>NC_042628.1:82103942-82403942 GCF_901001135.1 Rhinatrema bivittatum
CCTCAGCCCCACAAAGCCTGCGAGTGTCCTCCTGCGATCCTCCACCGGGTTATTAGGGCTAGAGGGATAGGGACGTCCATGGATGATATTGCCGCCAGGGCCACTGTTGAGGCCATCAATGCTCTCATCCCATCGAGTCCCTCGATACCTTCGTTGCAGTCAATGCCCCATTGATACCGTCGGTGCCTCCATCGATGCCCCCCTCGGTCCATCAATGCCCACATCTGTGCCATTGTTGTCCAGATCGATGCTGTCTATGTCTAGGTCAATTCCATCGATGTCAATGCCATAGATGCCCATGTTGATGCCATCGATGGCAGTGTCCATTCCATCGATGCCATTGACGTCCATGTCATTTTCATTGGTGCCATTGTCGATTCTATCGATTCCACTGATGCTGTCGATGCTCTTGTCGATTTCCCCGATGCCATCGGTGCTTCCGTCAATGTTGTTGGTGCTCCACCCACCCATGCCATCGATGCTTTTGACGATACCCTCAAGGCTGCCTTCAATGCCGCCATCGATACCGTCAATACTACCATAGCACGTAAACGCAATGCCCTAGACTAAATAAAATGCTCCATACTTTGGGTTCTTAACCAAAGCCCTGTATCATCCTAGGGCACTAGACAGTGCCAGGAGCAGTGCAGGCATGCTGACAGTCCGTCACCACTCACCATCCAAGACAGTGACGGCATCCACCTCGGCACTGGGGAAAGACCGGGCCGAGAACCCTGGCAATCATCATCCCCGGCACGGTGACCTTCCGCCACCGATGCAATCCAAGACATCTGTGCTATCTTACTCAGTGCTGGAGAATGACCAGGCCGAGCGCCGAGGGAGACATTGCCACTGCCCCTGTTCCGCACATGGGTGGCAGTTCCTCGGTGCTGGAGATTGACTGGGCTGAGCTCCGAGGGATACCTATTCCACACCGGCGTCAATGTAAATTGAGCCAGTTGCGAAGCGGGCCCGAGTTCATGAGTCATGTGCTCCTCTCCACCCGAGGTGCCGAGGCGTTTCCCACCAACAACGGTGGGAGGTTCTGAGCCACCACAAAATAATGTGGAAGCGCCAGACACGCCTAGCCTGTCTCCTCTGTAGCTGCGCTACCATACCAGATTACAGAGTTGAGCCTGACGTTTACATCCCTCAGGCTGTCCTCGATGCCTCCCGAAATCCACGAAGCCATCGATATTCACCGACTCATCCTGCAATCCAACGAAGGATGGTAAATACTCTAATCCCACTTCAGCAACAATCCCATCGAGGCCTGGCCACTAAATCGGGCCACATAGTTTTGGATGGTTCTAGGTCATGTTATCTTTCCAAGAACCGAATTAGTGTCACATATTGCTATTGCCAGCTTTGTTTGACACAACACCAAGAGAACCTTTCTACCAATAATTTGGGATTGCATCGAGACATCCTCCTGTTGTCAGCAATGGGACTTCCGTAATCGATAATACTGTTGTCTCCGTCGGTTCCCGATGCCCTCTGTCCGCCCTCCTTACCTATTTGGCGCCTCCCTCTTTGTCCGCAGGAAGATTGGCTGCCGCTGCGTCCTTCTGTCGAGGTCCTTCGGCTCCCTAGATTGGCTAGACGCTGCAACCCACCATGTTTCCTGGAGGCCTAGGGGCATGTGCGCGGCGCAGCCCCGGCTGAAGTACCAGTGATGGCGTGAACCTCAGGGGCATCCCCCTGAGATGACGTCACCCGCGACAGATATATAAGGTCTTAGAATTTGCTAACAGATTGAGTTAGCAAGCGTTACTGTACCTAAGCTACTCTGCCTCCTCGGACTTACCAGGGTACCCGCTCCGCGGGGGCCTCGCCTCTCTCCTTTGTTTTTCAGGTGACAGTCTGGAACCGGTACTCGCTCCTCGAGGGCCCTCGTTCCCAGACTTGCTCCGTATATTCTCTTCTGCCTGGAAGTCATCACTGCTAACTACATCAGTGAGTTACCATTGCTGTCTCAGAGCTTTCCCTGGAACCAGGTACTCCTTGAGGGCCTGTACATTCCAGCTCCTGGGCTTCTATGAGACATTGTGTGAGTGTTACCATCAGGTTTGGTACATGAACTCTGCATACTCTGCCTACTCACTATATTTCAGGTTCTCTACAGCTCAGCCTCCAGGGATCGCTGTTCCAGTATCTGAGGGACTACAGCCCAGCCAGGCACTTTCAGCTCACTACTGCCACCTCTGGTGGTTCAGTATAATATCTAATAAAAGAACTAGTCCTAACTCTGAGCCTGACCAGTGGTCCAAGGATCCACCCACAACTCTCCTAAATAACAACAGATTGTTAACTCCTATCTGATTGCTACTCCCAACAGATAGCAACTCCTAACAGATTGCTAACTCCATGGATCCGGCACAACTTAATGCCTTGCAGGCCATACCGGGCCTAGCCCAGCGCATTGCGGAGTAGCAAGATGCCTTGGAGAAACTTACTGCAGCATTTCATCAGCTACACACACACAAGGTTCAAGGCGCGGCCTCCAACCAAAAAGGTCAGTCACCGGAGGTAACTTTGAAGACTGCTGTACCACTGGTGGCTCCAATACGCTTTTCCGGAGAAATCCAGAAGACCCGGGGCTTTTTGAACCAGTGCTGCATGCACTTTGCCTTACAGCCGTCTCTATTTCTTACAGCTCTTTCCAAGACTACCTACATCCTTTCATACCCCGGAGGCGTGGTCATCTGCCACTGGTCCAAGGATCCACCCACAACTCTCCTAAATAACAACAGATTGCCAACTCCTATCTGATTGCTACTCCCAACAGATAGCAGCTCCTAACAAATACTCTGGCTTCTGATTCCTAATTAAAGCCCAAAGTCCCAGATGCATTAGCTGATCTGCTAGACACAAGATCCAGCAATCACTGCCTCAATTGCAAGCCCACCTCGAGACCTGGCGACAGCTCTCGACGTTTTCTTGCACAGCAGACAGAGATGCAGGTAAGACTTTTACCGCTCACGCTTCCGTGGGAGATTAGCTGATTTCCACACATCACCTCTGCCAGTTGGACACCTCCTGGTCTCAAAACTTGCTGGATATCAGAGTGGCCACCCCACTTAATACCAGGGTTCAGGGTACAGTCCCCCAGCTGCTACAAAGCGCGAGGGATGAGGGGGGGGAGTTTTTAATCGCACTCTTCTTTCTTTCAAGAGAAAGCAAATGCTCTCCGCCCATCCTGGACAGGTAACGTGGTGTCTCTCGTTACCATGCTTCCCTTACCCCACAGTGAGTGGGTTGCCTCTCTCCTCTAGTCTTTTTATGTGCTTCATAGTGAGTCAACAATATTACAATCCCAAGTTCTGCCGGTTGCACTAGCTTCGACAACTTGGTATTTCACCAAAATCCATAGCAGTGACTGCTGTTTCTCTATGGAGTAAAACATCATTCACGCTTTTCTTGCTTGTACAACTGCCTAACAGCAGTCAATCCAAGCAAGGAGCTCTATCTTCTCCATGACTCACTATAAATCTACTACCTGGGATTGCTGTTAACTACCATAAATCCCATATGGAACAGTTCTGGACACTACAGTCGCAACGAACTTCCTGTCCAATAGCCGCGCAGACATTCTGACAAATTCCTACACATCTCTGCGCGCATGCAACATCACCTCAGCCCCTCAATTCTGTCATTGATGGGCCACGGGGTTTTCTCATTATCCACTTTTACTCATAGGTCCAGATTGGCTATGAGTAAGATTCAGTGGAATTTTCAATTATCAATGAATCTAAGCAGTTCAACTGCTTTTGTCCCTGATCCATATTACCAATCTAGAACCAAATCCTCAGCTGGTCCTGCTCACAGTCGCATTTACTTAGGGTTGAAGAGTTCGAATCCACATCTTCCCAACCCAATATGCGTCTATTCCGCTCCATACAGAGTTTTACATCAACCTCCTGGAGCTTCGAGCCATGAGTTATGCCTTAAAATACTGCCTCTGCAACGAACAGCATAGTGGCAATGTGGTATTCCAACACACAAGCATGCACAACCTCTTAGCTGCTCTGCTAGGAAGCTGTGCAGCTCTAGCCTTTGGCTCTTGCACACTCTATGCATCCCGGGCCACTTATCTAACACACATCACGGACTCACTGATGTTCTCAAGTACTGGTAGCGACACAGCAGCCTTCCACCCAGAAAACTTACCATTCGAAATGGCATGATTTACCACATGGCGCATACAAAAAGGTATTAGCCCTTTTTTCTACACCACTCTTTTTCTCTTGCTCCCTCAGATTCTGCTCCCCAGACATCCTCTGCGTGGGTACACCTCGGTTCCAATTCGGCGTACCACTTGGGAGTGGGGATCCCCAATTAACGGTTCAACCCCTTCTGAGTCAGCTTACCATGGGTTATCCACTGATTAAGCCACCTCTATGTTCAGTGGTTACGGAATGGGGCCTATATTTAGTGCTTACAAGACTCATACGTTCTCCGTTCGAGCCTTTACATTCCTATAACTTAACAGTCTGGCATGGGAACTTCTTTCCCTCATAGACATCACTTCTGCCAACAGGGTCAGTGAGTTACACACCTTGTTGCATACTCACCTGACCCTGCGTTCCTCCGTGACCGAGTGGTCCTACGTACTCACCCTCATATTCTTCTTAAGGTAGACACAGCCTCTCACCTTACTGAGAATATACTCTGCCCACTTTTTCCCAATGCTTCTCTCTCACCAGGGTGAGAGGGTTTTCCACTCTTTGGCCTGTAAGAGTACACTTGCATTCTATCTAGACCGCACTACACTCCATAGGAATTACACCTAACTCTTTCCTTCTTTGACAAAAGACAAGCTGCGAGTTCGAGTGGGCAAACAGACTCTCTCCAACTGACTAGCAGGATGTAGTCCTCACGAAACCCACCCGCCACCCCACGGAGTTGGGTCCGCATATGTTTCTTATTTTATTTTATTTTTTGCTCGCACTTTTTCCTACAAACGAGACTGAAGGGAGACCCCTGTGGACACAGGGATCATGGCATGCTGGGCATGCTCAGTGGGCTCAGTATGCCAGTCAAAGCTTTTTAGAAACTTTGACAGAAAGCTTTCCATGTTAGGGCTCTGTCCACTGACGTCACCCATATGTGAGGACTACATCCTGCTGTCCTGGGATAACACCTGTTACAGGTAAGCAATTTTGCTTTCTTTCAGCTCAGTTAGAACCAGAAATAGTTCTATTAATGTATGTCCTGTGGAGCTGAGAAGTTTGTTGCTGGCAAAATAAAGAACTTTATTCTACTATTTGTCTAAGTATTTTTGTAAATTTTTCCTCTCTAATGTAACATCTATTTGAGAAAATGTTTCTGCTGTTAAATCCTTTCCTCCTGCAGAATAGTTTATTAACTTAAGCACTAATTACAACTTGGGTTCTATCATCTATTTTGTTTCACATTCAACTTTGCTTATAGACTAAAACTCTCCAACTGATTTTATTTGCATTTATTAATAGCTCTTTGTGCTACCTTATTTAGAATAAACCTTTGCCTTGTTTGCTTTTTGTTTTGTCTTCCCTTTAAAAACTGTTGCTTATACCTGTTTTGGGAGTGGACCCTTAGACTGAGGTGGAGCAGGGCGGCAGGTCCCCTCCATCGGCTGGCAGAGCTGGCGGAACCAGAGGCCCAACTGGAGCTTTACCGATACCAGCGCATGTTCCTTTTAGGTTGGGTGCTGGGTCTGACTGGATAGGTGCGGGCCTCTGCGGAGGTGAGGATCTGTTGAGAAGATGGAGATGCAGGCCAGGGTCTAGCACAAGAGGAAAGCAAGCGGTGTTCAAGCAGAGCCTGTATTCAGGCAGTGGTCAGTAGCAGATGGAGTTCAGTCAAGGTCAAGAGGCAAGCCAAAAAAAAAACCAGGGATCCAACCAAAGGGAGCTGGGCAGGAAAGGCAGGCAGGAGACGGTGAACTCAGAAGGCAGAGGAAGAGGACTGAAGACCAACCACGAAGAAGAAAAGACAAACCTGGAGCTAGACAATGAACTCAGGAGAGCACAGACCAGGAGCAGAGACTCAGGAACCAGGATCACGAATGCTGTGGCAAAGCACAGAGGTTGCAGGGAGAAAGGGCATTTTAAGGCCAAAGCTTGTAACCTCATCAGGGAGGGCTGCGGGGCATTTCCCTTTAAATTTCAGCAGGGGGTGCTCATGCACCCAAAGAAGATGCACTGCATTGGGAATCGCCAGGGTGACTCTGCCACAAATACGGATGACCTGTTGCCACGTTGGGTGGGGGCGTTCCAGCCACAGGTGCCGGATAACAGTGCTGGACCGGGGTAGAGGTGAGAGCAGCAGTCCACAGGATTAGCCTGTAGACCACTGAGCGTATCAATATCTTGGTTACTAAATCTGACTGTATTGTTAATTTCTTTACGTATTGAAATTATTTTATTTTTCTCTGTTAGCTGCTGGTTAGAACTTGGCTGCAGAATCTCTTTTTAAATATGTATTCAATGTAATAATTGTAGTGTCTTGGTCTTAAGACAAATCATCCGGAGGCTTTGAGTTTGCCCAAATTGTTTAAAATTCCTCTTCAATGAAAAAAGATGTCTCAAATTAAACAGACTTAATTTCAATAAAAAAGGCTAAACAGGGATTAACAACCAACAAAGAAACCTCCACCACTTCACAGCATTTGGAAGCTCCCACTCCCAAAGAAGATTCAGAAATGTATAAATAAGTGGACTGTCCCGCTCCAAAATAATGCCTCTACTATTTAAAGTGGTTTAATTGAGCTGTGCACAGTTTGAGGAACTAGGGGAACACCTTGCAATATATTTCTTGGGTTTTCTGGTAGTTCCTGTCTACAGTATTATTTGGATTGTAATTGGATGGTGTAAGATTCATTGACCCTTGTTGCTTTGGGAAAGTTGGCTCAACCTATGGGGAAGGCTCTGTAGGTCCTTACTGACAGCTGGTGGAGCTACACAGGGAAGAGACAAGTCTGGAGCTTCACCCATACCAACCCCTTATCCCCTGGGTTGAAACCTCGGGTTCGGGGACCAGCAAATTTTAGGTGAAAGTCTCTTAGGAAGCAGTGGGAGCATAGGTCCTGAGTTAGGTTTGTGTCAGAGGCAGGTGGCAGGCTTGAAGGGTCAATTTCCAGGCTAGGGTCAATGGCAGGCGGCATGCAAGAACAGTCAAGGTCCAGGTTAGGGTCGAATCCAGAAGTCAGTCCAAGGGCAGGTGAAGGCAGCAAGGAGGAGGACTGACATGGCAGGGCAGGAAGGAAGCTGGATAATACTAGCCTGGAGAGGCAAGTCAGGCTGGGCTGGAATGCAGGAGAAGCAGCAACTCACACTGCACTGGAATGTAGGCGACTCTTTGCTAAGGCGATGTAGAAGCATTGGAAAGGGTCTTTTATAGGGCTGCAGCGATGACATCATCAAGAGGCGCCACAGGCTCTTCAAAGGCAAGGAGGGCACGCGCTTGCCTAGGGAGATGCGGCAGCGGTTCTGATTGCGACCAGCCGCAGACAGATCGCGGTATTAGGGTGCATGCTGCACCTTGTGGGGCCTGCCTGCAAGCTGCAAAACATAACACAATGGAAATCGGTTCTTATTTATGTTGGTCTTTCTTGGGGTTTTCCTTAATCCAAATTTATAAATCTATTTTCTTTGCAGGTCCCATAACTCCCAATCAAAAATATGGTGAGTGATGTTTATTTTTTGTCCCTGTAATTTCTTTCTAAGCCAATATTCTTTCAGCTCAAGTTAGAATCGGGACTGGAAACTGGTCCTTTGAACTTAGGTATGATACCCCTATTTATTGTCCTCAAAAATTGCCAGATATGTTGGGGGCAAGGGGTAGGAGCCATATAAGTAATCCTTTAAAGAAAGGTTACTTTTTTACAAAACTAGTTTTGATGGCACAACAAGGGAGTACAGCTTTTAGGGACTGCTCCTTTTAAAGGGTAGAAAGAGACATTTCCACTTATATGACTTGTTAGACCTTTGGATGTGTAGTTAAAAGTTAAGTATTCTGGTAAAGGTAGTCGTATTGATAAATGGCCTGTGGAGCTGAGAAGTTTCAGTTGCTGGCAAAATAAATTTTGCGTCCATCAGTCTCAGACGGCTTCGACCCTTGTGCCTCACCTTTTTCTCTGCTCTCCCCGCTAGCTTTGGGAAGATGGCCACCGCCGCATCTGCAAGCCACTCTCTCCGGCGTCCCCGGAATGGCTATGGCATTGCCTCACGTCATGTTTCTCCTAAGGGCCTCCTAGGGTGAGCGCGCGCTACCCACGTCTTTATTCCAGCTATGGTGCGAACCTCGGGGGCGTCCCCCTCGAGTGACGTCATGCCATCCAGGTATTTAGCCTGCCCTTGTTTGCTAGCTCATTGACAGGCCGATACAGTAAAGTCCGCGGGAGAGCGGACGAACGCCCGCTCTCCCGGCGCACGCACCAGCCTTTTGCCGGTGCGCGCGATTCTCTATTTAAATTAGGTGACGCGGTAGATCCGGGTAAAAGGAGGCGCTAGGGATACTAGCGCGTCCCTAGCGCCTCCTTTTTGACAGGAGCGGCGGCTGTCAGCGGGTTTGAGAGCCGACGCTCAATTTTGCCGGCGTCGGTTCTCGAGCCCGCTGACAGCCACGGGCTCGGAAACCGGACGCCGGCAAAATTGAGCGTCCGGTTTTCGGCCCGACAGCCGCGGGCCAAATTCAAATTTATTTATTTATTTATTTTTTAACTTTTCGGGACCTCCGACTTAATATCGCCATGATATTAAGTCAGAGGGTGCACAGAAAAGCAGTTTTTACTGCTTTTCTGTGCACTTTCCCGGCGCCGGAAGAAATTAGCGCCAACCTTTGGGTCGGCGCTAATTTCTGAAAGTAAAATGTGCGGCTTGGCTGCACATTTTACTTTCTGTATCCCGCACGCATACCTAATAGGGCCATCAACATGCATTTGCATGTTGAGGGCGCTATTAGGTGCCGCGGGTTGGACGCGTGTTTTCCTCCCCTTACTGAATAAGGGGTAAGGGAAATTGCGCGTCCAAGAGCAGGCTAAGTGCTCCGATACAGTACAGTGCGCTCCGATGGAGCGCACTGTACTGTATCGGCCTGTGAGTTAGCAAGGATCGTGAATGGATGGAACGCCTCCGGTCTACGCTACTCTGCCACTTCCTAGGTGCTGCTGGAAGCCTCTCTCTGCCCTTCAGGGTATTCTGTAACCTGGGTACCCGCTCCTCGGGGGCCCTCTACTTTCTTTTCAGGTGCCTTACTGGGATCAGGTACTCGCTCCTTGAGGATCTGCTCTCCCTGTATCGGTGCCTGCTACCTTCTTCTTCTGCCTGGTGGAATCACTAACCTTACAGCTACCATCTAATGAGTAATCTAATTCTCAGTCTCTCATCTAAAGCTCTGCTGTGCTGGGAAACCTACACCTGGATATCCCTTTACTATCTTGGTGAGAAGGGTCCCTCTGCCGAGGGTCCCTGGACTGTAGGGGTGTGCATTCGTTCCTACGAATTGGGAATACGCAATGTATAGGGCCCTATTCGTTGTATTCACGGGGAAGCGAAACATATCGCGATTCCCCATGAATACAACGAATCTTCACTGAATTATTCGGCCACCTAAATGAGCCAATTTAAACAAACCCCCTACCCTTCTGACGCCCACAAAACTTGCCAAAAGTCCAGCGGGGGTCCGGGAGCGACCACCTGCACTCCGGCCGTCGGCTGCCAGTAATCAAAATGACGCCGATAGCCTTTGCCCTTACTATGTCACAGGGGCTACCGGTGCCATTGGTCAGCCCCTGTCACATGATAGGAGCACAAGATGGCACCGATGGCCATGTGACAGGGGCTGAACAATGGCACCGGTAGCCCCTGTGACATAGTAGGTCAAAGGCTATCGGCGCCATTTTGAAACCGGCAGCCGAGGGTGTGAGTGCAGGGGATGGCTCCCGGACCCCCCGCTGGACCACCAGGGAGTTTTGGTAAGTCTTGGGGGGGTCAGGAGGGTGGGGGGTTGTAGTCAATTTAATTTTAGCGGGGAAACGAATAGGAATTAACGGATAAACGTATCCGGGGGGGGGGGCCCTTGCAGAATGCAAAGTATCTGCCCCCCTGACGAATACGAATCCCGAATGCAACGTATGGGGTCCCTCTGCACATCCCTACTGGACTGCTACCTCTGGATCACCTCACTACTGCCACTTCTGGTGGTATACATCAGCTGTACAATAAAAGATCTAACTCTGTGTTTGTGCGTCCTGAGTCTAGCCCAGTACTGTGGCTCCCCATGGGTGTGGTCATCTGCCACAGTACCCAAGAATCCACTCAAACACCTTGAAACCACAACAATAAAGAACTTTATTCTTCAGTTATTATTCTTAGTTTTTGACTTGACTAGTATTCTTGTAGCCTAGCTCATTGTAAAAATCTGCTTCTCTAGGGAAGGAGCTATTGAACTGAAGTTCCCTGTACGTACCAGGATCAGTCCAGGACACCTGGGTTGTGACTCCGCACCAGTAGATGGAGACAGACTAAAACTTGTGGGCGGAGCCATATATGCCCCTGTGCCGGTCACAGCCCCTCAGTCTTACTCTGTCTCCAGTAGATGGTGCAGGTGCAGTCACAGCCTCTGCCTGCCCTGGTACTGGTAGTTAGTCAGGGTTGAGTGTTTTTTTCTGTGTTTTGTTAAGTCAGTACTGGTTGGCTATAGTTCCAGTCTTTTTGTTTCTTACAAAATATTTTTTCTTTATTTTTCTTCAATTTCCTGTGAGGAAGTCCCGTCCGCCCTGCCTCCCAGGGGGGTTGGAAGGTCCTGAGGGGACTATCCCCCCCTGGTAAAGGCCGCTGCCAGGGTTGAGGACCCGGCTATTCCAGTGGCAGCGTCGGGGGTGACACCGGGGAGCCCGGTTCACTCACCCCCGCTGGAGCAGGGCCCCAGGACCGAGGACAGCGACAGGTTTGGAAAAAAAAAAAAAAAAAGTTTTCTTTTGAACTTTGCGTCCCGCCGGCTCTCCCTTACGTTCGGCTCTGTCTCGGGGTCCCTCGGGGTGGGGTCGCCGTTTGCCGGGGGGGTAAATTTTTAATTTTAATTTTACTTTGATTTCTTCTCGCGCCGCGATCGCGCGAATGCCTCGGGGATCGATTTGTCAGGCCTGCGGCTCGGCGCGCGCGCGCTTTTCTAGGGAGCACCCGTGTTCCTCTTGCGTCTGGGAGGTATAGGTCCTTCTGGGAGGCCGCGGAGCAGCCGTTCTCGGCCCGTTTGTTCGCTGCCGCGTGGCAGTACAGCAGCAGTCAAGCCTCCGGAGTTTCCCGCCCAGCGCGGGAGTGGCGGCCATTTTAGGCCCCACCCGCGAAATCGCGCGGGAGACGGCAGGGGATGCCGGCCCTTTTCCCGCGTTTTCCCTGCAGCAGGGGCCGACGGGGAGGGGGATGTCTCGGGGAATCGGGTCCCCTGAGGCTACAAGTGTAGATGAGAGTTTGTCGAGTTCGTCGGGCTCCGGGAAGTTTTCTGAGGTTTTTTATTTTGCGCTGTGGTTGCGCAAACTCCCCCATTATAAAAGCTGCGAGCGCAGTCATCCAGAAGGGGCCAGGGGAGCGTCTCGGTCCGGTCCTCCGAAGAAGGGGTCCAAGGGCCCCACGAATTTGCCCCACGCTCCACCCAAAGGGAAGCGGCCTCTCAGGGGGGTCCCGCAGGACTCTGACAGCGACTCCATGTCAGAGGAAGGTGAGGATTACTCGGAAGTGCCTCCGTCGGGGACCCAAGGGCCGACAGGAGATGATCCCACTCAGCCCTCCGCGGGCAAAGGGGCGCAGGCCGTGAAAGGGGCCGACCCTAAGGTGGTCCATCTTTTCGCAGGGAAGAACTACCCCACTTATTCCCGCCAGGCTCCAAGAGCTGGGGATAGATGCGCCGCCAGTGGTAGCCCGACAGGAAGCCCATATGGACCCGGTACTGTGGGGTTTTCATGGGCCCAGCAGTGGCATTTTCTTTTCTTTTTCGTCTACGGATATCCTGTTTCGGGAATGGGATACACTGGACTTATGCCTCAAGGTCAGTAAGGCTAGGGATAAGCTCTATCCGCTCCCTGAAGATGGTTTAGATCTCCTCCGGTTCCCAACGGTGGATGCGGCGGTCTCCGCGGGTGACGAAGAGGGCGAGGATCCCGGTCACGGGGGGCTACTGCTCTCCGAGACATACAGGTTGGAAGCTGAAGGCGCAGCCCAAAGAGATTTGAGGTCTCAGCTTTGGGAGTCCAGCCCGCCATCTGTGCCAACTTCGTCATGCGGGCCAGTCTGCACTGGGAGCCGGTTTGTCAGGCCACCGCGGATCTATCTGCAGAGGAGTCATCACAGACGGATCGTTTGGCGGCAGCGATCGCGTACGGGGCGGAGGCGTTACATGCTCTTCTTCGCACTTCGGCGCGAGCCATGGTGCCTTTCGTCTCGGCGGGCCGTCGTTTGTGGCCGCGCACTTGGGCGGCGGATGCGCTGCCGTTCAAGGGCAAGCTGTTCTTCGGCAAGGAGTTTGATGATTTGATGCTGTCTCTTGGGGAGAACAGGGCTTAAGGTGGCCTGAGGGCAGGTCCAGAGCTCGGTCCGTATTCGTTGGGCGGTCCCGTTTTCGGGGAAACGAGAGGTCGCGTCCTCACGGGAGGTCGCGTCCTCAGAGGTCTGCAGGGTCTTCCTACAGGTCGGTCTCCTCCCGCTCCTCTCAGCGGCCGCAGTCCTTTCGGGGGAATCGGTTTCCGGGGACAGGGAGGTACCCCGTCAGGAACGGGGCCCAAAGCTTCACAATAAGATACGGCCGGCCCATCCCTCGCTTCAACCTCAAGCCGTTGTTACAAACATCGGGGCAAGGTTGACGTTATTCTTCGGGGAATGGGCCACGGGTAGCGACGGATCCGTGGGTCCTCGACGTGATTCGACACGGCTACGCGTTAGATTTTGCTTGAACTCCATTCGACGTGTCCCTGGTCTCGCCCTGCAAGTGTCTGGAGAAGAGGGCAGCAGTGTTGGGCACCCTTCGCTTGGGGAGCCTGGGGGCTATTGCCCCCGTACCTCCCGCTCAGCATGGCAAGGGCCGTTACTCCATTTATTTCATCATGTCTAAGTAAGACGGCACGTCAAGGCCTATCTCGGATTTGACGGGCGTAGACCGATGTCTTCGCGTTCCTCCCTTCAGAATGGCGACGATTCGCTCGCGGATTGCCTCGGTACGTCCAGGCGAATTCCTGGCCTCTCTGGATCTCACGGAAGCGTGCCTTCATTTCGGTATCCAGCAATCGTTCCACCGTTTTCTCAGGTTCTGCATCATGGGAACGCATTACCAGTTCCGGACGCCTCCGTTCGGTCTTGCTACGGCTCCTCGGACCTTCACAAAGTTGATGGTGTTGGTGGCAGCGCAGCTCCGCCGGGAAGGTTCCTGGCTCATCCCTATTCGGACGATTGGTTGTTTGGAGCCAAGTCCGAGACCCAGTGCCGTCTGGTAGTGACCAGGGTCTTACAGCTCTGGCAGTCGCTGGACTGGGTCGTTAACTTCAAAAAGGGTCGACTGGTACCCCCCAGTCCGTGGAATACCTTGGAGCTTTATTCGACACAAAACAGGGCAAGGTGTTCCTAGCCCAGGACCGGATATGCAAGCTTCAGTATCGGGGGAGGCGGTTATTGTCTCTTCGACTACCAGTCCTCGTGGCTATCCCGCTGGAAGCCGGTGTCAGAGGAGTTTCATCTGCTACTTCTTCTCACGTCTCACACGAGATCCAGCCTGTCCTGGTGGTGTGTCCCTGCTAGTTCCCAGCTGGACGGTGGTGGCCACGGATTCCAGTTTTCCGGCTGGGGAGCAGTTTGCCTCGGCAAGTCCGCACAAGGCCGGTGGTCGGGGACGCGAGCGCAATGGTCCATCAACCGGCCAGAGACCAGAGCGGCTCGCCTGGCGCTGCCGTCCTGTCTGCCGTTGGTTCGGGGAAAGGCGGTCCGAGTGTTGTCGGACATTGCGACCACCGTGGCCTACATCAATTGCCAAGGCGGGACACGAAGCCCACTGGTGGCGGCGGTGGCTCGGCTCTTGCTGAGTTGGGCTGAGAAACATTTCAGCAACATCGCAGCGGCTCACATCGCCGGAGTCGACGGCATCTCGGCGAATTTTCTCAGTCATCCTCACCTGGACACCGGAGAGTGGGAGCTGGCAGACGACGCTTTTCTTCTCATCTGCGCGAAGTGGAGGATGCCCCATATGAATCTGATGGCCGCTTACCACAACGCGAAGGCCCCACGATTTCTACAGCCGACGTCAAGTGTGTAGAGCCGAGGGTGTCACGACGGTTCTGTTGCTGTAGGTGTTTCCCGTGGCCGATGATAGGCGAACTCCTTCGGCGCTTAGGGTTGCACCCGTCCAACGTGGTCATGGTAGCACCGGAGTGGTCGCGGCGCCCGTGGTTCGCGGACCTCATGCAGTTGTCGGTGGAGGCCCCCCTCCGTCTCCAGGGGTTTCCGGAGCTCCTCCGTCAGGGCCCCGTCTGGTGGGAGGATGCGGATCACTTCTGTCTCGCGGCATGGCTTTTGAGAGGTATCGCTTGAAGCAAAAGGCTACTCGGCCGCGGTGGTTGCCACGTTGCTGCAATCTAGGAAGCAGTCTACGTCTCTGGCTTCTGTTCGAGTCTGGGTAGTTTTGGAGGAATGGTGCGTGGAGCGGGGTCTGGATCCCACTTCCGCTGCTATTTCCGATATTTTGGCTTTCTCCAGGCTGGGCTGGCCAAAGGCTTAGCGTGCAGTTCCCTTCGGGTCCAAGTCGCGGCGCTTGGTTGTTTGCGTGGTAAGGTCCGGGGAGTGGGCTCTCCATCCGGATATCTCCCGTTTTCTTCGGGGGGCGACACACCTCCGTCCTTTGCGGCTCCCTTGTCCGTCTTGGTACCTCAACTGGGTGCTCTCGGCCTTATGCTCAGCTCCGTTTGAACCCCTAAAGCGTTTCACGCTCAAGGACCTTATGTTGAAGACTGTCTTCCTGGTAGCGATTGCGTCGGCTCGCCGGGTGTCCGAGTTGCAGACCCTGTCCTGTAGGGAGCCCTTCTTGCGCATTTCCGATTCGGGGGTTTCCTTGCGGACGGTACCCCTCTTTTCTTCCTATGGTCGTGTCGGTTTTTCATTTGAATCAATCGTTTGGGCTTCCTGCTTTTCGCGGTTGGGGACTCTTCCGACCCGAAATCGAGAGAATTGAGAAAACTGGATGTGCGGAGGTCCCTTCTTCGCTATCTAGAAGTCACTAATTCTTTTCGGTTGACGGATCACCTGTTTGTGTTCTTTTCGGTTGACGGATCACCTGTTTGTGTTGACCTCGGGTCCGACGAAAGGTTCTGCGGCGTCCCGCACGACGATCGCCCGTTGGCTCAAGGAGGCCATTGGTTCCGCGTACATTATGCGGGGTAAATCTTCGCCGGTGGGTCTTTGGGCTCATTCGACGCGATCTCATGCTGCGTCCTGGGCGGGATCTTCTCAGGTGTTGCCTCCAGAGATTTGCAGGGCGGCTACCTGGAAGTCATTGCATACCTTCAGTAAACATTACCGGTTGGATGTTCGGGCTACTGATGCTGGGGGTTTTGGTGAGAGGGTACTCCGAGCGGGACTCTCTGCTTCCCACCCTAGGTAAGTTAGCTCTGGTACATCCCAGGTGTCCTGGACTGATCCTGGTACGTACAGGGAAAGGAAAATTAGTTTCTTACCTGATAATTTTCGTTCCTGTAGTACCAAGGATCAGTCCAGGATCCCGCCCGCAGCGCTGTGCTATAGTAACGGAGAGTCCGCTCATTGTTGTTTTTCACTACGCTGACCCCTTGTTATTCGCTCTCCCGGTTAGGGAGTCTGGTTCCTGTAGGGGTGTTGGAAATATTTCCGTTTATTTCACAAGTTTGTGTAGTTAGCTATGGTTGCCTTGTGGCTTTTCTACTTTGACATTACGTATGACTGAGGGGCTGTGACCGGCACAGGGGCATATATGGCTCCGCCCACAAGTTTTAGTCTGTCTCCATCTACTGGTGCGGAGTCACAACCCAGGTGTCCTGGACTGATCCTTGGTACTACAGGAACGAAAATTATCAGGTAAGAAACTAATTTTCCTTTACTAGTATTATGTTTATTTATTTATTATTTTTATATACAGACATTCGATCTCAATTGAGATATCACACCGGTTTACATTCAGGTACTGTAGGTATTTCTCTATCCCCAGAGGGCTTACAATCTAAGTTTTTGTATCTGAGGCAATGGAGGGTAAAGTGACTTGGCCAAGGTCACAAGGAGCGACAGCAGGACTCGAACGCTGGTCTTTTGGTTCATAGTCCACTGCTCTAACCACTAGGCTATTCCTCCTCCCCAAAATGCTCCACGTGAGGTTTGAACTCACAACCTCAGCATATCCCACAGTCAGTACTGCTGTATAAGTACCACAAACTTTCCCATTGGGCCACTGGTGCTCTAGATGATTCTAGTAGGTTCACCTGCTAGGCTGTGGCAAGGTTGATCCAGCCTAGCAGGTGAACCTACTAAGCCATTGCCAACTGTAGGTGGACTCGCTCTTACCAGGACTGGAGCTGGAACTTCAACTATACCAGCTCCATTCCCTGCAGGTTAAGCCCTTGGGTTCCAGGGGCCAGCAGAGCTTAGGCAAAAATCTCCTAAGAAGTGGTCTGATGAAGTCAAGTCTCGGACAGAGGTCAGGGCTGACAGCGAGTAACTGTATCTGGATATAGCCTAAGGCCAGGACAGGCAGTGAGCAATCAGTATCAGGGTCCTGGCCAAGGTTGGGACAGGCAATGAAAAGGCAAGTTTAGGTCACAGGCAGGGCAGACAGGCAAAGCAACAGAGAGGAAAGGCAAGGAGTCAATGAGTCAAGGTAGGAAGGTAACAAGGAGTCAAGTAGCAACACATGTAGGAGGACCTGTCGCTGAGGCATCCATTGCACTGTGAGGAAAATTTAAATAGGTTGATCCTACTGACATCATCAGATGGTTCAGCTGAGTTCCCACCACAGAGCCTTTAATTATTGCCGCACCTTGCGCGTATGTGCCTCGGAGGGGGGGGGGGGTGTTCCAGGAAGGAACAACATGGTGACGTGCTGGCCGCATCCAGGTCATACGATGGTGGTATTGGTGAGGGCAACCAGATGAAGCATTGTCCCGCAACCAGTCAGAGTACCCCCCAAGCCCCCTTCCCCAGGCCTCTTGGCTTAGGCTTCTGTGGAAAATATTGATGGAATTCCTTAAATAGTTCTGGGGCCTTAAACATTTTAAGCAGGTTTCCAAATGTTTTCTTCTGGTCCAAATCCTTTCCAAGAGATGAGGTAGTGGAGTTTGTTCCAGATTTGCTTGAAGTCAAGAATCTCCTGAACTTCATATTCGGTATCCTCCTCTGAACTTACTTCCCTTGGTTTGGGAGGAGATCGTGAGGTCCATGACAAGAGTAGAGATTTGAGAAATAAGATGTGCAACACATCTTGAACCTTGAGGTTAGGTGGCAGTTTTACTGGTCCAATTTGTCAAATGACTGGAAATGGCACAGCGAAACAGGGTGAGAACTCGGTAAATGGATTCTTAAGCTGTACATGGTAGGTACTCAGCCATACCATCTCCAGGGATTTGAGATGAGGTGTCAGCCAGGGTCTTTTGTCTGCTTGTTTCTTGTATTTCTCCACAGTGGAGATTAGGAGTTGGCAGGTCTTTTTTCATAACTCCTTAACATCTTGGTTCACAACGGCAGCTGTGGGGCATGGATCAATTACTGGTATAGGGAGCGGTACCCATGGATGTCTGCCATATATGATCTGGAATGGAGATGATCCTGTGCAATCTCCAATGTGGTTGTTATGGCAGAATTCTGACCAGAGAAGGAGAGATGCCCAATTATCCTGCTGTTCGTTTATGTAGGCCCTCAGGAAATCCTTAAGGATCTGATAGATGGAAAGAACCTGTCCTTTATTTCATGGGTAGTATGCAGAGGAGACGTCCAAAGAAATCCCAAATTTTTTGTGCTGTGAATTGCACTTTTCGATCAGAGAGAATGTGCTCAGTTAAGGTATGGAGTTGGAAGATGTGCTGGTAAAAGAGACGAGCCAGTTCTGGGGCTGAAGGTATAAAATGAGCCGTCTTTAAGAACAAGTCCACCCCAACACAAATGAAAGTACAGCCATTACAGAGAGGTATGTCAGTGACGGTCCATGGCCACATGGGACCATGATTTCTTGGGGGCTCGCAACGGCTGTAACAGCCCCCAAGGATGAGCGTCTGAGCTCTTGTTAACAGCACCATTGGGACAGGACTCCATATAGTGTCGTACATCATGACTCATTTGAGGCCACCAACAATGGCGGAGGAGCAGTTCCATGGTTTTAGCTACTCTGGGGTGGCCTACCAGGTGGGAATCAGGGTCCCACTGGAGTACCTTCTCCTGAAAGCATTTGGGGACCCTCTGTCTTCCCTGGTGGTATGGGAAATGCTGTGGCTAA
This sequence comes from Rhinatrema bivittatum, assembly GCF_901001135.1. NCBI lineage: Eukaryota > Metazoa > Chordata > Amphibia > Gymnophiona > Rhinatrematidae > Rhinatrema > Rhinatrema bivittatum. The sequence goes on from NC_042628.1 coordinate 82,122,411, forward strand.
ATTGATCCTCACAAAGTTAACAATGTGCTGAGGCATTTCTGTCAAGTCCTCTGTTTCAAAGGACCACAGAAAGGCATCAGTCCGCTGGTCGGTACTGGAGCTCAAAGTCAAAGAATAAAGGCCATCAGGCCTGGCGTGGGTTTAACCACTGGACTTGCTGGAGGTACTGCAAATTTTTATGATCGGTGAAGATCGTGACTGGATGTCTAGAGCCCTCCAGCAGATGGTACCACTCCTCCTGGGCCAATTTAACTACAAGACGTTCTCTATCTCCCATGATATAATTCCTTTCTGTTGGTATGAATTTTTTAGAAAAAAAAGCAAGGCATGTTGTATGAGGACAGCCCCTACCACATTCGCAAAGACATCTACCTCCTCTGTAAAGGTCTGGAGGGGTCCAGGTGTTGGAGGCAGAGATCATTGAAAAATGTTTGTTTGAGGTGACAGAAGGCATGGATACCATCTTTGGTCCAATTTCTGGTATTGGCACCCTTCTTAGTAAGTTTGGTGAAAGGAGCACAATCCAGTGGGAGCACTGAGAGGAGGCGATTTCCTTGCTGGTGACTAGAAAGAATCAGTAAATACTACTTGGAGAAAATTTTAAAACTTAAAAGTATTGGGGAAAACTAAACTATGCTTCCTCTTCCACGTGCAGGTCCCCAGAGGCAGGCAGAGCTCCAGAGTTTCAATGCGTGGATGAGACGATGGTGCAGGGAAGAGGGATTCAGTTTTGTAAGGAACTGAGGAAACCTTGGGGGGAGGGGGAGACATTTATTTATTTATTTATTTTAAATCTCTTATATACCATCACAATGGTTTACAATAAGACACAAATATTAATATTAATTAAAAAAACTGAAAGTGAGTAATACTTTATAAAAAGTTTTATAAAAAGTGCCATCAGGGTTCCGGTTACAGAAAATTTCAATATAAATACTATTTGATGAGTTACCTATGTCTTGTCTATTTAATACATGTATCCTAGTTAATTTACATGTAAATCTCTCTTGTTTTTTATCTACGGTTAACAGTGAGTCTTAAAATAACAAATAAGCACATAGGGTCTGAGTGCTGATGTTATGTCGCCTGCTTTACTTACTTTTCCGAAAGGATGGGCACCACCTTAACCAGAGTGGAACCAAGCTGCTGGCACTAACTTTCAAAAAGGAGAGAGAAACAGCTTTTAAACTAGAACAAAGGAGAAAGCCAACAGTCACTCAGCAGTGCATGGTTTGGAGAAATGTATCCTTGAAGGATACTATGAAACAGGAGAGTTAGGGCATCCCAACAGAGAGGTTCCATTAAAAGCAAGCATAGTCCATATGCCTATATGTAAAAAAATCACCATAGCTAATGATTTCCGAATTATCCCTAACAACTGAAAAGCAGGTGGTTAATTCAAACAAAAAACACACTTTGAAATGTCTGTATGCCAATGCCAGAAGTCTAAGAAGTAAGATGGGAGAGTTAGAGTGCATAGCAGTAAATGATGAGATTGAATAATTGGCATCATAGGGACTTGGTGGAAGGAGGATAACCAATGGGACAGTGCTATATCAGGGTACAAATTATATTCCAATGATAGGGAGGATCAACGTGGTGGGGGTGTGGCACTTTATGTCCGGGAGGGTATGGAGTCCAACAGAATAAAGATCATACAAGAGATTAAATGCTCAGTAGAATCTATATGGGTAGAAATCCCATGTGTGTTGGGTAAGAGTATAGTGATAGGAGTATACTACCGTCCACCTGGACAAAATGGTCAAACAGATGATGAAATGCTAAGAGAAATCAGGGAAGCTAACCAATTTGGCAGTGCAAGAATAATGGGAGATTTCAATTACTATACACACAAAAATGTGGAACCCAAAGCAATATTAGATTATTATTAGCCTAAGAAGGTGTCAGCAAGCCTGACGTTGTGTGACTTGAAACAAGACACCCAACTGGTCTTCTAATCATTCACCTTCATCATACTTTAATGCATTCAAAAATATTTTTTGTATATTTTTTGTATATTTTCTTAAAAATAGTCCTCCATCCTAAAATGATGTTAAAGGATAGACTCTTTAAATCCAGGTATAATATGAACATCTTTTTGATGATTTACGATTTTGTGCCATTGATCATATATCGCCGCACTGGCGCGGTGGCAATCGTGAAAGACTGCTATTGCAGTCAGAGCAGCGGTGGATTTATAGACTGGACACGGTTGCACCTGCTGGTCTAAATACAGAACTGGATTTGTATGTTTTCCTGGGCTAAACATATTTCTGAGGTATTCTTTTCATTTTTTCAGAAAGACGAGTTTTATGCTATGTTACGTATTTGATGATGTCATGTGGGAGTTGAGAATTTAAAGAGACGCGAGCCTCGGCTTCAGTTCCTCCTGCGGTTCCATGCTGAGATGTTTGAGATGTACGGTCCTCTTTAAATGGTAGCCTTTGTGAACTTCAAAGATAAGTATCTTTTCATCTTCTCATTTAAAGCATTTTTCTAAAGTTTCTTTTGTGTTATTTATAGGATAAAGCCTCTGTGTCCACGATTTCTATATGCCCCTGAAGAAGCTTTTTTAAGCGAAACACTGGCCGTGTATGGCCATATTATACTTGGATTTAAAGAGTCTATCCTTTAACATCGTTTTAGGATGGAGGACTGTTTTTAAGAAAATATAAAAAATATACAAAAAATATTTTTGAATGCATTAAAGTATGATGAAGGTGAATGATTAGAAGACTGGTTGGTGTCTTGTTTAAAGTCACACAACATCAGGCTTGCTGACACCTTCTTAGGCTAATAATAATCTAATATTGCTTTGGGTTCCACATTTTTGTGTGTATATTTGGTCATTGTGGTCGACCTATTGACTCTCTTTCTTTGAGTTTTAGATTTCAATTACTCCAATATTGACTGGGTAAATGTAACATCTGGACTTGCTGGAGACATAAAGTTCCTGGATGTAATAAATGACTGCTTCATGGAGCAATTGGTTCAGGAACCAACAAGAGAGGGAGCTATTTTAGATTTAATTCTTAGTGGAACACAGGATTTGGTGAGAGAGGTAACGGTGGTGGGGCCACTTGGCAATAGTGATCATAACATGATCAAATTTAAACAAATAACTGGAAGGGGGACAATTAGTAAATCTACAGCTCTAACACTAAATTTTCAAAAGGGAAACTTTGATAAAATGAGGAAAATAGAAAAAAACTGAAAGGTGCAACTGCAAAGGTTAAACGTGTTCAATAGGCATGGACATTGTTTAAAAATACAATCCTAGAGGTGCAGTCCAGATGTATTCCATGCTTTAAGAAAGGTGGAAGGAAAGCAAACCGATTACCATCATGGTTAAAAGATGAGGTGAAAAAGGCCATTTTAGCCAAAAAAAATCCTTCAAAAATTGGAAGAAGGATCCATCTGAAGAAAATAGGATAAAACATAAGCATTGTCAAGTTAAGTGTAAAACATTGGTAAGACAGGCGAAGAGGGAATTTGAAATGAAGTTGGCCATAGAGGCAAAAACTTATATTAAAAACTCTTTTAAATATATCCAAAGCAAGAAACCTGTGAGGGAGTCGGTTGGACCATTAGATGACCAAGGGGTTAAAGGGGCTCTTAGGGAAGATAAGGCCATTGCAGAAAAACTAAATGAATTCTTTGCTTCCGTGTTTACTAATAAGGATGTTGGAGAGATACCAGTTCCGGAGATGGTTTACAAAGGTGATGAGTCAGACGAACTGAACCAAATCCCTGTGAACCTGGAAGATGTAGTAGGCCAGATTGACAAACTAAATCACCTGGACCGGATGGTATGCATCCTTGGGTACTGAAGGAACTCAAAAATTAAATTTCTGTTCTATTAGTTAAAATTTGTAACCTATCATTAAAATCATCCATTATACCTGAAGACTGGAGGGTGGCCAATCTAACCCCAATATTTAAAAAGAGCTCCAGGGACGACCTGGGTAACTATAGACCAGTGAGCCTGACTTCAGTGCTGAGAAAAATAGTGGAAACTATTCTAAAGATCAAAATTGTAGAGCATATAGAAAGACATGGTTTAATGGAACACAGTCAACATGGATTTACCCAAGGGAAGTCTTGCCTAACAAATCTGCTTCATTTTTTTGAAGGGGTTAATAAATATGTGGATAAAGGTGAACCGGTAGATGTAGTGAATTTGGATTTTCAGAAGGCATTTGACAAAGTCCCTCATAAGAGGCTTCTAAGAAAACTAAAATGTCATGGGATAGGAGGCGATGTCCTTTCGTGGATTACAAACTGGTTAAAAAACAGGAAACAGAGAGTAGGATTAAATGGTCAATTTTCTCAGTGGAAAAAGGTAAACAGAGTACCTCAGGGATTTGTACTTGGACTAGTTCTTTTCAATATATATATTTAAATGATCTGGAAAGGAATACAATGAGTGAGGTTATCAAATTTGCGGACGATACAAAATTATTCAGAGTAGTTAAATCACAAACGGATTGGACCTTGCAAGACTGGAAGATTGGGCATCCAAATGGCAGATGAAATTTAATGTGGAAAAGTGCAAGGTGTTACATATAAGGAAAGTTAACCCTTGCTGTAGGTTACACGATGTTAGGTTTCATATTAGGAGCTACCACCCAGGAAAAAGATCTAGGCAATCATAGTAGATAATACTTTATAATTGTCAGTTCAATGTGCTGCAGCAGTCTAAAAAGCAAACAGAATGTTAGGAATTATTAGGAAGGGAATGGTTAATAAAACGGAAAATGTCATAATGCCTCTGTATTCCTCCATGGTGAGACCGCACCTTGAATACTGTGTACAATTCTGGTCGCCGCATCTCAAAAAATATATAGTTGCGATGGAGAAGGTACAGAGAAGGGCAACCAAAATGATAAAGGGGATGAAACAGCTCCCCTATGAGGAAAGGCTGAAGAGGTTAGGGCTGTTCAGCTTGGAGAAGAGACGGCTGAGGGGGGATATGATAGAGGTCTTTAAGATCATGAGAGGTCTTGAAAGAGTAGATGTGACTCAGTTATTTACTCTTTTGAATAATAGAAGAACTAGGGGGCATTCCATGAAGTTAGCAAGTAGCACATTTAAGACTAATCTGAGAAAATTCTTTTTCACTCAATGCACAATAAAGCTCTGGAATTTGTTGCCAGAGGATGTGGTTAGTGCAATTATTGTAGTCTGGGTGTTTAAAAAGGGTTTGGATAAGTTCTTGGAGGAGAAGCCCATTAACGGCTATTAATCAAGTTTACTTAGGGAATAGCCACTGCTATTAATTGCATCAGTTAGCATGGATCTTCTTAGTGTTGGAAAATTGCCAGGTTCTTGTAGCCTGGTTTGGCCTCTGTTGGAAACAGGATGCTGGGCTTGACTGGGCCCTTGACCCACCGTGGCAATTTATATGTTCTTATGATTACAAACTAGTTAAAAGACAGGAAACAGAGCGTAGGATTAAGATGGTCAATTTTTGAGTGGAAAAGAGTAAACATTGGAGTGTTTCCGGGATCTATACTTGGACCAGTGCTTTTCAATATATTTATAAATGATCTGGAAAGGAATATGATGAAGGAGGTAATGAAATTTTCAGATGATACTAAATTATTCAGAGTAGTAGTTTTATCACAAGCAGATTGTGATAAATTGCAGGAGGACCTTGTGAGATGGAAGATGGGCATCCAAATGGGAAATGAAATTTAATGTGGACAAGTGCAAGGTGTTGCATATAGGGAAAAAATAACCCTTGCTGAAGTTACACGATGTTAGGTTCCGTATTAGGAGTTACCACCCAGGAAAAAGTTCTAACCAGCTATAGTGGATAATAGGGATGTGCACTCAGGTGGCCCAATTGTTTGAGCTTTCGGGTTGTGTGCCCGCGGAAAAATCTTGTTTTCCCGCGGATCTGCATTTTTTTTTTTTTTTTTTTTTTTATTAAAAATCTTTTTTTGGCTTAGTGCCGCTAACTCCCATTAGCACGCACTAACAAAAATTAACAAAAAATAAAAATAAAATAAACAGTTTTTTGTTAGTGCGCCCTAACCGGAGCGTTAGAGCGCACTAACCCGACAGGACGATTTCACAAAATTCGGGGGGGGGAAAAAGTGTTCGTTTCTTGTTTTAACCGATTATATAACGAATTAAAAAAATATCGTACGATATTTCAATTCATTATAAAAACGATTCACATCCCTAGTGGATAATACATTGAAATTGTCAGCTCAGTGTGCTGCAGCAGTCAAAAAAGCAAATAGAATGTTAGGAATTATTAGGAAGGGAATGGTTAATAAAACGGAAAATCTCATAATGCCTCTATATCACTCTATGGTGAGACCGCACCTTGAATACTGTGTACAATTCTGGTAGCCGCATCTCAAAAAAGATATAGTTGCGATGGAGAAGGTACAGAGAAGGGCAACCAAAATGATAAGGGGAATGGAACAACTCCCCTATGAGGAAAGACTAAAGAGGTTCAGCTTGGAGAAGAGATGGCTGAGGGGGGATATGATCAAGGTCTTTAAAATCATGAGAGGTCTTGAACGAGTAGATGTGACTCTGTTATTTACATTTTCGGATAATAGAAGGACTAGGGGGCATTCCATGAAGTTAGCAAGTAGCACTTTTAAAACTAATAGGAAAATGTTTTTTTTTCACTCAACACACAATAAAGCTCTGGAATTTGTTGCCAGAGGATGTGGTTAGTGCAGTTAGTGTAACTGGGTTTAAAAAGATTTGGATAAGTTCTTGGAGAAGTCTAACTGCTATTAATCAAGTTTACAGAGGGATTAGCCACTGCTATTACTGGCATATGTAGCATGGGATCTAGTGTTTGGGGTACTTGTCAGGTACTTGTAGCTTGGATTGGCCACTTTTGAAACAGAATACTGGACTTGATGGTGTTGCGTCCGTTGGTCCTAGACGGCTTCGTCCCGTTTGCCTTACCTTATTCACGGCTCCTCCCGCTTACCTGGGAAGATGGCTACCACCGCATCTACAAGCCGACCTCTCTGGTGTCCTTGGAACGGCTATGGTGCAGCCTCCCGCCATTGCTCCTCCCAGGGTACCTACTTGGGTGCGCAGGCGCGCGCAACCCATGTCTTTGCACCACCCTTGGCATGAACCTCGAAGGCGTTCCCTCATGCTGACGTCACGCCATCCAGGTATAATACCTTCACTAATTGCTAGCTCCCCGAGTTAGCAAGGACTCGAATCCGTTCTTGTCTATGCTACTCTGCCGCTTCCGTGCTGCCGCAGGAAGGTCTCTCTCTGCCCTTCGGGGTAGTAACTATTAACTTGGGTACTCACTTCTCGGGGGCCCCTCTGCTTTTATTTTTTGTGCCTTACAGGGAACAGGTAGTCGCTCCTCGAGGGCCTGCTCTCCCTGCCTCGGTGCCTGTACCTTCTACAACTTATCTGGTGGAATCGTATATCTACAGCAAAACACCTAGTGAGTACTCTAACTCTCAGTCTATCTCATCCACAGTATCTCCTCGCTGGGAGACCTGCTGTGGGACCTCCTGACATCATCTAGGAGTGAAGGGCTCCCTCTGCCGAGGGTCCCTGAGACTGCAACTACGGACTGCCTCACTACTGCCACCTGGTGGCTCTCTTCACGCTGTGTCTAATAAGAACTAATTTGTATTTTGTGTGGGTACGAGGTTAGCCCAGTGCTGTGGCTTCTCACAGGGTCCTCCCCGTGGGCGTGGTCATCTCCACAGCACCAAGGATCCACTAAACACACGTAACCATAACAGATGGATCCTTGGTCTGATCCAGTATGGAAATTCCTTATGTTCTTATGATACCTCTGCTTTTCTTTCTTGGAGAGGTGGGACCTGCCAAGTTGTATGGGTTCTTCTGGGGAGGAGGAGCAGGTGATGAATCTTTGGGAGGAACCAGAGGCCACTGAAACCTGGGCACCAGCCTGAAGTGCTGACGAGAGGCCTTCCTCTCTCAAGCTCAATCCTGGAAGTGGAGGTCCATGCATATGACTAAGGTGATGAGGTCCTCTAATGCAAGCGGAAGATCTTGGCCCACGAACTCATATTAGATGCATTTCATCAGGTCCTGCCAAAAGATAGCGGTAAGACTATCTTTGCCCAATGGAGTTTTTATGGCCAGCGTGTGAAATTGGATAGAGTATAGTCACCCACGGTGCAGAAGCCCTGTCTGATGTGGAGCAGGTTGGTGGCCATGGATGAGGCCCGACCAGGCTTATTGAATACCTGCCAAAATTGTCAGAAAATGCGGTCTAAATTCTCTGCCAGGGAGTTGTTCCATTCCCAAAAGGGTGATGCCAGGAGAGACAGCATAAAGGTCACCTTAGCTCAGCCTCAGGGAAAGCTGGCAGCCTTTAGTTCAAATTGCATTGTGCATTGATTGATTGATAAAACCTCAGCAGGCCCTAGGATACCTGTCATACCTGGGCAGCAGTGGAAGATGCGGCCTGGGTCCCAGATGACAGGTAGGAATGGCTGGAGAGGACACCAGTGCAGATGCATGAACCTTCATGGATTCCATTCGGGCATCCAGGCCTTGGAGAACGCTGGTCATATTGTTGAACTGGCCTTGTTGCTACTGGATCTGGCAACCTTGAGGTAGCCTGAGTCGGGAATGAGCCCACTGAACTCTTGGCCTCAGCAAAACTGTCACAGATGTGAGCCCTTGTGCTGTGGCATGGTGCTGCAGTCTAGCAGGCGAACCTACTAGGCCCACATTGACAGCAGATGGACACGTTCTTACTAGGACTGGAACTGGAGCTTTACCAGGTTGAACCCTTGGGTTCCAGGGGCTGGTGAAAGTCCCCTAAGAAGCAGTCTGACAAAGTCAAGTCGGGCAGAATTCAGAGCTGGCAGCAACACTATCCAAATCCAGGCTATGGTTCAAGCAGCAGTGAGCAATCAGTATCAGGGTCCAGGCCAACCTCAGGGCAGGCAGCGAGTAGGCAGGTTGAGGTCCAAGCTGGGGTCAGGGCAAGCGGCAGTCCAGAAGGGCAGTCAGGATCCATTGCCCAGGTCAGAACCAAGAATCCGGTCGTCAGATGGTCAAGACAATTCCCAGGGGGCCAAGACAAAGGCAGGGCAGATAGGCAGAGCAAAGCAAGGAGACAATACGACAAGGCAGGAAGGTAACATGGAGGCAAGACATGACAACAAAGAAGCAAGACATAAGAACATGCCATGCTGGGTTAGACCAAGGGTCCATCAAGCCCAGCATCCTGTTTCCAACAGCAGCCAAACCAGGCCACAAGAACCTGGCAATTACCCAAACACTAAGAAGATCCCATGCTACTGATGCAATTAATAGCAGTGGCTATTCCCTAAGTAAACTTGATTAATAGCCGTTAATGGACTTCTCCTCCAAGAACTTATCCAAACCTTTTTTGACCCAGCTACACTAACTGCACTAACCACATCCTCTGGCAACAAATTTCAGAGTTTAATTGTGCGTTGAGTAAAAAATAACTTTCTCCGATTAGTTTTAAATGTGCCACATGCTAACTTCATAGAGTGCCCCCTAGTCCTTCTATTATTCGAAAGTGTAAATAACTGATTCACATCTACTCTTTCAAGACCTTGTTCAAGACCAGGCAAAGGCACAGAGATGAGTAGCAAATCACACTGCAACTCAGGAAAACCTGTTGCTGAGGCATCTATTGCACTGTGAGAGAAGTTTAAATAGGCTGATTCCGCTGCTGTCATCAGAGGGTGCCGTTGCTGGGTTCCCGCCATGGAGCCTTTATCTATCTGCATGCAATATGTGTGCCTGCCCAGGGGAGTTCCAGGAAGGAGCAGCATGGCGACATGCCGCATCGAGGGTGGGAGATGGCGGTGTTGGTGAGTATGACTCCATGATATGCCTAGCATTACAACTAGAAGAAAAATAAAAGCCAGTTAAAGACAAACCTAGGCATAGATTTTCAGTGTGCAACATGATACAAGGAAATCCAGCTTACCAAACTGCTAAGTGCTTTGTCCTAAACATATTTGTATATTTTTCCTCTTTATCCTAACGTGTACTTGAGAAGATTTTTCTGCTGTTAAATCCTTTCCTCCTGCATAATAATTTATTAACTTATCCACTAATTGCAACTTGGATTCTTCCATCTATATTGTTTCACAGTGAATTTTGCTTATAGACTAAAACTCTAGCTGATTGTATTTGATTTTATTAATAGCTCTCTGTGCTACCTTGATTAGTGATAAGCTTTTGCCTTGTTTACTTTTTGTTTCGTCTTCCCTTGTAAAAGCTGTTTGCTTATAGTTTGGTTGCTAAATCTGACTGCATTGTTAATTTCTCTACCCATTGGAGTGACTTTATTTTTTCTGTTAGTTGCTGGTAGAACTTGGCTGCAGAATCTCTTTTCAAATAAGAAAGTTATAAGGGCTACTTTTTTATTTTAAGAGAGAAATTGTTTGGTAAATCTGCTATTGGGGTGATAGATTGGATTTACCTTTTTTTTATCTAGCCCATTGTACAAACTTGCCTCTCTAGGGGAGAAGCCATTGGACTGTAAGTTTAGGGATGGAGGGACCTATCTTCATTTCACCTCCCACTTTACTTCATGATCCTATGTTCATGAAAAAGACAATGTGTTCTCTTCAGAAATAGACTTTTATTTATCAGATTTGGAAGGATTTAGCATTTAGAAGATAGCAATTCCTGTCTCTAACATCCTGGCCACTAAACACCAATTTGCCCTAAGACTGTTCTGTCCCTGCCATAACCCTTAACCTGCTTAATATTAATACTTATGGCTAACTTACTTACCCCTGCTCCCAACTCCAGGCAATCTCCCTGTTTATCCAGCTGGAAAGCTTGAGAAGGTGGGCAGGGCAGATTTGCTTCTGGTCTGGTACTAGCAGAGCTACCGGCTGTCTGGGGACTTGCTTCTGGGTCCCGTACTGGCATAGCTTTTGGGCGGCTTATGGCGCCATACCATTGTCAGACCCTGGGCAGGGCCTATCCTCTCTCCTGTCTCCTGGCCACACCTAGTTTTCTCCCTCCACAATAGTAAGGTGTGCTGGGCTCCTTTGGGTTCACTTGTCTTTTGCTTTTTTTTTCTATTTACCTCCATATCATACTTTCCAGCTGATAAATATGATAAGCTCAGGGGGAGAGGGGTGGCCTGCCCACATCTTGGTCCAAGGCCAGTGGATCACTTGAACTCAGGTTCTCTGCTCCCCATTAAGCTGTATGTCAGCATCTTCTCTGTCTCAGACTACCCCCCCTTCTTCCAAGGGTGGGGGTCCTTCTGACCTCTGGACTCCATTGGCGGGTCCATGACTCATGCTTATAGCTGCATTGTCTCTCTGCCTTGCTTTTATTTAGACAGGCCCTTACAAACAGGCAGATCTTGATAACTGGTCTGCATATTTCTTGGCTATTATGATTCATATTTGATGCTTCAGTGCTAAAACATGGGATATCTCCCTACAGAACCACTGATCTGTTGAAATCCCTCCCACCTTGCTCTTCTACCTAACCACCCCAGGGCTTGCTCTTCTAATATAGGGCCTCATTTTCTAAACTATCGCAGGCCTGCGATACTTTTAGAAAATTGCGCTACTGGGAGACGGGGGGGGGGGGTTGAAGCGGGGGGGCGGTCCTGCGCTAGCCGGCAGCGATCACACCGCCGCGGTGTGATCTCTGCCGGTTTCGCACCCAATAGCGCCACCAAGAAGGTGCAGCTATTGGGCACGAAGTAGGATGCGAAAAGGCCCTTACCTTTTCGCCGTTCGCGGCATCTTCGTGGAGTTGGCCCCAGTGACACCCCGACTCCTCCTCTTCCGGAGCCGATTCCGCCCTGACTCCGCCCCCATCTTGGTATCGCACGCGATAAGGGACTTTACGCGTGCGAAACGTCCCTTATCGCGTGCGATTCGCCTGGTAAATGACCCCCATAGTCTTGCTAGGGAACATAATTACAGTAATCTGTAACAAAAATAGTACTTTACAATTCTTCTTTATTAAAGGTGTTCAGTATCAAAATAAATGAATATAATGACTTGTATTCAATGTATTTAGTGTCTTGGTCTTAAGGCAAGCCATCTGAGCTTGCCCAAGTTGTTTAAAACTCTCTTCAATGAAAAAGGAGTGGTCTCAAAATAAAGCAGACTTAGTTTCAATAAAAAAAAAGGCCTAAACAGGGATTAGCAACCAGCAAAGAAACCTCCACCACTTCACAGCATTTTAGAAGCTCCCACTCCCAAAGAAGATTCAGAAATGTATAAATAAGTGGACTGTTCCGCTCCAAAATAATGCCTCTACTATTTAAAGTGGTTTAATTGAGCTGTGCACAGTTTGTGAATTAAGAGAGCAACTTGAAATATATTTATTGATTTTCTGGTAGTTCCTGTCTACAGTATTATTTGGATTGTAATTGGATGGTGTAAAATTCATTGACCCTTGTTGCTGTGGGAAAGTTGGCTCAACCTATGGGGAAGGTCTGTAGGTCCTTACTGACAGCTGGTGGAGCTACACAGGGAAGAGACAAGTCTGGAGCTTCACCTATACCAACCCCTTATCCCCTGGGTTGAAACCTCGGGTTCTGGGGAGTGGTAGTACTCCTGGGGAATTCTGCGCACAAAAACATGAAATTATGCAAAATTCTGAAAACTTTATATTGGTCAAAATAACACAATTTACATGACAGTCTTTAAGTAATTACATTTTAAATTAATACAGGAAAAAGTTATAACTTAGAGATGCAGAATTTAAAATATTTTGAGCAGAATTTCACTAGAAATTCACTGTAAGAGTGTCCCTTCGACTCGCTTTCCCTACTCCCCTGGCCACTTTGCCCTCTCAGGCTCCAACTCCTCCACCTGCCAGTATCTCTCCCCTCCACCTCTAGGCTCAACCCCTTCCACTCTATCGCCAGTCTCAGAGTTTGACCCCATTTTCAGTACTGTCCCTCACACAGGCTCCCTCTGTCCCTCCCTCTCTCACACACATGCTCCCTTCTCTCTAGTACACATACACACACACCCTCATACAGGCTCCCTCTCTCTTGCATACACACCCACACAAGCTCCCTTTCTCTCTCACGCATACATCCTCACACAGGCTACCTATATGTCTCTCTCTCTCTCTCACACACCCCTTCACATAGGTTCTCTCTCACACATACACAATCCCTTCACAACAGGCTAGCACCCCCTCACATACACACGATCCCTTTTTTCCTACACACCAGCTCCCAATCTCTCACACACATATACACACTCCTCACAATTTCCTCATATAGGGGGGTAATTTTCAAAAGGGAGTTACGCATGTAAATGTAACTACTATTGTAGCAATTTCCAAAAGCCATTTACTGGAGTAAAGTGCCACTTGCACAAGTAAATCCTATGGACAAATTTCAATGGCATATATTGTAGCCATTTTCAACAGCCCACTTACTCAAGTATAAAGTGCATTTACTCGAGTAAACCCTGTTTTACTCGAGTAAAGCTTTTTAAAATCAGGCCCATAGGCTCCCTCTCTCTGGCACCCAGACTCAAGCACACATTCCTCCCCCTTTGCGTTCTTCAACTCCCATGCTCTCTCTCACCCTCCTACTCACCCCCGTGCGCTCTCTCTCCTCTCACACCACCTCCACTCCCCCTCTCTCACACCCCTCCCCTCCCTCACAACCCACTCTTCCCTCCCCCCTCCCCCTCCCACATCCCCCACCCCTTTCTCACACCCCTCTCCCTCTCCTCTCACATACACACACACATTCACTCTTACCGGGGCCTTCATCTTGCCATGAGCAGAGCGCGTCCTGTCAGCACACAGGGGCCTTCATCTTCATAGCGAGTGGAACGCCGGGGTCTTCATCTTCGCTGCGAGCGAAGCACCTGGGCCGTCATCTTTGCGTACTCCGTTCGCAGCATGCCGGGGTCTCTGCCATTTTCTGCGCAGAATTTGTCATTTCTGTGCAGGGGGTAGTTCTGCGCAAATTGGGGCGGATTTTGAATGCCTGCGCGCGCCTATTTGCATAGGCCGCCGGCGCGCGCAGAGCCCGGGAAGCGCGTAAGTCCCGGGTTTTTTTTTAAAGGGGCGGGAGGGGGGCGTGGGCAGAATGACGCGGCATTTCGGGGGCGTGACGTGGCGTTTTGGGGGCGGCGACGCGGGGCGTGGTTTCATTCCGGGGGCGTGGCCAGCGGGCCTCCGGGACCAGCCCCCGGGACCCGGAACATGGAGCGGGGCAGCCGGCCGGCACACGCAGATTTACATTCTGCTTTTAGCAGGCGTAAATGTGCACCCCCTGCGCACGCCGACCCCGGATTTATAAGATACCGCGGCTACACGTGTATCTCTATAAAATCCAGCGTACTTTTGTTCGCGCAAATTTTTAAAATCTACCCCATTCTGCGCTCCGCAGTAGCGCAGAATTTGACCAGGACTAACCGGCAGGCCTTAGGTGAGAGTCTCTTAGGAGAAGCAGTGGGAGCAGAGAGGTCCTGAGTCAGGTTTGTGTCAGAGGCAGGTGGCAGGCTTAGAAGGGTTGATGTCCAGACTAGGGTTGAATCCAGAAGTCAGTCCAAGGTCAGGCGTTGGGAGCAAGGAGAAGGACTGACACAACAGGACTGAACAGAAGCTGGATAAGACTAGGCTGTTGAGGCAAGGTAGGCAAGATGAGGAAGGCTGAGCTGGAACGCAGGAGAAGCAGCAACTCACACTGCACTGGAATGTAGGCGACCCTTTGCTGAGGCGAGGTAGAGCGTTTGAAAGGCTCTTTTATAGGGCTGCAGCGATGACATCATCAAGAGGCGCCACAGGCCCTGCAAAGGCAAGGAGGGCAACATATGCACATGTGCACCTAGGGAGATTGCACCGGTGGCTGGGGTTCTGACAGCATCCAAATGCACACAAGGAGGTTGGCGGCATTGGGGTGAGTTCCGAGCCTCGTGGAGCCTGCCTGCAAGCCATGAAACATAACAAATGGGAAATTAGTTCTTATTTATGTTGCTCTTTCCTGTTGGACGTTGTCTTTTTCTCACATCTGGGAATTGTAATGTTTATTATTCAATAAATATTTTTTTCAATCCTATTTTAAAAATATGTTGCCTTGGTGCCGCCTTGAGGGGGTGAATGGGGGTCTGCACAGACCAGTGGGAGTGCTTTTGACACTTTACGGGAGGGGTGTGTTTTGAGCCACGAGGTCCTTTAAAACAATGGCAGTCCTATGCGAAGCAGCCACCAGCATGCACTATTGCAGTCTCTGCCACATTCTTTAGCACCGTTTTTACACAGTAAATAATAATGTGGTGATATTGATGTGAGCAAAATATCACGGGACCACTTGCGATGTTTTGCCTCTCCTGTGATAAAATATCGCAGCTTGATAAATCTCCCCCTAAATTAGGAAACCATGGAATATCAAATGTTTATAGATAAATACAATGTGTACCTCTGAAATTTGAAAGCTGCCTGTGTGTACAAAGTAACTACAGGCAGTGCCTGCTTCTTGCATGGGATAAAAGTGTCTGGAAAATGATGATGCAGAATTGAAAATCAATCTAGGCAAGTTGTTCCCTACTTTACCTTCCTCCATCCCGGGCAGTGCCTTCCTTCAATCTAAAACTATGTGCCCACATCTACTTATAACTGAACTGAGGATAATTTGCAGACAGGACCAGTCCCAGCGGTAAATCATATATGACGTATATCTGAAGACATATTTTATTAGGCTTTGACATAATGGTTCCTTGATCTGCATCCTTGTTCTTGGTGGTGTGTGTCTAATTCAACCTTGTACATTTCTTTTCTAGGTTTCATAACTCCAGATAACTTAAGTTATGGTGAGTGTCTTTTTTTTAGTCCTAAGGTTTTCTTCTAATCCTTTGCTTTCAGCGTGGTTGGAATCAGACTGGTACCATGCGATTCATTTGCAATTACCTGTGACATTGTATTCCTATTTTACATTGCTATCCTTGGTTTTTAACAAGATCCTAGGCCCCAAAGAATCTGGAATTCCTCTGACAGACCTGGAGTTTAAGATGAAAACCCTAAGGCTCCAGGTCGATCCTGAATAGTTCTCAGGTATAGTTTTTGTTTACAGTTAGTGTATGTTGATATATGAGCAGCGTAACATGAGACTTTGGCTCAGGACTTTGGCTCATTCAGCTTACCCCAGAATCCTTTGCTGTCTGACTTAACTGAAACTGCTGGCATACAATAAACTTAAGCTGACCTGTGGGTGAATGGCTGCTGAGAGATATCTGGAATACCTTTAGGCTCTGCAAAGCCTATACTTAAAGGTCATGAGGTTATCGATGGCAAATGGCTGAGGCTGCATTCTTGGCTTGTCTGGCTCCAAGAGGCTCCAACTGAAATCAGAGTTTCTCCCTGCCCCCTGGAGATGAAATGACAGGACAAAGAACTAACAGAAGATTGACAGTACTCAATAGACACGTGGGTCCTTCTTAGGCCTAATTGGATCTTAAGGTGGGAGGCGGTATCAGGGAAGCTTAGATAAAGTTTGTCTGATTTGATAGGACACACGTGGGTACCTGATACTTTATGCAGTCCCATCAGGGATCATTGAATGTTCTTATCTATAAAAACTCAGCACTGACTAACAAACGCTGAGACATGCAGGGAGCGCCCTTAACAAACAATGGGCTCCCACTCTGTCTCCCAGGGGTCTAATATGATTGGCTTTTGATATTAAATAAACTTAAATTGGTTTGTATTAAGGTTGGACCTCTGTCTATTATTGAAATAGCTAATGGCACAAAAAAATTAATAAAACAATGTCATATTTGCTCAATTACTGGATGAACTTGAATATAAGGCAAGTTCTAATTTCAGTTGGCTGGGAGAAATGACAAATATATAATTTGACAGTACAGAAAAAATCTTATTAACAATATTTATTTCTATTAAAAACATTTCTTCGGCCTAATGGACATCCATGAAGAACTCCAGCTGGATTAGGCTCCAGGAGTCCACTTCATTGTCACTGATACCTCCCCTCTATAAGAACATAACAACATGCCATACTGGGTCAGACCAAGGGTCCATCAAGCCCAGCATCCTGTTTCCAACAGTGGCCAATCCAGGCCATAAGAACCTGGCAAGTACCCAAAAACTAAGTCTATCCCATGTTACCATTGCTAATGGCAGTGGCTATTTTCTAAGTGAACTTAATAGCAGGTAATGGACTTCTCCTCCAAGAACTTATCCAAACCTTTTTTAAACACAGCTACACTAACTGCACTAACCACATTCTTTGGCAACAAATTCCAGAGTTTAATTGTGCATTGAGTAAAAAAGAACTTTCTCCGATTAGTTTTAAATGTGCCACATGCTAACTTCATGGAGTGCCCCCTAGTCTTTCTATTATCTGAAAGAGTAAATAACCGATTCACATCTACCCGTTCTAGACCTCTCATGATTCTAAACACCTCTATCATATCCCCCCTCAGTCGTCTCCTCTCCAAGCTGAAAAGTCCTAACCTCTTTAGTCTTTTCCTCATAGGGGAGCTGATCCATTCCCCTTATCATTTTGGTCGCCCTTCTCTGTACCTTCTCCATCGCAATTTTATCTTTTTTGAGATGCGGGCGACCAGAATTGTACACAGTATTCAAAGTGCGGTCTCACCATGGAGCGATACAGAGGCATTATGACATTTTCTGTTTTATTCACCATTCCCTTTCTAATAATTCCCAACATTCTGTTTGCTTTTTTGACTGCCGCAGCACACTGAACCGACGATTTCAATGCGTTATCCACTATGATGCCTAGATCTCTTTCTTGGGTTGTAGCTCCTAATATGGAACCTAATATTGTGTAATTATAGCATGGGTTATTTTTTCCTATATGCATCACCTTTCACTTATCCACATTAAATTTTCATCTGCCATTTTGAATCCCAATTTTCCAGTCTCACAAGGTCTTCCTCCAATTTATCACAATCTGCTTGTGATTTAAATACTCTAAACAATTTTGTATCATCTGCAAATTGATTATCTCACTCGTCGTATTTCTTTCCAGAATCATTTATAAATATATTGAAAAGTAAGGGTCCCAATACAGATCCCTGAGGCACTCCACTGCCCACTCCCTTCCACTGAGAAAATTGTCCATTTAATCCTACACTCTGTTTCCTGTCTTTTAGCCAGTTTGTAATCCACGAAAGGACATCGCCACCTATCCATGACTTTTTACTTTTCCTAGAAGCCTCTCATGAGGGAACTTTGTCAAACGCCTTCTGAAAATCCAAGTATACTACATCTACTGGTTTACCTTTATCCACATATTGTATTAACTCCTTCAAAAAGTGAAGCAGATTTGTGAGGCAAGGCTTGGGTAAAGCCATGCTGACTTTGATCCCAGTTTTATTCCCCATAGACTGCACCTCTATTAGCAAAGAAACAGCTTCTCTCAGTAAACATCTCATCAAAAGAGTTGCCCATCCTCAATTTTATCATCTGATTGTTTGAGAAAATTAGTCAAATTGAAAGAAACAGAAGAAACTTTAAAAACCTCTAAATTATTATTACCCAGGAGATGTTTTGGGAATAATATAATAAATCTTAGTTAAAGAGGACATATCATCAAGATAAATAAAACTTCTTTAAAGTATTTAACAAGGTTCATATGCACTAATCAAGCAGGGTATAAGGAAATTTAATAGATGGAGGTTAAGAAATCTCCAACTATTGTCAAACAGTTCAAGATATCTATGAATCATAGCACTGTTTTTAGAAGCAACCATTTTAAACTCCTGAGATAGTAAATCATGAGCCCTCAAGATTCAATAATCTCTTTTCATGGTCACCAAGAGTCTCAGAAGAAACAGAAGCTTGTCCCTATAAGGTGTCCATACTAGAATCAACATCATCTAATCTTTTACTCACATCTTTTGCAAAACATAACAACATAAGAACATGCCATACTGGGTCAGGCCAAGGGTCCATCAAGCCCAGCATCCTGTTTCCAACAGAGGCCAAACCAGGCCACAAGAACCTGGCAATTACCCCAAACATTAGATAGATCACAAGCTACTATTGCTTATTAATTACCATCATAATTGTTTATGGATTTATCCCTAGGAACTTATCCAAACCTTTTTTAAACCCAGTAACACTGACTGCTGAGACCACATCCCCTGGCAGTGAATTCCAGAGTTTAACTATGCACTGAGTGAAAAAGAATTTTCTTCAATTTGTTTTAAATGAATTACTTGCTAACTTCATGGAGTGCCCTCTGGTCCCTCTATTATCTGAGAGAGTAAATAACCGATTTACATTAACTGGTTCAAATCCTTTCATGATTTTGTAGACTTCTGTCATATCCCCCCTCGGTCATCTCTTCTCCATATTGAACAGCCCTAACTTCTGTAGCCGTTCCATGCCCCGTATCATTTTGGTCACCCTTCTCTGCACTTTCTCCAGTGCAGCTATATCATTTTTTAGATGCAGTGACCAGAACTGTACACAGTATTCAAGGTGCGCTCTCACCATGGAGCGATACAGAGGCATTATGGCATTTTCCGTTTTATTCACCATTCCCTTCCTAATAATTCCTAACATTCAGTTTGCTTTATTGACTGCCACAGCACACTGAACCGACGATTTTAATGTGTTATCCACTATGACACCTAGATCTCTTTCTTGGGTTGTAGCACCTAATATGGAACCTAACATTGTGTAACTACAGCAAGGGTTATTTTTCTCTACATGCAACACCTTGCACTTGTCCACATTACATTTTATCTTGCTATTTGGATGCCCAATCTTCCAGTCTTTCAAGTTCCTCCTGCAGTTTAAACACAATCCACTTGAGATTTAACTACTCTGAATTATTTTGTATCATCTGCAAATTTGATAACCTCACTCATCGTATTCCTTTCCAGATCATTTATAAATATATTAAAAAGCACCGGTCCAAGTACAGATCCCTGAGGCACTCCACTGATTACCTTTTTCCACTGTGGAAAACTGACCATTTAATCCTACTCTCTGTTTCCAGTCTCTTAACCAACTTGCAATCTACAAAAGGACATTGCCTGCTATCCCATGACTTTTTAGTTATCTTAGAAGCCTCTCATGAGACAAGAACTATAGCCTTCCTCACATCCTCAAGGTCAATATTAGGAGGCTTCTGCAAGATAGAATCCACTGGGGCTGGCGAAACCAAGTCCAGTTGCTGATAACAGGGCCAGCGATCAGGGAAGGAGACCTTGAACTGAAGGAGGAGTGTGTTGGTCAGAGTGATATTTTCATTGCCCCAGTCACACTGCCAGCAATGAGGGTGCCTGAACCTGGGTCATCTGTGGAATAGTCCACTTATAAGAGGCTGAAGGCGCAGGCTCCGAATGTAGCCAGCCTCATTTTTTACCTATATCAGAAGGGAAAAGTAAAGACAAACTCACGGGCCGAGAAAGCAGCCAAAAAAATGGAGTCCAAAACCTGTATAAGGGGCATGCCCCTTTGCTGTTTGGCTTCAGCTTGCGCCAAAGTGCACCACTATTAAGTGCACCAGCGGCGCCTCCTCCCAATGTCAATGCAGTGTCACCAGGCGGGAAACCAAAACCAGGAAGCCGAAGATGACAGTCCCTAGCAGCAATCCTGACACCTTCTTTTTAAGCCAGCTAAAATTGTATGCATTAGGGAACGCACACATACTTAGCTATGCTATTTTACTCAAGCAAAGATCTCTTCACCCAGGTAAGTGGGTTTGGAAATTGTTCTTGTAATGTTGGAGCCATGGCAGCATTGGTGACCCAATTGAGGAGATATTAAAGGGTGCAATGTGGAGTTCAGTGCACACATTTACTTTCTATTGCTGATGAGACACTCACGTTTGCTGAGTCTGTCCTCCAGGGTCTCTGAGGGCACAGGATCCTAAATATATCCCCTAGAGTTCATTTTCATTATTGTGAGCTTTCTTTCTAAAAACAGCCTGCAAAAACACAAAACAATTTTGTCTATAAAAATGTTGCGCTGTCCGCTGATGGTCTTTCGTTTTTCCCCTTTTTATCGAATGCCCTTAGCGGGGGATAACCAATTACCGGTATGTGCCTGATTCATCTTGTTTGTTCTCAGAGAAGGGAAAGTATACTCCAAGAGCAGCAAGATAAATCAGTTGCACATTTGCTTCATCCTCCCTTCAGTGAGTTGGTCTTCCAAGCTTTTATATTAAAAATTGAGATGGGATTCCCGTGCATGCCAGGAAAACTGATTCCAGACCTTTCCAGAGTTATCTGAAAACTGCTCATGTCGATGCTGTCAGATGGCATCAGTCATATGGAAAGCTGATTATCCTGCTGTCCTCAGAGAATATATGTACCGTGTAAAACTTTACCTCATACTGAGACTATGCAGCACTGGATCTCTGCATAATTAACATTACATTCATTTTTCTGTTACTGTTCCTGAAAGCAGTTTTTCTATTGCTTAGAGGCAGCGTAAGGGAGCCCATTTAGGCTATGGAAGGGAGTGTCCAACAGGTGGGAGAGTGCTTCTATTGGTCAGAGGCTATGGAAGCATTAAGAGAGCCTTCCTACTTTCCCTGACAGCAGCTACAGGATACACTGGGAAAAATTAATGAAATTTGTATTTGAGTAATAGTATATTTCAAACTGAAACCTTCATATGGTTAATGGACCTTAGACGTGGCCTAGCTTGTCCTCTGAGTATAGTCATGCCCATATCCACTCCTTCTACTGTTTCTGTAATTCTTGCCTTCTGCTGTTCTCAGATTATTGGTACCTGCGGAAAGGAGGAATGATCTTTGTTGGCGTCGCCCTCTGCACTGGAGCACTGGTGATCCTCAGTATGTATCTCCACAATGACTGGCTTTGTTTCCTGCATTTTGAGGCAACAGGATCTTTGCAGGCTGTGATATCTTTTATTGGCCCAACATAAGAATTAGCCAGTTATGATGATGTGCATGATCTTTTGAGACCATATAGATCGCTTCTTCACATGTCACATTTGATGAACATATGGTCACATCTGATCTCCAAAGCTCATGAATGCCATCTTCTGCTGTTAAGATGGAGGTTTTAACAAGAGAAAAAGAAATATAGCTTAATATTCTATTCTGTTTTATGGTGGAAACTTAAGAATAAGAGGTTATGTGAGGAAGAAAATGGTTGTAAGTTTAACTTGAATGCAATTCTGACTCTGGCCACTAAGTGGCAGTACTTGTTTTCTATTTATTTATTTATTTAATTTATTTATTTAAGGATTTTTATATACCGCGGTTCGTTAGCAAACATCACCTCGGTTTACAGAGAACATTAGATTAGCAACAAGCTTTACAATCAAAATTAAATTATAGCGAAACAAGTTTATAAACAATAATAATGTAACTTATACATTAGGTTAATACAAGATAAAACTCAACAATACATCCAAGGAGGTGTAGGGTACTGGAGGATCAAAAATATGAGTATAGAAATAGCAGTTCAATTATGACAAAAGTGAGGGTAACTCATACTAATTAGTGATTGCTTGAAAATTCAAGATTAAAAGACTGATTATTACTATTATAGTCAGTATTTATTTATTTATTTAGCATTTTTATATACCGACTTTCCAATAACAGAATTACTGATCAATTCGGTTTACATTTTAACAGATGTCTTTTCATTTTAACATTATAACAGATGTTTTTAACATTTTAACAGATTAAATGTTTTTAACATTTTAACATTTTAACAGATGGTTTTCCAGGTTTAGTAATATGGAATCCGTTAGTGAGATAAGTAGAGTTTCCGTGCTTCGTGATTGGCGGAAACCGAACTGAGCTGGAGACAGAATGTTGTTGTCGTTTAGGTATTCAGTTAGTTGTTTGTTTACAACACGTTCCATGATTTTTGCGATGAAAGGTAGATTTGCAATTGGGCGAAAATTGGATGGGTTTTCTGGAGAAAGACTAGATTTTTTTAGTAGTGGTTTTACGATTGCCATTTTTAGTGGGTCAGGTACCAGCCCTTGGAAGAAGGAGCAGTTGATGATTTGTGCAATGGGTTTGGAGATGGTTTTAGCGCAGGAGATGAGTAGATTGGTGGGTATGGAGTCCTGAGGGTGTGAAGAAGGTTTGAGCTTTTTTAAGATATTTTCGATCTCTAAGGATGAGGTCGGTTCGAATTCCCTAAGGCTAACCTTTTGTGATGGGACAGCAGCTCGAGGTGTAACTGGTGAAGTATTGATATTATTCTTGGACTGAGTTAGGAGTTTTGGGATCTTGTTTTTTAAAGTAGGTAGCCAGTTCTTCTGCTTTGCTTGCTGCTTTATCATCTGGTATGGATGTCAAAGCGGGTTTAGTGAGTGATGATACCAAAGAAAAAGCGCCCTGGGGTCGAAGATGAAGTGGGTGAATTTTTTGCGAGTAAAAGTTCTTTTTGCTTGGAGAATGGATATTCTGTAAAGGTGCATCGTGGACTTGAATGCTGTGATGTTGGTAGATGTAGGGTTTTTCCGCCAGTGTTGTTCTTTTTTTTCTGAGCTCTTGTTTAAGGATTTTAGATTTGGTGTGTACCAAGGTTTTTCTATTGTCCTTGTTTGCTTGATGAGCTTTGGTGATAGTTGGACATGTGGTATCGGCCACTTTTTTGGTTAATGTTGTTCCAGGACGTGATGGCTGATTCCACGTTTGTAAGGTCCAGTTGGTTGAATTCACCTGATAGGCAATTGCTGAGTGTTTCTTGGCTGCACATTTTCTTGAATTGGATTGAGTTATTCTGCCTTCCTGGGGTTGTGTAGGTAGGTTTATCTTTAGTACGGTGTTGATCAGCATATGGTCTGACCAAGGAACTGGAATGCATGTAGGGTTAGAGGAATGGGTAATTTCCTGGTTAATGAAAATGAGGTCCAGCGTATGACCTGCTTTGTGGGTGGGTTCTTTAATTATTTGTTTGAAACCCATGAAGTTTAGTGTGTTTAGGAAGGTTTCACAACTAGAAGAGAGGGGGGATACATCTACATGGTACATACAGTATAATTTGAAATTAAACATATGCAGTAACAGGTGCTGAATGATCTGTGTCTGTTGCATGCGCAAGTAACATATGCAGTAGCAGGTGTACCTGAATGATCTGTGCCTGTTGCATGCACAAGTAACATATGCAGTAGCAGGTGTACCTGAATGATCTGTGCCTGTTGCATGCGCAAGTAACATATGCAGTAGCAGGTGTACCTGAATGATCTGTGCCTGTTGCATGCGCAAGTAACATATGCAGTAAACAGGTGTACCTGAATGATCTGTGCCTGTTGCATGCGCAAGTAACATATGCAGTAACAGGTGTACCTGAATGATCTGTGCCTGTTGCATGCGCAAGTAACATATGCAGTAGCAGGTGTACCTGAATGATCTGTGCCTGTTGCATGCGCAAGTAACATATGCAGTAGCAGGTGTACCTGAATGATCTGTGTCTGCATGCGCAAGTAACATATGCAGTAGCAGGTGTACCTGAATGATCTGTGCCTGTTGCATGCGCAAGTAACATATGCAGTAAACAGGTGTACCTGAATGATCTGTGCCTGTTGCATGCGCAAGTAACATATGCAGTAGCAGGTGTACCTGAATGATCTGTGCCTGTTGCATGCGCAAGTAACATATGCAGTAACAGGTGTACCTGAATGATCTGTGCCTGTTGCATGCGCAAGTAACATATGCAGTAGCAGGTGTACCTGAATGATCTGTGTCTGCATGCGCAAGTAACATATGCAGTAGCAGGTGTACCTGAATGATCTGTGCCTGTTGCATGCGCAAGTAACATATGCAGTAGCAGGTGTACCTGAATGATCTGTGCCTGTTGCATGCGCAAGTAAACATATGCAGTAGCAGGTGTACCTGAATGATCTGTGCCTGTTGCCATGCGCAAGTAACATATGCAGTAGCAGGTGTACCTGAATGATCTGTGCCTGTTGCATGCGCAAGTAACATATGCAGTAGCAGGTGTACCTGAATGATCTGTGCCTGTTGCATGCGCAAGTAACATATGCAGTAGCAGGTGTACCTGAATGATCTGTGCCTGTTGCATGCGCAAGTAACATATGCAGAGTAACAGGTGTACCTGAATGATCTGTGTCTGTTGCATGCGCAAGTAACATATGCAGTAGCAGGGTGTACCTGAATGATCTGTGTCTGCATGCGCAAGTAACATATGCAGTAGCAGGTGTACCTGAATGATCTGTGTCTGTTGCATGTGCAAGTAACATATGCAGTAACAGGTGTACCTGAATGATCTGTGTCTGTTGCATGTGCAAGCCTTAACTCCTTAATAAGCTCATACCTCTTAACTCTACTTACTTTGAGTGATACAACAGGGATAACTCAAGAGCAACATAAGGAGTCGTTTGTTTTTTTATAAAAAGGGTGGTGGATGCAAAGAGCAGTTTCTTAGAGTTGCTGTGTAGTAAAATGCTAAACATTTAAAGAAGCATGGGGGCAAGAAATGAGGTCAAGGCTTGGCCAACAAACAGAAAGGCAAGATCTAGTTGGGTCACCAACTGTCTCAATTTCTGTCAGTGCAGTTGATGCAGGCCTAGTTTTACCCCACTGCAGTTGTTGACTTTTAGTCTTGTTTTTCTTAGATATGTTTAAAAAAAAAAAAAGTTGAACAAGTTGTAAATGATTTTTTTTATTGGACAAACTTAATCCATCTGTGATGGATCCTCCCTTTATCAGGTTGGTGAAGAAACCCGGCAAGCTCTGTATATACTGGGGTAAAATGAGAACTGCAACTGAGGTACCTGGGACCTGAGATTAGGTGGGGAAGAGAGAGAGGGGTGCGCGGGCCTTTTCTCTTCCTCCACCCACTCCTCTCTATCAGATCAGATAAAATACTTTTCAAACTGCTCTCTCTGACTTGATTTTCTGCTTAGCATCTTTTCTCTTTCTTTCCCCTTGTTTTTTTCTATCTTCTCCAGATCATCCTTCCTTGTTTCTTTGTTTCAATTCTTTCTCTTCCTTCTTTGTCTCATTTAGTAGCAGATATTTTAATACTGTCTCTACCCCTTTCTGCTTTTTTCCTTATTTCTCCTCTCCTATTCTTCCTACCTGCTCTTCCTTTCACCATTCTTCATCTCAGTCTTTCTCCTGCACTTCCTCTTATATTATCTCTCTCAATTCCTCCCCTTTCACCAAATCCAAGATCCTCTCCTCATATCCTGCCATGCCTGGTTCTCTCTCCCCTTTTTATTTCTTTTCTCCCCAGTCACTTCCTCCATCTTTGCTTTTCCTTCCTTTTCCCCTTATTCACTCATCTTTCTCCT
The DNA here is from genome assembly GCF_901001135.1 of Rhinatrema bivittatum. Taxonomy (NCBI): domain Eukaryota; kingdom Metazoa; phylum Chordata; class Amphibia; order Gymnophiona; family Rhinatrematidae; genus Rhinatrema; species Rhinatrema bivittatum. Next base: position 82,148,637 of record NC_042628.1, read on the forward strand.
TGACCCCATTCTTCTCCCCATTTTCTCCCTCCCTCAGTTTTTGCTCTCTCTTCTCACTGTCATTCTCTCTCTCCCCATTCTTGCTCTCCTCTTGTTTTATCTTCTCTCTTACCATCTATACTCTCCTCACTCCCCTCACATTCTTGCTCTCCCCTCAATCCCCATTTTCTCAATCTCATACAGTCTTGCTTTCTCTCACTCTTCCCCAATACACACTTGCTCTACCTCTTACTGCCCAGAACACACACACACTTGCTTTCTTTTCTCACTGCCCCACCTCACACACATTTACTCTCTCTCTTCATTATCACCATCACACACACACATTTCTTCTCTCCTCTTAGTGCTCTGCCTGCCAAACACACACTCACACTTGCCCTCTCCTCTCACTGCGTATTTTGCTCAAAGTCCTACCATAAGTTCCCTTATTTAAGCTGTTTTGCCAGTGTCTTCCTGTGTGAAGAGCCTTGGTTTTCAGATTGAAAATGTTAACAACCAAATCAAGTCAGTTGTTCATTCTCAATTCTACAAATTGCGCATTTTGCATAATCTTAAACCTTTTTCTCTGACTCATTTTAGTTCTGTTGTTCAAGCATTCATATTGCCATCAACTGGTATGGAGCAGTATTTACTGCCCTTAAGAGAAACATGGGGGTAGCCTTCATGGACTGGCAGTTGCTACCTAGGAAAGCTTGCTGGGCAGAATGGATCTTTTTCTGCCAACACTACTATGTTAATATTTATTGAACTACTGCAATGCACTGTACATTGGTTTTCCCTCCTCCTCTTTGAGGGCATTGTAAATGTAGCAAAATGCTACAGCAAGACTGATTTCAGGGCTTTCCATGCACAATTATATATCTTCTGTTCTCAAGATCCCGCACTAGCTTCCAGTGTACTCAGAAGTCACTTATAAAATAGCACGATTAGTTAAGGATGTGAAGAAGAAAAAATTGTTCTGTTTGTTCATTTATTTCGTTGGAACCCAAGAAGAAGAATGGTATTAAAAGCCTGGGTTGTGTTTCAGTTAAGTTTGCTAAGCAATGTGTGGCTAGGGCAAGATGAAAAGTGGGAAGGTATTGTAGAGGAAGGGGATTTGGCAAGAACTTTGAATACAGTTGGAGCAGTGAAGGAAGCATCCTAAAGTACCAAGACTGGCTTGGAATGGCAGTGGTAGCAGTGATGCTGCTAGAGACCTGGAATAGTAGTAGAAGAGCAACTCTGCAAGAAGAGTAGCCGTAACACCCCCAAAGGCGTTTGCCAGTTCTTACACATGTACAAAGCAGCGGAGCAAGTGGGCAGCGTAATGTGGCAAGAATAGCTTGGAGCAACGGTGGCAGAAGTGGTATTGGTTAATAATTTTTTTAACTGGAATGGTAGCTGCAGAGCAATGCAGGGAGAAGTGTAGTTGTAATACCCAGAAAGCTGTGGTGTCAGCATGTTAGGTTCATGTATCATTTGGAAAAAACCTCTAAAAATGTAGCATTTCCCGTCGATAGCAGGGCTGAGTTAGCTGTCTGGGAGACGTTCCTGGTGACCTCTAGGCAGAGATTTCCTCAGTAACTACAGAGCTTTGGCTCTGTGTGGCTGTGCGTATGCTTCCCATGTGAACATTGTTGTTTACTTCAGTCTATTTTTTTCCGCACTGCTGACCACATGCAGTTTTTCCTCTCAGGAAATTCTCTTCAGTCCGAATTTTCTTGGCCAGACACGGCTCCACGACTACCTGGCTTCAAGCACTGTCAGTGCGGGAAAGTTATGTCGTATGTCCCCCCCCCCCCGAGCACAGAGGCAGCGTGCTTAAAAAATCGCGTGCCTCAGAGTCGGGCTCGTATGCCCCAGCATCGGACCACCTCTCTGCCCACTCCTCTCCAGGGCCCAAACAGGACAAACTGGAGAAAAGAAAAAGAACCTCATCCCTGGGGCTGTAAAGTAAGCATGGCCATTCCGGTTCGGCACATCCACCGTTGCCCAACCCCCCCTTGTCATCTGCACCATTGGCATCGGGGGGCTGCGGGTCAGAGCAGAGTGCCAAAACTAGCCCAAAAATGCATCGAGTGATGTGTAAGCAGTGCCTTCGGAACTCCAGGGCAACTCGCAAAACCATGCGTCAAGGGCAGTGACAGATGCACGACACTCCAATGCGTCGATAAGATCGCAGGAGTCCGATTCCCGTGCGTCGACGCTTCTATGCAACGCACCATCGATGCATTCCAAACACTCGATGCTGTTGTTGAAAATACCAGAACCAACTGACGTAGGCCACGGCGCACGCCCAGAAGGCTACCACAGACCTTCAAGGCACTGTGAGCTGGACCCCCAGACCAAGTTCATGACGCAGATGCTCCGTGACATGGAACTCTAACAATATGAACTTGTTAGAGATACCATCAATACGACTGGCCAGATTGAATGTAACAAGACAAAGAGCTTTTTCTGTGGCAGATCCCATTATATGGAACTCTTTACCAAATACTTTAAGACAAATATCAAACAGTAAAGAATTTAAGAAATCACTGAAAACATACCTTTTTAAAGAAGCTTTTGGAGCTACAGATCATTAGGCATTATGCAAAAAGCAGAACAGAGAAGGGCATCTTGTTTATAAATATACTTTAGGATTCTTTCGTTACTTCGTTTTTTCTTCCCGTCCTTGTTTTTATTTAATAATTTACTAATAGGTATTTTATTTTATGGCTCATAATATGCTAGATTATTTATTTATTACGATTTGATTGTATTTTTCTCTAACCTTTACTACTATTTTATTTTAATTTCTTAGTTATTTATTTTCATGCAAAGGATTATGATATTTAAATTGTATTATTTTTATTATTTCTTACCTATTGTAAACTGTTTTGGTCAATATATATTGTTAAGACAGTATATAAATATTTTTAAATAAATAAACTCTCAGATGGGGAAACTCCTCCTGACTCCTCCTCATCCAGAAGTTCATCCAACACTTCTGGGAAAGTTTTCTCCGACCTATCTTCAGTCTCCCAGAGAAAACATGCCTCACCCCAACTACAAGAACCTCTTGTAAAAAGGCATAAACCTTCTCATCCGAAGGCACTGCTCATGTCATTCACTCAGCCCTACAACATCAGTGGATTTCGTCATCCGATATCCTCCTGGCTACACTGTCTCTGCGCCCCAGAAGGCCCCCCCCCCCCCCCAGCTAAGAACAATCCAGAAAAGGCTCTAGTGCACAGGGGCGGACTAACCTCCCAGGCTATGACCCAAATATCTGAGAACCTTGCCAACTTCTTCTCATCTCTCGAAGCGGAAACGCATGGGGATCCACCTCTGAGCCCCTTCCTGAGAGTGTCCCCAACCGGAAACATCTCTCCGGCTCATCCTCAGGACCATCCTTATCCTCCATGCTCGCCACAACCAGGTTCGGACCCCCCAAATCCATACCCTCCTTCCTGGGATCTTCCATGGGTATGCCATGAGACCCGCCGGAGTAGCCCCCAGAACCATCAGAGGATCTATCTTATTCCAAGTTTATAGAAAAGATGGTGGCTCTGCTAAAAATAGAGATGACTAAGATACCAGATCCCAAAATTAGAATGCACTATGTTATCCTGAATGAGTATAAATTACGAGTGAAAGAAATGATGCAGGGTTTCTGACAAAGGGGTTACCCGATGAACATTTTAAAAAAAGCTACAAAAGAGCCCATTGGGCCAATAGAGATTTATTGTTGAGACCCGTGGTTAGACAAAATACTGAAGATAAAATGATTTGTGTTCTACCATATTCACCCCAGGTTTACTGAATACAGAACAGCATTAAACGACACTGGCATGTCTTGAGCCTACATCAGATTTTTAGGAACATTCCTCAGTTTGCCCTGAAAAGGGGCAGGAATATTCGGGATAACATAGTGCATTCTAATTTTGCAGATGAGGCAATTGTCAATATGGAGGAAGATGGTATAGAAAAGGGACATTACCCGTGCAATAAATGTTCTGTCTGTGATCAGTTCTTTAGTGGGCAAATTTTACCTTTTTTTAAAGGGGGAAAATTTAAATTGAAAGCACATTCTGATTGTTCGGCAATAGGTGTTATCTACAGGATTTGGTGTCCCTGTCCACTTCTTTATATTGGGAAAACAAAAAGGTGTTTAAGAATGAGGATGGTGGAACATAGGAGTTCTATAGCGAGACAACAGATTGAAGCACTGCTAGTCTAACATTGTGTAGCAGCAGGTCATGTATTTGCTGATTTTAGATTTGCGGTTATTGAGCAGCCGAGACCTTCACAGCGGGGTGGTAAATTCGATACTTTTCTTTTACAAAAAGAACAAAAAATGGATTAATTATTTCAAAACTGTGGTCCCTGGTGGCTTAAACAAAGAGATCGATTGGTCTGTATTTTAAATAAAGTTCATTCAATGACGAGGAGCCCCTTTAAATGTGATTGACAACCTATACTTCCGGGGTGGTGAGTGGGTATAAATACTCTTGGAGGAAGTGAAGATGGTAGTTTGAACGCTGAGGCGCCATTAATGCTGTAATTGAATACAATGGAGAATTACATCGAATGAAGTGATATTGAGAACATCAGCTTTTGAATATTTGGAATTTGAAGATTAAAACAGTGAGTAGTCACTTTAGGTAGGAATTGTTTAGTGGGTGGTGCTGTTGGATGCGCTTGGATGGAAACATAAGAAATTGCCATGCTGGGTCAGACCAAGGGTCCATCAAGCCCAGCATCCTGTTTCCAACAGACACCAAAACCAGGCCATAAGAACCTGGCAATTACCCAAACACTAAGAAGATCCCATGCTACTGATGCAATTAATAGCAGTGGCTATTCCCTAAGTATAATTGATTAATAGCCATTAATGGACTTCTCCTCCAAGAACTTATCCAAACCTATTTTGAACCCAGCTACACTAACTGCGCTAACCACATCCTCTGGCAACAAATTCCAGAGCTTTATTGTGCATTGAGTGAGAGAGAATTTTCTCCGATTAGTCTTAAATGTGCTACTTGCTAACTTCATGGAATGCCCCCTAGTCATTCTATTATTCGAAAGTGTAAATAACCGAGTCACATCTACTCGTTCAAGACCTCTCATGATCTTAAAGACCTCTATCATATCCCCCCTCAGCCGTCTCTTCTCCAAGCTGAACAGCTCTAACCTCTTCAGCTTTTCCTCATAGGGGAGCTTTTCCATCCCCTTTATCATTTTGGTTGCCCTTCTCTGTACCTTCTCCATCGCAACTATATCTTTTTTGAGATGCGGCTACCAGAATTGTACACAGTATTCGAGGTGCGGTCTCACCATGGAGCGATACAGAGGCATTATGACATTTTCCATTCTATTAACCATTCCCTTCCTAATAATTCCTAACATTCTTTTTGCTTTTTTGACTGCTGCAGCACACTGAGCCGACGATTTTAAAGTATTATCCATTATGATGCCTAGATCTTTTTCCTGGGTGGTAGCTCCTAATATGGAACCTAACATCGTGTAACTACAGCAAGGGTTATTTTTCCCTATATGCAACACCTTGCACTTGTCCACATTAAATTTCATCTGCCATTTGGAGTGAGAATTTTTAACAGATTGTTTGTTTTAGGATTGAGATTTGACCAACTAAGGCCTGGATTTATCAAAATGCAGTAAGTATCACATGAGATAGCAAAAGGGGTGTGGTTTATGCAAATATCCATTTTATCGCAATTTGTGCTAGTTACCTATGTGAAAAGCTAAGTTAGTGCAAATTGCGATAACATTATCAGACTTTGCGATAGGAGCCAAACCTGTTGTATTTCCCACATATAACCACTAGAGGAGGGGGGGGGAGGGGAGAGAGAGTGAGCGAGCCTGGCCATATTGTCACCTAGTAACTCGAGGTGAGGGTTAGGTATCAGTGTAGTGGGTTAGGGGCCCCTTTGACTTTCAACCTAGCTTGATGGACTCTGGGTAACATCAAGCTAGGTGGAGAGAACATTGCCCAAATCTCATCTTGGAGTGAGTTTCCTCACTCCGAGGGTCATCAAATGTTCACAAGAGAGCACCATTCTGTTCGTACATCTAACATTGAATGTCAAAGGGGCCCCTAACCCCCTACACTGATACCTAACCCTCACCTCGAGTTACTAGGTGGGCCTACCATAGGGATACAAATACCTATCTAGGGAGATGACATTATGGCCAGTCTCTCTCTCTTTCTCATTGGATGCTCTGGGAGCTTCAATTCATCTAAATAGGCCTTGCAGGAGACATTGCGCAAGGCAATAAAACCTTACCACCCAGTCACGGCAGCTATCGCACAGCCTAACGCAATTCAAAAAGGTGGTGTTAAAATCAGCATTAAGTCTGTGCAATAGCTCTTCGCAGACAGGCAAACCCAGCCCATTCCCTGCCCCTAACTCTTCCTGTTTTCCATATTTGCATCACACCATACGATATGGTGCTATCGCATGCATTAAACACATTTTCGCATGCGGTAACGGGGCTTTTCACATGCGCTAAGCCCTTAACGCATGCAAAAAGGCCTTAGCGCATTTTGATAAATGACCCCCTTTGGCATCTAAAAGAAACCGATTTGTGCTCTAAGGAGGTAGTTTCTAGAGGTATGGCATCTATGGAGTCAAAAAAGCAAACAGAATGTTGGGAATTATTAGAAAGGGAATGGTGAATAAAACGGAAAATGTCATAATGCCTCTGTATCACTCCATAGTGAGACCACACCTTGAATACTGTGTACAATTGTGGTCGCCGCATCTCAAAAAAGATATAATTGCGATGGAGAAGGTACAGAGAAGGGCTACCAAAATGATAAGGGGAATGCAACAGCTCCCCTGTGAGGAAAGATTAAAGAGGTTAGGACTTTTCAGCTTGGAGAAGAGATGGCTGAGGGGGGATATGATAGAGGTCTTTAAGATCATGAGAGGTCTAGAACAGGTAGATGTGAATCGGTTATTTACTCTTTCAGATAATATAAAGACTAGGGGGCACTCCATGAAGTTAGCATGTGGCACATTTAAAACTAATCGGAGAAAGTTCTTTTTCACTCAACGCACAATTAATCTCTGGAATTTGTTGCCAGAGGATGTGATTAGTGCAGTTAGTGTAGCTGTGTTTAAAAAAGTATTGGATAAGTTCTTGGAGGAGAAATCTATTACCTGCTATTAATTAAGTTGACTTAGAAAATAGTCATTGCTATTACTAGCAACAGTAACATGGAATAGACTCAGTTTTTGGGTACTTGCTAGGTTCATATGGCCTGAATTGGCCACTGTTGGAAACAGGATGCTGGGCTTGATGGACCCTTGGTCTGACCCAGTATGGCATGTTCTTAAAGTTTTGACCCTCCTAGGCTACATGGCAGCGGCCATTCATGTGGTACGTCTCACCAGACTCCATATGAGGCGCCTGCAGTGGGGCCTAAAAAGACAGTGGACTCAATTCACGCAGCCATTACACAGCCGAGTGGCACTAACAGCGGCCATGAACAAGGATATTGCATGGTGGTTCTCCCTGATCAATGTGTTAAAGGGAACACTCTTCTGCTCCCCTTCCCATCAGTTAGTCCTCACCATAGACACTTCAAGGAAGGACTGGGGGGCACACTTAGCGGACCTAAAGATGCAGGGGTTATGGTCCCTGGCCGAATCACACCATCAAATAAACCTGCTGGAACTCAGAGCAATCTGGAATGCCCTCCTGACCTTTCCCCACCATACTAAGGGCAAATATCTCATGATACACATGGAAACCAAGTAGCTATGTTCTAAAGAGGTTAGGACTTTTCAGCTTGGAGAAGAGACAACTGAGGGGGGATATGATAGAGGTGTTTAAAATCATGAGAGGTCTAGAACGGGTAGATGTGAATCGGTTATTTACTCTTTCGGATAGTAGAAAGACTAGGGGGCACTCCATGAAGTTAGCATGGGGCACATTTAAAACTAATCGGAGAAAGTTCTTTTTTACTCAACGCACAATTAAACTCTGGAATTTGTTGCCAGAGGATGTGGTTAGTGCAGTTAGTATAGCTGTGTTTAAAAAAGGATTGGATAAGTTCTTGGAGGAGAAGTCCATTAACAGCTATTAAGTTCACTTAGAGAATAGCCACTGCCATTAGCAATGGTAACATGGAATAGACTTAGTTTTTGGGTGCTTGCCGGGTTCTTGTGGCCTGGATTGGCCACTGTTGGAGGCAGGATGCTGGGCTTGATGGACCCTTGGTCTGACCCAGTATGGCATTTTCTTATGTTCTTATGTACATAAACAAGGAAGGAGGTTCAGGTTCCTGGACTCTGTGCCGAGAGGCAATCCGAATCCTTAGGTCGGCGGAGACTTTCAGGGTGTCCCTGCAAGCAACCTACCTTCCAGGTTTGGACAACATCAAAGCGGATTGTTTGAGCAGAGTATTCCATCCTCACGAATGGTCTCTAAACCAGGAGGTAGCCCTCGGACTTTTCAGATGTTAGGGTTTCCCTTGCATGGACCTCTTTCCCCAGAGAGCAATCAAAATTCAGTTCAGTATACCCCTGCAGGAACTGGTTTGCACAGGATGCCTTCCTCATTCCGTGGATGGGAGTCCTTCTTTATGCTTACCTGCCAATCTCCCTCATCTCCAGTACAATTCAGAAATGCATTAAGGATGTGGCAGACTTAATACTCATAGCGCCAGTGTGGCTGCAGCAACTGTGGTACGCTTATCTCATTCAACTGTCCATAGCTCCACCCATTCTGTTGGAATCCAGCCCAACGTTGCTGACCCAGGAGAAAAGGACGTTACTACATCCCATGCATCTCTCCTTTCACCTGACAGCATGGAGATTGAAAGGGCAGTATTAACCCATCTACATCTCCCACCAGACGTTGAGGACATCCTCATTTCTTCCAGGAAACCGTCATCCAGAACAAATTAAAGAGGGAAATGGTGTCGTTACTCCACCTGGTGTAGGCAGAAGGACTTAGATACCTTCTTCTGCCCTCCACAAGACCTGTTACAATCATCCACATGAGGGACTGCCTATCTCAAACCACCCCCTTATCTCCCGCTTCATGCGGGGCATTCTATGACTGCGGCCTCCTATCTCCAAACCAGCAATCCCTTGGGATCTCAACCTTGTTCTGAAACAACTCATGTTGCCAACCCTTTGAGCCAGTGAGTACATGCCATATAAAATACCTGACCAGGAAGGTGGTGTTTCTGGTCACAATCAGTTCCACAAGAAGGGTCAGCGAGCTTCAGGCCCTGGTCCATTACTCGCCCTATTTGCAATTATTTCATGGCAAAGTGACTTTATGACCTCACCTCACCTTTCTGCCCAAGGTGGTGTCGGCCTTCCACCTCAATCAGACAATTACCTTGCCAACATTCATCCCGAAACCACACAGCAACCATAGGGAGCATCTCCTTCATATTCTGGACTGTAAAAGAGCTTTAGCATTCTATAAACAGAGGACTCAAGCACCCCTCTAGACCTTCGAACCTTTTGTTTTCTTTAACCCTAATTCTCTGAGTCAACTGGTATCGAAGAGGACTATTTCCAGCTGGATATCTCAATGCTTACAGTTTTGTTACACAAAAAGATCGACGACGCTCTAAGATAAAGCTTGTGCCCATCAGGACCGGACTGTCACAGCTTTTCTAGCCCACCTCCACTACATGCCACTACTTGACATCTGCAAGGCGGTGACATGGTCATCCCTGTATATCTTCGAGTCCCACTACTGTTTAAATCAGCAAGCGGCATCGGATGCAACTCTGGGCTCAGCAGTCTTCCCTAGGGCTATAAGACTGTCTACTCTTGGTCATGGGTTGCGCACTCCAGATCTTGAAGGACACTGATAAAATCATGGCACAACCCGTGGGCTGGGGATGCCCAGACAGCATGGCTAATTCAGCCCTGCTATCAACGGAAAAAAGCAAGTTCGCTTACCGTAAACAGTGTTTCCATAGAAGAATGAATTAGCCATGTGAACCCTCCCACTTCCCTAGACAGACTTCAGGACAATCCATTTTGCGGGAGAAGCTTTGTTATGGACTGAAGTAAGCAAAGACGTTCGTGCAGGAAGACGCACGTGCAGCTGCACAGAGCCAAAGCTCTGTGGTTACTGAGGAAAGCTCCACCTAGAGGTCACTGGGAATGTCTCCCAGACAGCATGGCTAATTCATCCTGCTATCTATGGAAACAGTGTTTATGGTAAGTAAACTTGCTTTTCTTAGGGTCTGCAAAGTTTATTTGAAATTATTAAAGATTCTGAGCCTTTATAAGACTGTTTTGAAATGGTTGGAGTGTGGTATTCTGAAGCTTGAAGTGTCAAGCCCTAAGGGTTGTGGTTGGAGCAAGACAGGCTTATGCAGGATACGTCAGGCCTCAGTGGTTATGTTTGGAGCATGGCATGCAGAAGCTGGAAGTGTCAGGCCTCAGTGGTTATGTTTGGAGCATGGCATGCAGAAGCTGGAAGTGTCAGGTCCCAGGGGTTGTGGTTGGAGCATAGTATGCAGAAGCTGGAAGTGTCAGGTCCCAGGGGTTGTGGTTGGAGCAAGACAGGCTTATGCTGGTTACGCCAGGCCCCAGTGGTGGTGATGGAGCAAAGGAGGTAGAAGAACTCAGTGGAGTAATGCCTTTGGTCTCTGGCACGTGATCTTGCTGAAGGCTGCACAGCTTACCTGGTTTCTATTTTTGCTAAGTTTAACAGCCTAATTTAATATAACTTTATTCTTGATTTCTCAAATATATTTTTCTTTATCTCTGATGTTTTGAATCTGTTCTTGTGGGTGGCAAGAATATAGTTTTCCAATAGACATTGATTGTTTCTCCAGTCTGCTTCTGTCTTGTGTGTGGCTGTACAATATTTAGAAAAAAACTTTTCTCCAAAAGATAGTGTTCTATTTCTGCAGGTTCTTACTCTGTCTTGAGTGCTGTGGAATTATATAGCTAGTTGTTGTTGTTGTAAAATCCCTGTGTGCTTTAAAGATAGGAACACAGGACCCTACCTCGCAGACAATCTAGGTATGGTATAATCAGTTGCAAAGCAAGGGCTATTGAACCAAGCACAAGTCTCTAGCACATGTGATCTTGCTGAAGGCTGCACAGCTTACTTGGTTTCTGTTTATCTAAGTTTAATAGTCTAATTTAATATAACTTTATTTTTTATTTCTCCAATATATTTTGGTTTATCTCTGCTGTTTATTCCCTCCCACCTTCCCCTTTCTGTCTCACCCCTAAAGTATTCCCTTCTTAAATATTTCTTCCCAGGACTTAGGATAATTGAATAATAATTGGGCTGGGTACCAATCTCTCAACTTGCTTATTAGTCACTTTTAGCAGAATGTCCTTTATACAGTGCGACAATTGTGCTTGTTTCCCAAGGTCTATCATTTGGAGAATTGTCCAATTTGCCTTCAGCTGTCTGTGATGAATAAGTTGCTAATTCTCCTGAAAGAGATATTGTCCAAGTTTTCAAATAACCTCCCTTTCCATGCATCATCCAGAATTCAGACACCCAGTTCCCTGTACGTACCAGTATCAGTCTAGACGGTGGGTTATGTCCCCCGACCAGCAGATGGAGTCAGAACAGACTTCGAGGGACGTCACCAGCATAAGCCAGTGCACCCTCTGCTGGAGCTCAGTATCTTTCTGACTCCGGCAGATGAGAGTTGGGGGGGGATCCATCGGCTCCCCCAGGGTGACAGGATTTTATGTTTTCCTTTTTTTTTCTCTTCCTTCTATTTTTTCCTGTTATATTCTTTGAGCTCTTTTGTGGATCAAGTTAAAGTTTAAAAAAAAAAAAAAGCCCTAACTTCTTGTGGAGGCGTGTCTTTCTGTCTGCCTTTCTCGGCTTGCTTTTTCCTCCGTTGGTTGGGGTAAGTTGTTGGGGTTTTTCTCTTTGTATTTATTTTTTGTTTAGGTTGTTGCTTTTCCCCAACAGCGTTCTTAGTGCCCCGTGGATGCCGGTGGTGCCGGCCTCTCCACGTGTTGGCTGTCGGTCCCGCGGCCTCTTTCGCGGGGTTTTTCTAGCCCAGGCAGGGCTCCTCTTCGGCGCTGCGGGACTTTTTGGGCGGGTTGAGCAGGGCCCGCTCTCGGTGCTTTCAGCGGATGCCTCCTCCAAGTCGAGCTTGGGCTCCTTGCCGTTCCGGGGCAAGTTTCTTTTTGGAGATGACTTGGACCAACTCATCAAGTCTCTGGGGGAGAATGCTGTCCACAGGCTTCCTGAAGATCGACATCGGCCTTCTCGGTCATTTGCTTCTTCTCGGACGAGGGCCAGAGCGCAGAGGCGCTATAGGTCTTACAGGCAGTCTGGGACTCGCCCAGGCTCCTCCAGAGCCCAGTCCTGGCCTCGGTCCTTTCGTGGGCGCAGACCCACGCGTGACATCTCAGGGCAGGGTAACCCCCCGCCAAAGTCTACCCAATGATGCCAGATTCGCCCACTCCTCCACTCCCAGGATAGGGGGTTGGCTGGCGGAGTTCTACGAGGAGTGGGTACATATATCCGCAGACCAGTGGGTCATGGACACTATAAGACATGGCTACGCCTTGGAGTTTGTCCGCCCTCCAAGGGACCGGTTCCTCTTCTCCCCCTGTGGCTCGGACCTCAAGAGGGCGGCAGTGCAACAAACCCTGGATCGGCTGCAGAGCATAGGGGCCATTTCCACCGTCCCCTTCGGCGAGGTGGGCTTGGGACACTATTCCATGTACTTCATCGTGCCAAAGAAGGACGGTTCCTTTCGGGCCATCCTCGATCTGAAGGAAGTCAACAAGTCTCTGCGAGTCAGCCGGTTCCGCATGGAGACACTTCGATCAGTGATTGCGGCGGTTCACCGGGGAGAATTTCTGGCCTCCCTGGATTTGACGGAAGCCTATCTGCACATTCCCATTCTGCCGGCGCATCATCGTTTTCTCCGCTTCAAGGTTCTGGGCCAGCACTTCCAATTCACTGCTCTCCCGTTCGGCTTGGCGACCGCACCTCGTACATTCTCCAAGATCATGGTTGTCGTGGCAGCGGCCCTGAGGAAGGAAGGCATCCTGGTGCATCCCTATCTGGATGACTGGCTGATTCGGGCGAAGTCCCTCGACCACGGGCAGGCCTCGGTGGCCAGGGTTGTCCAGGTCCTCCACTCCCTGGGCTGGGTGGTGAACTTCTCCAAAAGCTCCCTTGTACCCTCGCAGCGCCTGGACTTCCTGGGTGCCAGCTTCGACACGCTTCAGGGCAAGGTGTTCTTGCGCCCGGACAAGGCTCAATCATTGCGGGAACATGTCTGTCGTTTTTCTGCGTTGCCGGAACCCACCTCCTGGAATTATCTGCAGCTGTTAGGAGTGATGGCCTCCACCATCGATATGGTGCCCTGGGCATTTGCGCATCTGCGTCCTCTGCAGGCGTCTCTTCTCTCCAGGTGGAAACTAGTGTCTCAGGATTATCAAGTTGTCCTGCCTCTCCCACCAATCGCCAGGGCCAGTCTGGACTGGTGGCTGGTTCCGGCGAATCTGGCGCGCGGAGTCTCTATCGAGGTACCCAATTGGGTGGTAGTCACCACCGATGCCAGCCTCGTGGGTTGGGGTGCCATCTGCGATCGAAGTGCCACGCAGGGGACGTGGTCCCCGTAGAAGCAACGTGGCCGATCAACCGCCTGGAAACCAGGGCGGTACATCTGGCGCTTCAACATTTCCTTCCGCTGGTGCAGAACAGAGAAGTATGGATTCTCTCGGACAACGCCACCACCGTGGCCTATATCAACCGGCAAGGGGGCACAAGGAGCAAGCATGTCTCCCTCGAGTCGACCCTCCTGATGGAATGGGCGGAGATGCATCTCGTCCGGATCGCGGCCTCACACATCGCCGGTGTGGACAACATTCAGGCGGACTTCCTGAGTTGTCAACAGCTAGATCCCGGCGAATGGTCTCTCTCCGACAAGGCGATGCGGCTATTGATCCGCCGATGGGGCGCACCGCACTTGGATCTGATGGCGATGTCCATCAACGCCAAGGCACCACGTTTCTTCAGTCGCAGAAGAGAACACGGCGCAGAAGGGGTGGATGCCCTAGCTCTTCCGTGGCCGACTCACCGGCTGCTCTACGTCTTCCCCCCGTGGCCCTTGGTAGGCAAGACTCTCAGCAGGATAGAAAATCATCAGGGACCTGTGATTCTCGTCGCCCCGGAGTGGCCGCTCCGGCCTTGGTTTGCGGACCTCCTACAGTTGGCAGTGGACGGTCCGCTACGACTAGGTCATCTTCCTCGTCTACTGCACCAGGGTCCAGTATATTTCGAGCAGGCCGAACTCTTCTGCCTTGCGGCATGGCTTTTGAACGGCGTCGTCTCCGGCGCAGAGGCTACCCGGAGGCGGTAGTTTCAACTATGCTGCGGGCCCGCAAATCTTCTACGTCTGTTGCGTACGTCCGAGTTTGGAGAATTTTTGAAATCTGGTGCTTTACCCGAGGGATTCGGCCCACGGAGGCGTCGGTCCCTTCAAGCCTGCAGTTTCTTCAAGATGGTCTGTATAAGGGGCTCGCATATAATTCCCTTCGAGTCCAGGTGGCGGCCCTGAATTCCCTTGTGCAAGGGAACGGTTCTCTCCTCCTTCAACAGGACATCGCACGCTTCCTCAAAGGGGTCAAGCACATACGACCACCAGTGCGGGATCCTTGTCCCTCCTGGAGTCTCAACCTTGTGCTTCGTGCCTTGTCAGGGGCACCTTTCGAACCGATACGTGGAGCGACCCTCAAGGATCTTACACTCAAGGCGGTCTTCCTCGTGGCCATCTGTTCAGCGCGTCGTATCTCGGAGCTACAGGCTTTGTCTTGCAGGGAACCTTACCTCAGATTCTCGGATTCGGGAGTTTCCCTGCGCACCGTGCCTTCGTTTCTCCCGAAGGTAGTCTCGTCTTTTCACTTGAATCAGGCAGTGGAACTTCCGTCTTTTGGACCCAACGAGTCCCGGACCCTTCGTCTGTTGGATGTCAAGCGCACTTTGCTCCACTACTTGGAGGTGACTAATGACTTCAGGATCTCCGATCACCTCTTCGTTCTCTGGTCGGGTCCGAAGAAGGGGTGCCAGGCATCGAAGACAACGATTGTGCGATGGCTAAAGGAAGCTATCTCAGCTTCTTACATTGGAGCAGGACGGACTCCTCCTCGCGTAGTTATAGCTCACTTGACTCGCTCGCAAGCTGCTTCTTGGGCGGAAGTTCGTTCTGTCTCCTCACAGGAGATTTGTCGGGCAGCAACGTGGAAGTCGTTGCACACTTTCTCACGACATTATCGACTACACCTGGCATCGTCATCCACTGGGCATTTTGGCGGCCAGGTTCTCCGAGCAGGGCTTTCAGGGGCCCACCCGGTTTAGGGAAGCTTTGGTACATCCCACCGTCTGGACTGATCCTGGTTCGTACAGGGAAAAGAAAATTATTCCTTACCTGCTAATTTTCGTTTCTGTAGTACCATGGATCAGTCCAGACGCCCACCACTTTGGGATCTTTGCTTCTGCTCGGGTCTGCTTTCTGTCAATATCTTCTGTATTCCTCAGTTCGTTCTTGTCACTGTTCACAGCTCCCTACAAGTTGGGCGCCTTGCCGCTAGTTGGCTGTTTATTACTATATCTGGTTGTTGCATGTTTTAATGTATGTTTAAGTAACTTGATCCAGACATTTCCTGGTCTACTTGGGCTTTGCTATACGTTATACTGAGCTCCAGCAGAGGGTGTACTGGCTTATGCTGGTTACGTCCCTCGAAGTCTGTTCTGACTCCATCTGCTGGACGGGGGACATAACCCACCGTCTGGACTGATCCATGGTACTACAGGAACGAAAATTAGCAGGTAAGGAATAATTTTCTTATATAAATGGTATACAGTGGGCTCTGGTAGAACAAGAACTGTGACTCTGAGTCACCCAATTTCCCCAACTTTGAAACATCCTGTGTATCTGCCTCCACTCCCACAGAGAAGTCAGACATCCAGGATTCAGAATCCCAGTAATAATTGGATTACATTTGGCTTTGGCAGAATTAGGCCTGTGTTGAAGAGAAACCCCACTGTTACCCTTACATAATGAATTTTCTGCATTGGAAAATGAAAAAGCCCCGGTAACAGAATATGAAATGATGTCTGAGTCACATTACCCAATGCACCCGGAAACCCTTCAACATGAGGGAGGAGGAATAGCCTAGTGGTTAGAGCAGTGGGCTACAGAACCAGGAGACCAGGGTTCAAGTCCTGCTGTCGCTCCTTGTGACCTTGGGCAAGTCACTTTACCCTCCATTGCCTCAGGTACAAAAAACTTAGATTGTAAGCCCTCTGGGGATAGGGAAATACCTACAGTACCTGAATGTAAACCGGTGTGATATCTCGATTGAGATCAAATGTCGGTATATAAAAATACTAAATAAATAAATGATGAAATGTCATAAAAGAAAGCTGCTTCTGAGGAACTAATTTATGAACTCAGTTTGATGGGGACACAATGATTAAATGCCTTCCAGGATCCTCCGCTAATAGAAATGCAAACCAGGTGGTCAGTGCAATCATAGAAGTAAGACCTCTGATATCAGTGTTATCATCCATCTGGGACCAATGACCTCACTAGAAATAGTGTCTACAAAGTACAGGAAGTTTCCAAAATCTAGGGAAGAAGATTAGAGTCATGGCAAAGATTATCGCCTTTTCAGTATTACCTGCTCATGGAAAGGGAAAGAAAAAGTTATGCCATATAGATAATTTCAATGTTGGGCTCAAAACCTGGTGTAAGGAAAATGGTTTTGGATGCTTTGGGGGCTGGGGCTGTGTGTGCAGTAATAAAAGACTATTTGGTAAGGATGGCCTACATTTGTCTGTGGCAGAAAAGAGAATGCTAAATGAAAAATTCAGATCATACATTGTAAGGCATTTAAATTTGGGAGCAGAGTGGCAGGAGATAGCCAGTGAATTTGACATGTCACCCCCAAGCAAAACAGGAAGAGGGGAAAGATAGGAACAAAATCAATCAGTTCAAAAAAGCAGAAAAGGTGACTAGGAAGAGCAGATGGAAAGCTTTGAGTACAAAATCCCAGACCAGCAGGCCCTAATAGTGGATGTGGATTTGGCATTGCTGCTGTATTGGAGACATGGTTCATTCATTCTCATGATTGGGATAGAAGAAGGGGAAGAGTCAAAACAATATTAAAGCGGCTGAATTGCAAGGGATGTGGGGTAGAGAAGCATTATGGAGCATCCTAAAAAAAGATGTTGCTTCCATTTTTACTCGAGTGATCTAGAAGCCACTGTCTCAACCAAAAGAACTGGAGAAAGAACTCATCTAGGATATCCAAAAGATGGGAAAGAAGGGAGAAGTATTGCTCATTGGAGATTTTAATCTGCCGGATGTGGATTGGAGTATCCCTTTTGCAGAATGTACAAGAAGTAGAGAGAGAGTGGATGCCCTTCAAGGGGCTCTACACAAACAAATGGTATTGGAATCCATGAGGGAGGGTGTGAGACTCAATCTAGTGCTCACTAATGGTGATAATGTCTCTAATGTTTGGGTAGGGGCTCACCTGAGCACCAGTGATCATGACAGTAAGGTTTGATATCGCAAATAGGATACAGAGAAGTCACATGAAGACCCAAGTTTTGAAACTTCACAAATACAGACTTTGTCAAAATGTTACGGTCGTGGACCCTTGGGCCGGCTGAGACTGCTGATGGTATGCTGTGGAGACCCACAGCGAGCGTCACAGCCGGGAGGCGGCACAGAAGAGACTCAGGAGAGACTTCACTACTGGAAGTCTGAGGTCCCCCCAGGAGGAGCCCGTAGGGACCCGGACCTCTTGGACTTAGGTGGGACCCTATGTGACCAAGGTGGGCAGCGGCTGAAGAGGTGGACGAAAGGTCGGCTGGGCCCAGAAGGCGGGAGTGTCTTCACCCTCGGAAGCCCGCGGCTCCCCCAGGAGGAGCCCGTGAGAGCCCAAGCCACCGGGACTTAGGAGAATCCTCTGGGCCAGCAAGTTCCGGATACCTGAGGTGGAAGAACAGACTGAAGTTGTGGTCCAAGGACGGAGCCGGGTCAGAAGCCAAGAGTCAGAGGTCCAAAGCCAGAAGCGGAAGCAGGAATCGAAGTCGTGGGACGGAATCGAGTTGGAAGCCAGACGTCAGAAGTCAAAACCAAAGCCAGGGACTGAAGCCGAAGACGTAGTCAGGAACGGAGCCAGGTCAGAAGCCAGAAGACGTAATAGGTGATCCAAGATCCAGACACAGCAACTAGAGACTTAGGAACTGAGTGAACCTTGTTGCAAGGTGAGGTACTGCTGCAGCTTTAATATAACCCGGCAGCGTCTGACGTCATCAGGAGGGCTGTCCAAGGTTTCCCGCACTGGCCCCTTTAAATCAGCAGCCCCGGCGACCGTAACACAAAATGGGGATCTATCTGGAGAGAGAACTGAAGACTGGGTGAGGTGGAACAACAGTGGGCCAAATTAAAAGGAGTTATTATAAAGGCAACAAATCTATATGTTAGAAAAGAAACCAAAGTAAGAGGAAAAAGAAACCGATTTGTGCTCTAAGGAGGTAGTTTCTAGAGGTATGGCATCTAAGGAGTCAAAAAAGCAAACAGAATGTTGGGAATTATTAGAAAGGGAATGGTGAATAAAACGGAAAATGTCATAGTGCCTCTGTATTGCTCCATGGTGAGACCGTACCTTGAATACTGTGTACAATTCTGGTTGCCGCATTTCAAAAAAGATATAATTGTGATGGAGAAGGTACAGAGAAGGGCGACCAAAATGATAAAGGGAATGGAACAGCTCCCCTATGAGAAAAGACTAAAGAGGTTAGGACTTTTCAGCTTGGAGAAGAGACGGCTGAGGGGGGATATGATAGAGGTGTTTAAATCATGAGAGGTCTAGAACAGGGTAGATGTGAATCGGTTATTTACTCTTTCGGATAGTAGAAAGACTAGGGGGCACTCCATGAAGTTAGCATGTGGCACATTTAAAACTAATCGGAGAAAATTCTTTTTCACTCAACGCAAAATTAAACTCTGGTATTTGTTGCCAGAGGATGTGGTTAGTGCAGTTAGTACAGCTGTGTTTAAAAAAGGTTTGGATAAGTTCTTGGAGAAGTCCATTACCTGCTATTAATTAAGTTGACTTAGATAATAGTTAAGTACTAGTGTACGCACACACCACTGCATCATTCATCTGTGTATGTGTGTGCAGTGCACTAGTGTGAAGAGGAAAATGGTACTATAGTGCATTGTCTCTATGTATTGTTCACCATTACCCACAGAATGATCACTTCAGTCAGTATCAGTACTACAGAATAAACACATTTTCACTGAAAATAAAGATTAAAACATCTATTCTCATAAGAACATAAGAACATGCCATACTGGGTCAGACCAAGGGTCCATCAAGCCCAGCATCCTGTTTCCAACAGTGGCCAATCCAGTCTACAAGTACCTGGCAAGTACCCAAAAACTAAGTCGATTCCATGTTATCGTTGCTAGTAATAGCGGTGGTTACAATATCCACAAAGTGGCTGTACCTGTGTGACTGGTGACTGCCTGCTTTGTATATGCACTGACAACTCCGGTGCACTATATAGACAATGCACTATAGTACCATTTTCCTCTTCACACTAGTGCACTGCACACACATACACAGATGAATGATGCAGTGGTGTGTGCGTACACTAGTACTTAACTACAATATCCACAAAGTGGCTGTACCTGTGTGACTGCCTGCTTTGTATATGCACTGACAACTCCGGTGCACTATATAGACCAAAACAAAGAAAAATTCCTCTTCATCTTGTGCACTGTATGGCAGAGTTGGTGTAGCTGCTGCTGGTTAACTGAAACAAGTCCAAAATCAGCCACTCCCATGACCTTTCCCGCAAAGCAGAGAGGAAGCTTGTAAAAAAAAAAAAACCCCAAAAAACACATGAGCCTTCTTTTGTCAGTGGAAGTAACAGTGAAATGTTAAATAAAATAAAAACCTGTGCAGATGAACACAGCAGCCAAAAGAATTGGTATGGAAATGTTTCTGATGGTAAACTAGAAGAGCACTGTTGATTCTTAACACGTGGCGCACAGAGCTCAATACAACAAAAAGCACCTTCTCAAAAAGAAAGGATCAAATGCAGTTTGAAAAAGTCTACATATACTAGAAGTAAAGATCAGTTACTGGATACACAAGCAGTGATTCACTGATTTAGAAAAATGATTCTCTGATATTGTTACAATCTGTGGCCCATCGGTTGCACCACGGACTGCCGCTCCTACCTTTTCCCGGACTCAACCACCAGCGGTCCCTGCCCCAGGCCATCCAGTCACACTTCAATGCAGCTGGATGCCATTGCCGACTTCCTGTGCAGCACACTGCCTTAGCTGTGCGTGTCCCTTCCAAGAATTTAAAGGGACCAAGGTGGGGAATCCCCTGTGGACCCCCACCAATGACATCTGCCAAAGAAGCCTCTAAAAGGCCTCTCCTGACATGACTCGAGTGCCTCGACAATAGCTCAGCCTGCTTCGTTAGGTTATGTGAATTGCCTGTAATTTGTCTCCAGTTCCGGCTTTTCTTCGTCTCCACTTCCAGCTTTTCTTCATCTTCAGTTCCAGCTTGTTTTTGTCTCCAATTCCAGCTTGGATCTTCAGTTCCAGTTCCTGTCTTTATCTTCAGTTCTTTAGTGTGTCTTGCCCTCCTGTCTTGCTCCTCATCCTCCTGCCCTGCCTCTCCGTCCCACCTTTCCCACTGATGGGTACCTGGTAATCGACCTCTGCTTGACTAGGGACTCTCCTTGAACACCTCCTGAACTGACCCTTGCCCGTTTCTAGATATACCAAATACCAGTCTGCTCCAGTCCTGCTACATCAAAGAATCCCTGTCATCCACAGAAGCCCCCTCCTAAGACCTGCCAACTCCAGCTCAACCCGAGGGGAATGAGGGCTGGTAAAGGCAAAGCTCCAGATGGGCCTCTGCCTAGTCCAAGTCCACCTGCCAACTGTAGGGACCTGCAGGGCTCTTCCCTTCATCAACTCTACCTCAGTCCAAGGGTCCACACTCGCAACAGATTTCTGAGGCCATGGACCCAGCAGACCTGTCTGCCCTGAAGGCTACCCTTGGTTTAGCTCAGAAGTTAGAGATACTACAAATGGCCTTGAAACTCCTAGTTGCTGATATGAATCATCTTACCCCTTGATTCGATGCCCTGCCCATGCCTGCCACTTTGCCTCTGCCTGTAGCAGCACCAGTGCTGCTTCCAGTAACCAACCAACCTATACCTCAGTTACTGGCTCCATCCCGCTATGCCGGGGATCCTAAGCAATGTCATGGTTTCCTGAACCAGTGCCACGAATTTCATGTTGCAAACACCATTGTTCCCAGACGACTTGACCAAGATCACCTATATTCTTTCACTATTGGATGGGAAAGTCCTAGCATGGGCCTCTCCCCTCTGGGATGCACGATCCCCGTTACATAACTTACAACAATTTACAGATATGTTCAAGACAATCTTTGAAGAGCCTGGTTGTATGTAGCATGGGCTTCGACTTACTCCACCTCTGACAAGGCGCCAGAACTTTGTCAGATTGCACCATAGAATTTAGGACCTTGATAACAGAACTGAATTGGAAGGGAGATAGCTTGCTCGCTATATTCTTGGAAGGCTTGTCACAAACAATTAAGAACAAGCTTGCTGCCAGGGAGCTGCCCTCATGGGGAAGATAGACAGGCACCTCCAGGAAAAAGCCCAAAAGAGCCGCTCCACACGTAAAATTACCCCATGGCCACCATTCTTCCAATCCTTGCCTGCATCAGTTGCTACTATGCTAGTGAACCCATGCAATTGGGCTGATCTCACCTGGCTCCAGAAGAAAAGAACCGATGCAGAAACCTAGGCCTGTGACTGTATTGCGTGGCGCAAGGTCTCGTCTTAACTCAATGCCCTGAGAGAATGAGGGGGGGTACAATGCCACAACTCATTTGGCAATTAACCCTAAGGTTTACAGCTTCATCACCACAGTTCAACCTGCCAGTCTCCTTGGAACAGTATGTTTCTTTACCCAAGCTTTGGTGGATTCCAGCTCCAGATGGAACTTCATACAGCAAGAACTTGTCGAGCAGTTCTAAATACCTTTGGTGCTTAAAAGTCTACCTATGGTGCTCTTATCCATCTTTGGAGACTTCCTTCTAGGATGGGTGACCCAGTCCACTGTGCCTTTCATGCTATGTATTGGACCCAAAAAGCAACAAGGAAGGTGGTCTATCAAAGACGTTAGGGTAACAAAAAAGAGATAGATCAAAAAGTCTTTAAAAATGTTTTATTATAAAGACAAATAGTCCAGTACTTGCCCAACTCTGGCCTATAGCCCCTGAAGCAGCCCCTTGTAAGTGGGCGAAACTCAGGCCAAAGTCGGGAAAGTACTGGACTATTTGTCTTCATAATAAAACATTTTAAGGACTTTTATATCTTTATTTATTTATTTAAAGTCTTTTATATACTGAAGTATAGCAATCTGCCTTCTCTCCGGTTTACAGTATAACAACTTGATACAGACAACGAACAATATAAACTGGTATCATGTTAACTAGACGTAACGGAAACATCGTAGAAATTTTTGAGGTTAAACATGTCTAACTATGTATAAATATTGTCTATCTGTTTTATTATGCTACGTATTGGGTTTTATCTGTTTTATTATGCTATGTATTGGGTCGTCGCACATGGAAGTCATCAGTTTTCACATCCTATCTCGAGCCATGAGTCCAGTTATCCTAGGCCTGCCATGGCTGTGGAAACATCAGCCACATTTTGACTAGTCCACATCTGAACTTTTCCATTGAGGACCCGAATGCATTAAATCCTATATGTCCACCGAAAGCACGCCTAGCTTGGTAATCGTGACCTCCACTCTTCTGACATTTTTCACCCCCTGCCAAGAGCTCATATGAACTCAAACTTCTCCACAGCATCTTCAAGATGATGCCCTTAAAATAATCTACAAACAATTACAAGAACAGCTGGGACAAGAGATATCCAAATGTGAAAGTCTGAAAGAGGAACTCAGCCATGCCAAGAAAAGGCTTGAATCTATTCACCAGGAAAAATGAAGAGATACAAATCCTGCGCACTCTACTTCATCAAGAAAAGGAAAAGAACCTCATATTTCTATCTAGTCCTACCAGCCCATATTCTGAAAAGAAGGTTGCCACCTCCACTCCTGTAGGGGGGGCCTGTACTCCGCCAAAGCAACACAGAAGAGACCATCCCTTCGTCTGCAGCTTTGCTTCAGTCCCAGGAATTGCATGAACTGTGGGAGAAGACCAATTGTTTGGTTGTAGAAGCTATCTTCCAAGCCAAAGAAACCTGTAGGGATCCGAAGGAATCTTCCTAGTCAGTGCCCTACAAACCCAAGACCTCGGGGGGCTTAAGGGAGGGTACTGTTATAATAGGTGGCCCAAGGGTTGTCCCGAGGTTCCTACCTTTTCCTGGTCCCAGCTGCTCTGCAACACAGCAGGACGCCGCCAAAGATGCTGTAGCAGTCCCTGCCCTGGGACGTCCAGTCACTCTCTCAATGTGGCTGGACACCAATGCCGACTACCTGCATAATTTGTTGCCTTAGGCACGTGTGTCCCTTCCCAGAATTTAAAGAGACCATGGTGGGAAATCCCCTGTGGCCCCCACCAATGACGACTGCCACAGAGGCCTATAAAAGGCCTCTCCTGACATGATTCCAGTGCCTCGGCAGTGGCTCAACCTGCTTTGTTTGGTGATGTGAGTTGCCTGCATCTCATTTCTAGTACCAGTTTGTGTTTGTCTTCAGTTCCAGCTTGTTTTCGTCTCAAGTTCCAGCTCGTCTAAGTCTCCAGTTTCAGACTGGATATTCAGTTCCAGTTTCTGTCTTTATCTTCAGTCTCTGTGGTCAGTCTTCAGTGTGTTTTGCCTCCTGTCTTGCTTCTCATCTTCCTGCCCTTCCTCTCTGCCCCACCTTTCTCATGGATGGATATCCAGTAGTCAACCTCTGTGTGACTGGACCCTCCTTGAATACCATCTACCACTGACCCTCACCCATCTCTAGATACACCAGATTCCAGTCTACTCTGATCCTGCTATGTCAAAGAATCCCCGTTGTCTGCAGAGGCCCCCTCCTAAGACCTCCCGACCCCGGCACCCAAAGGCTTAACCTGAAGGGCCAGAGGGCTAGTAAAGGCGAAGCTCCAGTTTGGCGTCTGACTTGTCAAAGTCTGACTGTCGATGCTAGGGACCTGCAGGGCTCCTCCCAGCAGGTTGTGCCAACCCTACCTCGGTCCAAGGGTCCACGCTCGCAACAGATATGTTCACATACATTGTCATTCTGGTTCATTTGCCAACAGATCCGATTATTCTCTGACATCATACATGAATCCTGGGCAAAGACTTTTGCTATGGAGATCCCACATGACCTGCCTCAGACAGCTCCATTAGAATACATTGACTCTATTCTTCACAATGTAGCCATTCAAGTCTATGGGACTGAAAACAAGTGAAACGATTGACATGTTTCATTCATGGGAAGGGCCCCATTCATTTTTGGGGGACTGTGAAAGAAATAAAAGGGGCATATTTGTTTTGGAATGAACATTTGTTTTTAACAAATGCACATCCCTACTATTAGTCTACAGATTTTTAGCGATTAATTCTTTCCTTTGGACTAGCGCAATCTTCAGTGAGAGTGCTGCTGAGATGGGTGAACATGCCTTCTTGGTAACTGCCTCTGAGTTGTGGAATTATTTTCCACAGACTTTGTACCTTATCACTTGTACAAAAACTTTTAAAGCAACATTAACACTCATTTATTTGAGCTGGTTTTTAACTGACTCATAGCATTATGTTATGATTTTTTAATGATAATACCAGACTGTCTGTGATTCTTTTAAGTTTATTAAGTATGTTTCATGATGATATGTATGTTTTCATAGTATGTCACAGTAAAGATGAAGATAGGGGAGGGCTTGTAAGCAGAGTAGAATATTAATCATTTGCCACCTAAAACTAACCTTCTTTTATCCTGGTTTGGGAAAAGGAAAGGTCTTATCCTACTTTGCTTACAAACAGGATGCTTGGGTATCATCATGTGAATGAAGAAGTTAGGTAAAAGCTGAAGGTGGTTGAGATTGCAGAGAAGAGGGTAAGAAGACTTGTAGTTTAGACACATTAAAAGTTACATTGGCAGGAAGGTATTAGAAATGCAGTTAGAAGTTAAGGAGATCATAAATGTAACATACTATTGTTTTAATTCAATAGCATATATTGTAGCAATTTTCAAAAGCTCACTTACTCTAGTGAATTTACATGTGTAAAAACTAATTTTAAGCATGTAAATGTTTTTTAAAATGAGGCCCTAAGCTTGGACCACAGGCCACATATGACTGGGATATATATGTTGGGAAAAAATGTGGATTTTCAGCAGGGGACTCTATCTTGGCATGAGAGACATGTGATAAAGAAATACTGAAAGTACAGATAGTTGGGTAACTACCCATATAGAATGAGTACTTGTGTTCTAGATTGACCCAGTTCATTTAATCTCAGTACAATTTGATCAGTTCTGACTTATATAGCACAATGTCAAATTTTTGTCTTCCTACCTCTGACATTATGAAAGATATACCTTGCAGATTAATTGCACTAATTGTCTCTTTCCATATAGTTAATTCCAAATATCTAAGATGCAGATGCTTGCAGGTAAGGCTTCTTCTCATTCATCTTCTTATTCATTTACTTGCCCAAAATACCGCACAGGATCACTGATTCATGTCACATCTAATTAATAAACCAGATGTGTGGGATAACCTTCCTAGGCTTGATGTCAGCACTTGGCTCGTCTCCGGGTTACTGTAGCACAGACTCTACTGTATTTGTATTTCCCAAATCCTAACCAAAGTAGTGAAGTCTTTAAAACTGACTCAACCTCTCTCTCTTGGGCTTGCAATGTCTTGATTTATGTAATTGGATCTCATTTCTGCCTCTTCCAGAAGAATCCTAGAGTATAGGAAGCCGAAACAGTCTCAGGCGTTGATCTAAACCCGATGGTTTTGGTGGATGTTTCAACGATTTCTTTGGGTGCTGTAAAACAATTCCTTCCCTTGTATATGAAAACACACAAATGTATTCTTGACTTCATCATATTTACAAAATGTGTTTACTGTAAGTTGTGAGCTTCATTCTCTGATCTTGTGGAATTCTCAGGATTTTTTTTTCTTTTTACAAGTTGATGAGCAGTAGCTGCTTGGTCAATGCTTTATATTATATTGAAGGGAGATCTCCCAGTGCCATGGAAAATGACCATCAAGTTCGCATTTCTTTTTCTTTCTTTTTTTTTTTTAATTTCTTAGTAATTTTCAAAATACAAAGTATACTTTTAATAAGAACATTAACAGAAAAAGAAAACCAAACAGAAGCACGAAGATAAAATCAAAAGGGAAAAATAAAAAAAACGATATAAGCATATTGTATTCATGTTCTGTCTTGTAATAAAGAAAAACATATTCAGTCATGCCAGTGTCTGCTAGCCCTCAACACAGGGAAGAGATCCAGCAAGAAGAATAAAACAAGAAAAAAACCCAGTCTTTAAACAACCCATACTAAGTAATTTGTGTTGACAAAAGCTAACCTGCATCCCCTCAATCAGCCCATATGGAAAGATTATGCTCCCCCCGCCACTCTTCCCCCCCCCCCTCTCCGCTCCCGCCGTCCTTTCTTCTCTCCCCTCGCCCCCCACCTTAACTCTTTGCCATTTTGTCTTGTTTTTACTAATTCGTTTCTGAGTTCCTTTACTACTGTTAAAGTTTTAAATTAAACTTGACGTGACCTGGTTCAAGCATTTAAGATTAGTTCTAGGACAGTCTCCTAACAGTTTGATGTAACCTATTCCATTCTATATTCCATGTACTGTTCTATGTAACAAGTTGTTCTACTGTAAACCGGGGTGAAGGCTAATTGCTAAACCTCGGTATATAAAAGCTCTGAAATAAATAAATAAATAAATAAAATAAATGAGGGAAGTAACCGCTGGAGGAACAGGGACTTTAGCCTTCAAAAAAGACTCAAAATGCTTTAGAGTCATAAAAATGTCTTGATATTTAATAAATAATTTTTCAGGGGTAAAAAATGAGTACCAAGGGCTAATAGATTGCGTTTGAACTGTAATCAACAACCACACTACTTTATAGTGTAACTGAGAAACTTTCTAATTAACCACACAAAAGGTTCCATGCAAATGTGTTTAATTTCCACCTGACTGAAATTTTTATGCAGACTTATTACTTTTACACCACCTTAGCTGGAACTACTTAAATTATGAGGTTAACTTCACCATGGAATATTCTAAGACTCACACCTCATAGCAGATTGAGCTATTCCAGCCTTTGCTCTGACCTTAATTAAGTAAGCACATCCTAAGTTCTTTCTAGCTATAGTCAACTCAAAATATCTTTCCCTATCTGAATAACAGGGTTATTCATCAAATTGCATTAGGGCATTATCTCCACGTGATAAACGTGTGATCTTTATTGCAAAGCGTTCGCATGCAAATATAATAAGTATGCAAAACCTTGAAAATTATGCACATGAAGGACGACTACTGCGTGTCGTAGAAAAACAACACACACACACTAACGTGGTTTTTAACATCGGATTTAACTACTTTTTCTGTGCAGTATTTATTTTATTTATTTAAAATCTTTTCTATACCGTCGTTAAGCTAAATGCCGTCACAACGGTTTACAATAAGGCACATAACTTAATATTGCTAACTGTATTAAATTATATCAACTAGACAGGTGCCATTCAGTTACGGTAACATAGTTTCGTAAAAAAATACTAATTGGTGGGTGTGATAAATCATGTCCATTCCTATCTGTATCAATTTTAACATACAATTATTAATCTATCTTGTTCTTTGGTGGTGAGCAAAAATAAATACAAATAAAAACATGAGCAAAATAGAAAATACAAATACAAATAAAAACACACATCTTGATTAAGGTGATGTGTGTGGGTGTTCTACTGACCGCATCCTATACTACCCTGGATTCTACTCTCCATTCTCTTTGTGATGCGCTTGTTTAAAGAGCCAGGTTTTTAAAATTTTCCTGAAGGTTCGGATGTCTCTTTGTAATCTGATTTCTAGAGGCATGGTGCTCCATAGTGTAGGTCCTGCTAAGCACTGCGCCCTTTCTCTTACTTGGGTTAGTCTTGCTGTTTTGACTGAAGGTATAGTTAGCAGTGCTTTGTTTGCTGACCTCGGGTTTCTGTGAGGGACGTGTACGCGAAGGGCTGTAGAGGGGAAAACTTTATATCACGCCATAGCAGCCATTATCATGGCTATTATCACAAGTGATAAAACAAGGGCTTTTCTGAGACTCACCTTCACAGCATTTCTGGGCAGAAAAACCTTTTCTTACCTGCCCTGTCTTCCTAAATCTTTGAGGTTAGGGGAAATGTACTAGTAGTGGAACACTGGTGGCCTCACTGGTCCACTTACATGATGGAAACAGGATTTGTATGCACATGTGCATATCCATTTCAGCATACAGCCTATGGGCCAGATTTTAATAGCTACACGCGGGCATAGATTTGTGCGCGCAACTTTCGTTCACCACCAAAGGATAAGATATTATGATTAATCTATTTTAAAGCAGTCACAGATAAGAATGGACATAATGTATTAACCCATCACTTAGTATTTATGATAAAACTATGTTACCGTAACCTGATGGCACCTGTTTAGTGAATAGAAATCAAGACATCTACCAACATAAACATTTGTGCCTTGTTGTAAACCGTTGTGATGTTACCTAGCTTAACGACGGTATAGAAAAGATTTTAAATTAAATTAAACAACGGTTAGGGCCTTCCCACACCAAACAGCTAGTAAGCCCAAAGCATTCTTTTAAACATTCCTTTACCAACCCCCATTCTGGTTACTCACTCTGGGGCAGATCTTTAAACCTGCGTGCGGGCGTAGATTTGTTCACGCAACCCGGCGCAAACAAATCTACGCCCGATTTTATAACATGCGCGTGCTGCCGCGTGCATGTTATAAAATCCAGGGTCGGCGCGCGCAAGGGGGTGCACAATTGTGCAACTTGCGTGTGCCGAGCCACGCAGCCTTCCTCCGTTCCCTCTGAGGCCGCTCCGAAATCAGAGCGGCCTTGGAAGGAACTTTCCTTCCGCCCCCCCGCACCTTCCCCTATCTAACCTGCCCCCCAGCCCTATCTAAAACCCCCTCCTGACCTTTATCGGGAATGTTACGCCTGCCTCTGGGCAGGCTGTTCCGGAGGCCTCATCCCCGCCCCCGGAATGCCCCTTTTTCGAAGCCCCAGGACATACACGCGTCCCGGGGCTTGCACGCGCCACCGAGCCTATGCAAGAGAGGCTCAGCGCGCGCAGGGGCAGCTTGGGGCAACTTTTCAGGGGTTACGCACGTATCCCTTTGAAAATCTGCCCCTCTGTGTCCATCACGGAACTGGAGGACTTCTCCGTCTGAGATCCTATCTCCATCTTCTCCCCTCTTATTCTGAGGAGCTAGATTTCTCTAGCCACTGCCACCACGCTGGCACGCCCTCCTCCTCTATTTCCATGGATTCAGCTGTGTCAGAATCGTTACCCCTTGATTCCAACACCTGTTTCAACTCCTGCTCAGCCCACGGGTCAGGTGGTGGCTCTAAAAACCTGGGAGTTACAGTTCTCCCTGCCTTCCATATCGCCCTCTGCTGTTTGTCTCTGGTATAGCTTGGCTTTCTCTTACCGTGCCCAGGCTGGGTTGTGCTGCATCACAATATACACACATACCTCTATTGGCATCTTGTGCGTATACTCGGTCGACTTTTAATACCAATTCTGCACGTACTGGCCACAGTTTTGCAAGTATCTCTGAATCTGGATGCCCAACGTGCTAATGCATCACACACTGTGATTGGTTGTCCCACGATGCAAGAATTTATCATGGGTTACTTATTTTACCTTCGCAATGTGATATTTAAGAAATCTCCCTAAACATGCCCCTTTTTTAAAATTCCAGCCACTAATGCACCACATTTCTGCGGTATTTTATAAATTATAAACAAACCCACACACAAAGCAGGCCACACGTTAGACCTCATTTTCATAAATGAATCCATCTCACCCACTTCCCCGCCTACTTGCACACCTATCCCATGGTCAGATCACTCGCTGATATCTACTGAACTATCAATAAAGAAAAAACAGACTCCCATCATCCCTAAATCCTCTATCCAATTCAGAAAACCTTGTTCCATGGACGCCCTCAGCATCAGCCTTGCCAAAGACCTAACTAACTTGGACCTCACTGATGCAGACACCGCCATGAGCTCTTGGCTATCTATCACGCGATCAGTAGCAGATAAAATCTGCCCCATGTCTTACAAAGTGATCAATCCTGCCCGCACTAACAAAAAAACCCTGGTTCTCAACAGAATTAAGAAAACTCAAACAAGACTTGCAACATAAAGAACAATGCTGGCGGAAGGATCCCTCCCCTACCACACAGGCCTCATACAAAACCGCAATGAATTATTACAGGACCTCCATTCTTCGCACCAAGTGGGACTTCTACGCCAAAAAAATACATGGCTTCCTATACGACCCAAAAACTCTTTTCTCATATGTTGCAGCCCTTACCACCCCTGTTCCTCCAATCATCCCAGAAGATGAAGCCCAAAACAAATCTACAGAGCTGGCAGTCTTCTTCGACAACAAAATAAAAAAACTTACTCACGCCTTTGATAATATCTAACTCAACTTCAAACCCAGCTCACACCTAGCCAAAACTACTCCACAACGATCCACAATCAGTCACTAGAATCTTTCGATCCCACATCATCCTTGGAAATTGAATCTATAATCAAGAAAATGAAGCCTTCATCACATCCAACAGATCAAATACCTACCAAACTACTGCTCACCATTCCTAACACTATTGCCAAACCACTAGCCGACATCATTAATTGCTCCCTCACTCAAGGAACTGTCCCGAACTCATTAAAAACTGCTTCTCTGAAACCCTTACTAAAAAAAAACCCCAACCTGGACCCAGCAAACCCTATAAATTTCCGCCCCATTGCCAACCTACCTTTTATAGCCAAGTTAATGGAAAAATTGGTCAACATCCGACTTACAGATTACCTTGACTCCCTTAACATTCTCTAGCCTTCTCAATTTGGATTCAGGAAACGCCGAAACACAGAATCACTCCTACTCTCATTAATGGACAACATCTTGATGGGCCTTGACAAGGGCCAGTCCTACCTGCTAGCTCTTCTTGACATTTCAGCGGCGTTTGACACAGTCAACCACACAATCCTCATCAACCGCCTGATGGAAATAGGAATCTCAGGCTCTGCACTCCTCTGGTTTAAATCCTCTCTCAACAATAGGCACTTCAAAGTAAGAATAAACGATAAAGAATCCCACCCCGTTCCTTCCAAACAAGGAGTACCCCAGGGCTCTTCACTTTCCCCTACCCTGTTTAACATCTATCTACTCCCCCTATGCCAATTACTCAAGAGCCTCAACCTTACCCATTTTATATACTCAGACGACGTGCAAATCCTAATCCCCATCACGGATCCCATCTCCAATACACTAAACTTTTGGAACAGTTGCCTTCACGCCATTAATCTCCTTCTCGCTAGTCTAAACCTGGTTCTTAATATGTCCAAAACAGAACTCCTTGTCATCTCCCCCAGTGATAACAACCCCCTCACCAGCTTCACAACTATACCACTAGCAAGCCAGGTGAGAGACCTTGGGGCCACTCTTGACTCTAGAATGAACTTCAAAAAGTTCATCAATTCTACCACAAAGGAAGGCTTCTACAAGCTACAGGTCCTAAAGCAGCTAAGACCTCTCCTACACTTTCACGACTTTCGCTCAGTCCTTCAAGCCATTCTGTTCGCAAAGATCGATTACTGCAATGCACTACTGCTCGGTCTCCCAGCCTCCTCTACTAAACCACTGCAGATGCTGCAAAATGCCGCAGCCAGGATCCTTACAAACGCCCGTCGTAAAGACCACATCTCTCCGATTCTAAAAATCCTACACTGGCTACCCATCCACTTTAGAATTCTCTTCAAGACACTGACCATCATTCACAAAACCATCTATCAGCAATCCTCACTCCAACTCACCATCCCCCTCGAACTCCACTCTTCTTCAAAACCAATCAGATACGCATACAAAAGCTGTCTTCAGGCTCCCCTGAACAAATCATCTATTCACAACTCCATCCAAAAACGAGCACTATCCACCGCTGGACCGTATCATTGGAATTCACTTCCCCCAGACCTACGCCAGGAACAATGCCATCTTTCCTTCAGAAAGAAACTGAAAACCTGGTTGTTCGCCCAAGCATACCACTGAAGGAGCCTTTCTTCATCCAGCACTGACTCTCACCCCTCTCCCTAGTACCTCCCTACCCTGTTCTCCCAGTTCTCTCACCCTACCGCCCCTTCCGGTCCCTGCCCTCCCTTGTCCCCCTCGTTTGCGTCCTATGCACCCTACATAAAGGAACTGTTATGCTAGAAACTACTTATTTAAACAACTTGCTAAAACAGCACCACTATGTTAACCAAATTCATATTTCTACTATTGAATTAGTTTGCTCTCTGCTTACTTTAGTTCTCCCTCTAGTGGAATTTGTTTAACTATTCTTTCACTTCTAACAGCCATGTTTTACACCCCCTGTTTATTGTAACTTTGTCCTTCTTTTCCGTGTTTATTGGTTTTTCCCCTAGTTCTATTGTAAACCGGTATGATAAGACATTGTCTTGAGCATCGGTATATTAAAAAAATTTAAATAAATAAAATAAATAAAATATTTATAGCAATTTGATGAATCTAGGTCTAAGATTGCTAATTGACTCCAATTTTTCCTGACAGGTTGATCCAGTCCAGATTTTAAAACATGACATTCATGAAGTTGTAATCTCTGCTTTTCCTGAGGTTACATATCCATGCAGTAGGGATAAAATTAAGAGAAGATCAGAGGTGGACTGCAGGAAATATCAGCCCAGGGGATTATATCAGAATCAGCCCACAGGGTACCTGACTCCTTTTGTGTACTTTCCCTGTAGCATATGCTTCCAAAAGCTTGTCCTTTGAGAGGTACTTCATGTGACCTGGAGCTTGGAAGGGGTGAGCCAAACATTCTCCAGAACAAATTTCACATTTTCCTAAATAATCAAGAAGTAGAGCACACTCTAGACCAGTGGTTCTCAACTTTTTTCGGCCGGGACACACCTGGCAGATGGTTCTCACATGCGCGATACACTGAACATGTGACCGTCACGGGGCTAAATGTAAATATACATTCTGCATCCTCAGGCACCCCCTCGACCCCCAACAATGGATGCAGAGCAGAACTAGGGCATTACCCTGTATAACTCACCATACAAAAAAAGATATTCTTGTTCTGATTACATTTATTTATTTAATTATTTAGAAACTTTTATATACCGGTATTAGTGGGGACATCATACCGGTTTACATTTGAACAAAAGGCTTGAAAATACATATTAACAGGGAAAGTGAACTGGGAGAGGGTTAACCAAGATCAGCGTGGAAGGATAGATTAAAGTAACAAGAACAATCATAAGTTAACAATAAAATTAGCTCTTTAATGTAAGGAATAAGCGGTCAGCATGAGGTGGTGCAGGGATAGTGTGGAGGGGGTATTTTATTCTGGATAGGCTTGTTTGAACAGTAGTGTTTTTAGTTTCTTTTTAAATTTGATCACACATGGTTCAAGGCCTATGTGCACAGGGAGGGAGTTCCAGAGAGTGGGGCCTGAGATAGAGAGGGCACGTTCGCGAGTGGAGGTGAGATGGGCTGTTTTCAGTGAGGGTACATGTAGGGTGCCTTTGTTGGTGGATCTGGTGGGTCGAGTGGACTGGGGGGCATTGAAGAGGATGTCAAGCCAATTGGAGTGGTGGGCGTGGATGGATTTATGTACTATGGTCAGGGTTTTGTAGTGGATATGGGAGAGAATGGGGAGCCAATGTAGGTCTTTGAGGATGGGGGTAATGTTTTCATGTTTGCGGGTGTTTGTGATAAGTCTTGCTGTGGCGTTTTGCAACATTTGGAGGGGTTTTATCATAGACAGGGGGAGCCCTAGGAGGAGTGCGTTGCAGTAATCTAATTTGGAGGTTATGGTGGCTTGAATCACTGTACAGAAATCCTGGGTGTATAGTAGGGGTCTTAGTTTTTTAAGTACATTGAGCTTGAAAAAACCTGCTTTTAAGATGGAGTTGATGTGCGGTTTCATGCTTAGTTGGTGGTCGAGGAAAACTCCAAGGTCCCTGATGGACAGTTGCGTTGTGATAAGGTTAAGCTTAGGGTCGTTAGATTGGGGGGAGGTAGGGGAGGATTGTGAGGAGATGAGTAGGAGTTCAGTTTTATTAGTGTTAAGGGCAAGGTGTAGGTTGGTGAGCAGGGAATTGATGGCTGCTAGACAGTTTTCCCAGTGCTTTAGGGCATCGGAGATGGAGGTGTGAATGGGGATAATGATCTGAACATCATCAGCGTAGAGACAGAACTTGAGCTTGAGGTCAGAGAGGAGATGGCAGAGCGGGGTTAGGTAAACATTGAAGAGGGTTGAGGAAAGAGATGAACCTTGCGACACTCCTTGCTGTATGGTGTGAGAGGAGGAAAGGTTGTTTCCTATTTTAACAGAGAACTTTCTGTTAGATAGATAAGATTTGAACCAAGCAAGGGCTAGGCCAGAAATGCCAATGCTTTCTAGTCGCGTTAGGAGGTGATAATGGCTGATGGTGTCAAATGCGGCCGAGATATCGAGGAGGGCAAGTAGGTAACTGTGGCCTTGGCCTAGATCTCTGAGGAGGTGGTCAGATAGGGAGAGGAGTAGTGATTCGGTGTTGAAGTGTTTCCGGAAACCGAATTGGGAACCATGGAGGATCTCATGATTTTCGAGATAGTCCATGAGTTGGGAGTTAACAACTTTCTCCATCAGTTTGGAGATAAGTGGGAGGTTGGATATAGGGCGGAAGTTGGAGGGGTCTTTTGGGTCTGAGGAGGGTTTCTTTAGGAGGGGTTTGACTACCGCATGCTTGAGTGAGTCAGGGACCATCCCATGGGCGAAGGAGCAGTTGATAACATCTGCTAAGGCTCCAGCTATGGTGTCGGGGATGGCTTTTAGGGCTTTAGTTGGGATGGTATCATTGGGGTGCGAGGCCGGCTTGAGTTTTCGAAGGATATTACCAATCTCTTTTGCAGAGGTGAAGTCAAGTGTGGCCATTACGGGTTGGGAGGATGTGAGGAAGGTGAGTAGGTTGGGGGGGGGGGGGACATTTATTGGAAGGGGGAAATCTAGAAAGGAGGTTAGAGATTTGACTTTGGAAGTAGTTAGCCAGTTCTTCACATTTGGCTGCTGCCTCAGTGTCTGGTATGGTGGGGAGAGGAGAAGTGGTGAGACTTGTGACGTATGAGAAAAGCACTTTTGGGTTGAATCTGTAGTCATGGATTCTTTTTGCGTAAAAGTCTCGCTTGTGATTGAGGGTGGATAGTCTGTAGCTGTGTAGGGCTGTTTTGTAGCTTGCGGAGTATTGCGGGGTTGGGTCCTTGCGCCATTTTCTTTCTTTTTGTCTGAGGATGTTTTTTAGGGTTTTTAACTCTGAAGAGTACCAGGGCTTTGAGGGTTTCGAGGAGGAGTTTATGACTAGTTTGGAGAGTGGGCAAAGCTTGTTGGCGATGTCTTCAGTGAGGCTGTTCCAGGATGTTACAGCTGTGTCAGGGTCTGGGCAGACTAGCCTAGGTAGGGATGATAAGGTGTCTGCTAGTTCGTCATTCGGGCAGGTTTTTCTGTATATTATGGTGGTGCCATGGGTGTTACTTGGGGGGGAGGGTTTGGTGGAGAGCAGGCTTTCTATGAGGTAATGGTCGGACCATGGCACTGGAGTGCAAGTGGGTGTGTTAGAGGTGAGGATGTCAGAGTTGATAAACATCAGGTCCAGAGTGTGTCCTGCTTTGTGTGTAGGAGATGCTATGATTTGCTGGAAGCCTATGGCAAGGAGGGATTGAATGAAGGACTCGCATGACGCGGAGAGGGGAAGGGAATCAACATGGAGATTGAAATCTCCGAGAATAATGGAAGGGATATCAGCTTTTATCCATTTGGGAATAAATTCAATTAGGGGGGAGGGGTTAGACTCGAGGGAGGTGGGGGGAGCGTAAACTAAACAGATTTGCAGAGCGGCTGCTCTAAATAGGCCTATTTCAAGGTTGGGTGGGGTGGCTATGCGGACGGGTTTGAAGTTTAGGTATTTCCTAGCCGCCAGTAGGAGTCGTCGTCCTCTTTTTTTGGGTCGGTGGATTGGGAAGATGTCATAGAAGGTCATGGGGAGTTGATTAATGAGGACGGTGTCTGAGTCCTTGAACCATGTTTCCGTGACAGCACAGATGTCTGGTTTGCAATCAATAAGAAGGTAATTAAGGATGGGTGTCTTTTTGGATAGGGATTGGGTGTTGAAGAGAATTATGGAGAGGGTGGTGAGACCTAGGAGTTGTGTCAAGGGAGAGGTGAGGATGGGGATTAGGGATTTGCGAGGGGGGGTGGGTGGTTGAGAAAGGGGGGGTAGTCTGAAGA
This sequence comes from Rhinatrema bivittatum, assembly GCF_901001135.1. NCBI lineage: Eukaryota > Metazoa > Chordata > Amphibia > Gymnophiona > Rhinatrematidae > Rhinatrema > Rhinatrema bivittatum. Next base: position 82,185,250 of record NC_042628.1, read on the forward strand.
GTGGATGGTGGATACGAGGGATTGGGTAAGAAGCCATTTGAGATGGCTGGTAATAATAGGTGGTATGCAGAGGAGGTGTTTCTAAGGGGGTGGCGGTGGGGAGAATAGGGGGAGTGAAGGAGGGAAGGCTGCAAATAGGATACAGTTAAGAGCAGCAAAATGACATACAGTAATTAAGGCAAGTATGGCATCAAAGTACAGTGGAACAGTCTGGGTTCTTTGTGTTGCTCACCGGAGGTGGTCCGGAGGCGAGCCCGCTTGAGATTGCTGGTCGGAGAAGGTCTCCTGGCCTGTGCTGTGTTGCTGCTTCTGTTTCCTCCTCGTGGCAGCAGAGAGGCCGGTGCCAAGATTGGTTGAGGAAGTTGAGAAAAGTTGAGAGCAAGCGGCGAGAGGGGAGCTCTGGCTTTACTACCAGGCACAATACCCCTCCTTATGAAAAGACAGTAATTTACCACTAATGCATGTCCTATTGAGAGAACACAACAAATAAGATTGATAAAAATGCCTACATGCTAGTAAAATACCTCATCTTGGTCACTCACCCAGAACTGACCTTCACCAAGTACAGAAAGACCACAAATTATAAATATGGAGACAAATTGGAATGGAAAACCAAAACAGCCCCTCTGCATGCAGTGCGAACCTGGAGAAATAGAAAGAGAAATATAGCACCTAACAGACTCTCAGGATTTGCAATAATGCACACAAACTAACCCGCACACAGTTACACCTGCATAATGGAACTAACTCAAACAGTAACAACCCTATCTAAGAAATACAACTATTAAACCAGGCCCTAAACACTAATACATTTCCCATTGGGAAAACAGAGTAAGCCAAGCTGCTGTAGAGCCCCACACAGAAATAATTGTAATGCTATACTAAAAATGTTACAAAACAGCTGCTGAACAGAATAATATCCAACAATTAAAAACTCATAAAAATTATTAAAACATGTCCAAATATCAATAAATATTTCAAAACAGCAGATATCGCATAATACCCAATAATTAAAATGGCAGTCAACCAAGAAAAATAAATTTAAAAAGCCACCTTTACTTACCCTCTCCAGCAACTCTCCTACTCCTTTCCCTTCCAGGCCAATAGCACTCACCAGAAGCAGCAGTGGCTGCTGAAGCTCTGTCCTCACAGTCCTCTTCCTTAGGGCCTACAACCAGTCACTCACATATAGTCTCTGTCTCACACAGACCAGTAACCTCCCTAACCAGTCTTGCTTCCTCACACACACACCAGTCACCTCCCTGACCAGTCTGTCTTACACACACACACACCAGTCACCTCCCTGACTGGTCTCGCTCTCTCTCACATACACCAGTCACTTCCCTGACCAGTCTCTGATTCACACACACACACACCAATCACCACCCTGACTGGTCTCGCTCTCTCTCACATACACCAGTCACTTCCCTGACCAGTCTCTGTTTCACATACACACACACACATACACACACACCAATAACTCCCTGACCAGTCTCTGTTTCACACACACACACACACACACACACCAATAACAACCTGACCAGTCTCTGTTTCACATACACACACACAGAACTCCCTGACCAGTCTGTCTGTCTCACACACACACACACACCAGTACTCCCTGACCAGTCTGTCTCACACACACACACACCAGTACTCCCTGACCAGTCTCTGATTCACACACACACACCAATCACCACCCTGACCGGTCTCTCTCACACACACACCAGTCACTTCCCTGACCAGTCTCTGTTTCACATACACACACACCCCCACCAATAACAACCTGACCAGTCTCTCTCACATACACCAGTCACCTCCCTGACCAGTTTCTGTCTCTCACACACACACACCAGTCACCTCCCTGACCAGTCTGTCTCTCACACACACACAGACACCAGTCACCTCTCTGACCAGTCTCTGTCTCTCACACACACATACACACACACACACCAGTCACCTCCCTGACCAGCCTGTCTCTCACACACACAGACACCAGTCACCTCTCTGACCAGTCTCTCTCTGACACACACACACACCAGTCACCTCTCTGACCAGTCTGTCTCTCACACACACCAGTCACTTCCCTGACCCGTCTCTGTCTCACATACACACATACACCAGTCACCTCCCTGACCAGTTTCTGTCTCTCACATACAGACACCAGTCACCTCCCTGACCAGTTTCTGTCTCTCAACCACACACACACACCAGTCACCTCCCTGACCAGTCTGTCTCACAGAAACACATCACCTCCAACCAGTCTCTCAATCACACACATGCTCTCTCACTTACATACAAGCTCTCAATCACACACAAATGCTCTTGCTCGCATTCTACCACACACCCACAAAACTGCCACTCATGCACCCAGGCACCCATTCTACAACACATACACAAAGCTGCTACTCATGCATCCAGGCACCCATTCTACCACACACACACACAAGCTCTCACTCATGCACCCATTCTACCACACACACAAAGCTGCCATGCACCCATTCTACCACACACACACACACACACAAGCTCTCACTCAAGTACCTAGGCACCCATTCTACCATAGGCACATACAAAGCTGCCACTCACAGACACACACAAGCTCATGTGGAGCCTCTTCTCATTGCTTGGCCCAATAAGCCTGGCCTCCAGCAGTAGCATGCAGCATCTCTCCGCTCTGTTCCCGCCAGCCTGGCCTCCGGTGGTAGCACTCCCCTACCAACTGCATTGGCCAGTCCGCCCCTGGGGAGAAGGGAAGCACAAATTGGGGCAGTGGGACACCGGGAACTGCAACACACCTGTCGGTGCTTGGCGACACACTGGTTGAGAATCGCTGCTCTAGACTATGGGTGAGAAAACTGAGCTGCAGTCCTTCTTCCATCCATGTAGTCAGTTGGGCTCCCCACAAGTTTGATTACATCTCATAGATATATAAATATATCCTGATTCCTTGTCTGGTAGTCTCTTTCCAACCAATCAGCTCTTGAATCAGCTGCCAAATAATGAAACAACCACAATGCCAGACTCAGACACAAACATACACACACACGTTCTTTTTCTCTGACACAAAGACACACATTCTATTAATCTCAGTGTGTGGGTGGGAGAGAGAGCATGTGCCTGTGTCATACAGACTTACACCCACACACACACTTGGACACAAAATATGAGTGTGTGTGGGAAGAGCCGCTTACTGAAAGCAGCATAGCTCCAGATGGAATCCTGCTTTCCCACATGAAGCCAGAGCAATCAGGGCTGGTGCAAGAGTATTAGGCATCATAAGAGAACTTTATAGCCTCCCCCGCCCCCAACACACACACGTTTATGCATTTCTAACAGATTTTATATGAAGAACATTCAAAGTATAGTCTTGTAGAAATATCATGATATGTATATTTACATTAGGGATGTGCAGCAGGGACGTATTTGTCCCATTTTGGCTTCGTGGGGAGCCAAATCCATTGCATCCATTCTCAGGGGACCCCGATCCGTTCATTAGTTACATATGTATTCATTTCCCAAAAAAAACCCCATCCCAACTCTTTAAATTTAATTAACTACAACCCCCCACCCTCCTAACCCCCCAAGACAGCAAAAGTCCCTGGTGGTCCAGCGGCGGTCCTGGAGCAATCTCCTGCACTCGGGCCATCAGCTGCCAGTATTCAAAATGGCGCCGATAGCCTTTCCCCTCACTATGTCTCAGGGGCTACCGGTGCCATTGGTCGGCCCCTGTCACATGGTTGGAGCACAAGATGGCGCCGGCCATCCATTGCTCCTACCATGTGACAGGGGCCGACCAATGGCACCGGTAGCCCCTGTGACATAGTGAGGGCAAAGGCTATCGGCGCCATTTTGAATACGTCAAAAACGAATGCACACCCCTAATTTACATGCACTGCTGATGTGTCAGCTAGAAACGCAGCAAAAAAAAAAGATTTAGAACCCGTATTGCTCCTTGGTAAACTAAAAAGCCATGGGATAGGAGACATTGTCTAGTTATGGAATTATAGCTGTTTAAAAGACAGGAATCAGGTCATTTTTTCCCAGTGGATAAAAATGAATCGTGAAGTGCCCGAAAGGTTTGTCCTGGGTCCAGTGTTGTTCAATTTGTTCATTAATGATCTAGAAAGGGAGCAACAAGTGAACTGATAGAATTTGTAGATGACACAAATATTCAGGGTACTTAAAACACAGGTAGATTGTGAGGAACTGATGAAGAACCTTGCGAGACTGGAGAACTGGGTATCTAAATGGCAGATAAAACGTAATATGGACCAATGCAAAGTGAGGCACAGAGAAAAATAACCCTAATTTTAGATACACAATGATGGATTCTGTGTTAAGAATAACTACCCAGGAAAAGGATCTAGGAGTGGACAGTACATTGAAATCCTCAGCTCAGTGTGCAGTGGTAGCCAAAAAACAAACAGAATGCTTGGAATTTAAAAAGGAGTGGAGAATAAACCAGAGAACATCATAATGCCTCTGTATAGATCAATGGTGCAGCTGCAGCTTGTGGGCAATTCTGGTCACTCAAAAAGGATATAGTGAAGATAACCAAATATAGTTAAGCTCTCTTATGAAGAAAGGCTAAATAGTTTAGGTCTCTTCAGCTTGGAGAAGAGACAATTGAGAGGTGATATGATTGACGTCTACAAAATCATAAGTGGAGTAGAACAGGTAAATAGGGAACTGTTATTTACCCTTTCAAATAACACTACGACTAGGGGACACTCACTGAAACTAACAGCAGATTTAAAACATTGGAAGAAGTATTTTTTCACTAAATGCATAATTAAGCAAGCTGTGAAATTCACTGCCTGAGGATGGGGTCAAGGCAGCTAATATAGCTGGGTTTAAAAGAGTTTGGACAAATTAATGGAATAAAAGTTTGTAAATAATTATTAACCAGGTGAATCAGGGAGACTCATTACTTGTCATAGGGAGGTAACAAGAAATTGAATCTATTTTTAGGGACTAACTGCTGTTGGCGACAAGATGCTGGGCTTGATTGACCTTTGGTCTGAGCCAGCATGGCACTTATGTTCTTATGGTGTCAGGCCTATTGTAATGCATGTAACACCTGGTCCTCAAAAAGCCTTGGATAAACTGAACTACAATTACAATATAATAATTATTATATAGCCCCCCTGGAATTCTTAACAACAATTTTCTAACTTTCTTGAAACGCTTGTTACTCTCCCTTGCGACTTAGAAAATACTATCCTTGCTGGAGATTTCAATTTGCATTTTAACAACCAACAGAATTATCCTTCTGTTACACATTTAATTGAAACATTAACTGGACTGAACTTTAAAGCTATCATAAATGAGCCGACACACAAACAAGGAAATACTCTAGATCAAATATATATCAACTATCCCCTACATGACTTCACCACGGAAGTCACCTCAATACCATAGTCAGGTCACTATTTTATAAAAGCAGTAGGAACAATCAAAATACCTAATAAAAATAACAATAAAATTAACTCATAATTATGACCAAATGCAATTCTGCCAAAAAAACAACATTGAACTTTTCACTGATACACTTTTACCAAAAATTAACCAAAACCCACATACAAACATATCTGATATGTTAAACTATTGGGACAACAGTATAACTGAAAGTTTAGACATTGTAGCACCATTAAACCCTCAATAAAGTCTCATCAACTTGGTACAATGAATCACTTAAAAAAGTCAAACGTAAACTTCGTGGTCTAGAACGAAGATGGAGAAGGAACCCAATTCCTGAGAGAAAATATGAATACTACACTTTACTACAAAAATACAAAAAAGAAATAAAAACAAAAAAAATCATTCTACTCTTCTAAAATAAAGAACACATATGGAAATCCAAAGGTTCTATTCTCAATTGTCAAAGATCTTACAACAATACAAGAAATTAGACCGTTACACATATCAGATACCTGTTGCAACGATGTAGCCAAGTATTTTACAACCAAAACAAGAAACATTTCAGCTAAATTTGAAACACTTCCTATTCCAAAACAATCAATTATTCAATTAGATTTTTCCTTTTCAGAATTTGCAGAAGTAACTGACACAACGATTATGAAGATTTTAACAAAATCCAAGCCTTCAAAAAGCCCATTTAATCCATGCTCTGGAAACCTACTCAAAGAATTAAAAGAACATTTTACTCCATCGATAACAAAGATAGTAAATGCCTCCTTATCCCAAGGAATTTTTCCATACTTGGTACAATGAATCTGTTATACCAGTACCAAAAAAAAAAAAATCAAGACCCCTCAGATCTAACTAACTACCGTCCAATAGCTACTCTCACATCTATAGCCAAAATTATTGAATCCGTTGCCCTACATCAAATTTCAAATTATATTGAGGATCACAATATACTCCATCATAATCAGCATGGTTTCAGGAAAGCCCATAGCACACACCATTATAAGAGGATTGGACTCTAACACAAATTATATTCTTGTTCTGATTGATATATCCGCTGCATTTGATACTTTGAATCACACTATTTTACTATCCAATCTCCAACAAATCAGTATTACTAGGACAGCTCTCCAATGGTTTACTACATTTTTATCTAATAGATCACAAAGAATCACCCTAGGAAAATACAAATCAGAATGGTACACAACAGAAATAGGAGTACCACAAGGATCATCACTTTCTGCTCTTCTTTTCAATATATATCTCTTACCACTAGGCCGCCTCCTTGATGGTCTTAACATAAATTTCAAAATATATGCTGACATTCAGTTCATTATACCTTTTTCTAACTCCTGGTCTAATACATTCTCCTTGATGCAAATATATTTAACAGCTATAAAAACTTGGCTGTCCCATAACAGATTAAAATTAAATGCAGCCAAAACCAAGCTAGTTTATCTTTCAACAGTGCCTGATTCTATCCATAAACCTCCACAATTCTTCCTTTTTGACAAACAGCAAATACCCATAAAACCCTATGCAAAGAATTTAGGAATTTTCATCGACTCAAAGTTATCTCTCTCAAAGCAAATATCTGAGACAGTCAAAAAATGCTTTTTTAAACTACATATGCTCAAAAACCTCAAACCTCTTTTAACTTTATCTGACTTCCGGACAATTGTTCAAGCTCTAATTCTAACAAATTTAGACTACTGCAACATATTATACTTAGGATTGCCATTATCATCAATATATCCATTACAACTTGTCCAAAATGCTACCGCAAGAACAATATACAACTTATCTCGCAAAGAACATATAACACCTACCTTACAACATTTACACTGGCTTCCTATAACTCACCGTATCAGATATAAAATCCTGTCCACCATCCACAATTTGCTCTATAATGTTGACTCGGTATGGCTTTGCTCCATGTTACGCATATACAAACCCTCAAGACAGCTACGATCCATGAACAAATGTTTGCTAGAAGTACCAACAGTCAAAACAGTCAGCTTGGCTCTAATCCGTAAAAGAACCTTTTCAGTTGCTGGTCCAATCCTATGGAACTCTCTCCCTGAAAACCTTCGACTTATATCAAACCGTAAAGAATTCAAGAAAATGCTAAAGACACATCTATTCAATGATGCGTACAATATAACTTAACTACAATAATACGATATACCGCCAGACCTTTATCATGTTTAAATTTGTTGTGTTTGACTATTTTAACTTATGTATGTAAATTTGTTGTGTTTGACTATTTTAACTTATGTATGTATATTTGTAAACCGCCTAGACAGACATGTAAATGTCTTATTGTTTGCGGTATATAAAAAATTTTTAAATAAAAAAAATTAAATAAAACAATAAACCTCCTTATCAAAACAGCACTGACTACCAGCTTGCAAATAGTAACAATCCTACCTATAAAAAGGAAACACTGCAAATTTTACACCAGGCCCTAAAACACCATTACACATCCTATTAGGAAAATTGAACAAGCTTGGCTGCTATAGATCCCTAGACAGAAACTATATGCCAGCAGAGTACCTCACCTCGGTAACACATACAGAACACTGACCTGTACCAAACACAGAATAAAGAAACCATAAAATATACATAGATGTGTGCTGATAGAAACCAAACTGGAAACTGCAACAAGTCAGATTCTCTAGGCAGTAGAACAATGGAAAAACAGAATCATCATGATTCCTCATAAAATATCAAACAATAAAATCAATAAATATAAAACTTCAATCATAATAGTAAACTCATATTAACAAAAATAAATATTGTAAAACAGCTGACAAATAGAACATCACCCTGAGATTGACATGGATCAGTCAGTGGTAGGGATGCACACAAACCTTCTCTTTTCCCTCTTATATAACACTCTAACAAACACATTCACATACTCATATGTGCTTTCACAAACATGGTCTCTCATGCTCACTCACTCACACATGCTCAAAGGATTGATGTCATCTTTTAGATCCTCATATAAGGCTATGAGGGCCACTGAGATCAACAGGTACCTTCTTAGCACTTCCACCTCCTGAAGGCCCAACACTGAGGTATGCTGAAATAAAAAGGCTCAGACAACAGGGACCTGAGGGCCTGTGTCTCCTGTGTTGCCATTTCCTCCTCTCAAACAGGGATGTCTGAGAACCAGATTCAAATGGAGATGCTGTGGTAAAGGAAGAGGAAATGTAAAGTGTATTTAGTTCCTACTGCTGTTTATCTCTGCTGTGAATCCTGTGACTCATCCTTTTTGATGATTTTATTGTGAATTGACTGCAGATACCCAAGAAGAATAATAGGCAATGATTTTGAAATATAATTCATTGAGAAGAAACATTTAAGACTGCGCATGTGCGCACATGGACGTGCCAAATTTATAACATATGTGCGTATTATAAAATCGACTATCCGCACGAACATGTGCGCATGATTTTATATTGATATGTGCATGTGCACGCGAATGCTGTCTCAAGCATGTGTGGGGAGAATTTTAGTAGTTACACATGGTGACGCAATAGGCCTTTTTCCCAGTTTGCTCCCAGTTCGCCCCAGTAAAGGAGAGGACTTCCTAACCCCCTAGCTATCTTGCCTTCCTTTTACCCTATTTGCCACGAGCCTTAAAACCCAGCTGACTGTCCTCTGCTCTTTTTTGCTATATGACTTGCACATCGTCCATAGCAGAAGTAAAGTTACATGGTAGAGGGGCTCTTGCACACGCTTGTGCGCGTAAATACGTACTGCCTTCATGGTGCAGTCCCAGCCTGCCCATTCCTTTAGGTGAGAAAAATGTTTATGCGCGTCCTGGAAGATACACACATACCTGCACGGGTTTTAAAATCCATGCCGCGCACACCAGGCCGATTACGTGCGTAATCTCCTGGCTTTAGCACGCATAGGCTTTTAAAATCAACCACTGAGTGAGAGGAAATGCTGAGAGTCTGCTGGTGGTAAATTTAGACTTCCTGGGAAGAAGCGTTTAAATCTTGAGACAAAATTTTAAAAAGAATTACTTTATTGAGTTTGATAAATTTCCTTTCTTTAAGAAAAATAAAAGCGATGTACAGTAAAATGTGCTGTAGCAATATTACCAAATTCCTTCTAATGTAATTAATAACCATAGGCACTCCCGGTATTAATTTACCTTCATTACCATTTCTTTAATCATAGGCCAATGTCCATTTTTTAATGTTTTTTTGCAATTAAAATGCACTTATCTTGATCCCCAAAGTGTGATCTTCATAAATGATGTGCATTCTAATTGCAAAAAAAATCTTTAAAAAATGGACATTGGCTTATGATTAAATATAAAGCAATGATGGTAAATTAGTACCGGGGGTGCTTATTATTAGGGATGTGAATCGTTTTTTGACGATTTAAAACAATCGTCAGATATATTTTAAATCGTCAAAAATCGTTAGAGCCGCGATACAATAGCAATTCCCCCGATTTATTGTCAAAAAATCGTAAATCGGGGGAGGGGGAGGGCGGGAAAACCGGCACACCAAAACAACCCTAAAACCCACCCCGACCCTTTAAAACAAATCCCCCACCCTCCCGAACCCCCCCAAAATGTTTTAAATTACCCGGGGTCCAGTGGGGGGGGTTCCCGGCGCGATCTCCCGCTCTCGGGCCACGGATGCGTTAATAGAAATGGCGCCGGTGGCCCTTTGCCCTTACCATATGACAGGGCAAAGGTAGCGCCGGCGCCATTTTGGTTCCTGTCACCCGACTGTCACGAGTGCAGGAGATCGCTCCCGGACCCCCGCTGGACCCCCAGGGACTTTTGGCCAGCTTGGGGGGGCCTCCTGACCCCCACAAGACTTGCCAAAAGTCCAGCGGGGGTCCGGGAGCGACCTCCTGCACTCGGGCCGTATTGCTAATATTCAAAATGGCGCCAGCGCTACTTTTGCCCTCACTGTCATACGGGTCATACGGCAAGTCTTGTGGGGGTCAGGAGGCCCCCCCAAGCTGGCCAAAAGTCCCTGGGGGTCCAGCGGGGGTCCGGGAGCGATCTCCTGCACTCGTGACGTCAGGTGACAGGAACCAAAATGGCGCCGGTGCTACCTTTGCCCTGTCAAATGGTAAGGGCAAAGGGCCACCGGCGCCATTTCTATTAACGCAGCCGTGGCTCGAGAGTGGGAGATCGCGCCGGGACCCCCCCACTGGACCCCAGGTAATTTAAAACATTTGGGGGGGGTTCGGGAGGGTGGGGGATTTGTTTTAAAGGGTCGGGGTGGGTTTTAGGGTTGTTTTGGTGTGCCGGTTTTCCCGCCCTCCCCTGATTTACGATTTTTTAACAAAAAAAACCCATGACGATCAGATTTCCCTCCCCCCCCCAGCCAAAATCGATCGTTAAGACGATCGATCACACGATTCACATCCCTACTTATTATGATGGTCACGATAGACGGTTATTATTTACAATAGAAGGATTTTGGAAATAATGCTACATTGTGTAGTTTTTTTCCTTCTATCTTTGCACCACTTGTTGTGTCAGTAAAATGGATTAACATAAAATAAAAACAAAAGTAGGAACAGAGCAACTAAATAACAGAAAACACATAAAAACAGACAAATGAATTCAACAAAATCACTAGAAATAATAGACAAATATACTTAATATAACAAAATAAAAACAATAAAATAAGACGAAATTCTTGGAGGGTTAAACTATTACTGGCTGTTACAGTTTCTTTGACATCTATGCAGGAAATCATTCTGTCTTAGTTAACATTCTACTTACAGTCCCTCTGGATCAGCATAGCCTGGGTTCAGAACCTCTTCTATGGTTCTTTGAGCCCATAATACGTTGGCACAGTTGGACTGGTCTAGGCGAATCCTGTTTATTAGGGTTAGAATCAAGTGTGTGCATTGGGGACCCCCTGCGTCTAGAAGAAACATTTTCTGAAATAAATGATTCCGTATCCTTCAGTGGTTGCATACAAGGGTAATTTACTTGGGAAGCTGGAATGGAAAAATAATAAACACTATACAGTATATCGGCTGAATTTTAAATCGGTCATGCGCGTAAAAAATGGGGGTTATGCGCGTGGCCGGGCCTTGCGCGCGCTGCACGTATTTTCAAAGGGGCCTGGCCATGCACGTAACCCCCATTACTTACAGAAGTGCCAGGCCCAGAGAGAAGGGGTGGTCCAGGGGGCAGAGAGGGGTGGGGCTGGAAGTGGCCGGTGTGCACAAGTTGTTTCTGCTCCAATGGAGCAGTAAGCAACAAAAAAAAATGGAAATGGAAAGAATTTAGGGGGTGGGGAACAGAGGGGAAGAGGGAGAGAGTATGGGTAGGGAGGTAGGGAAGTTCCCTCCCAGTCCGCTCCTTAATTGGAATAACTGGGAGGGAACTCGGGGAGGCCCAATTGTGTCACCGTGCGTAATCTTATAAAATTGCCCCCCCTGTGCGCGCCGCCCACTGGCACATGCATGTTATATAATCAGCGTGTCCATGTGTGCATACCGGGAAGCGCGTGCACATGGACGTGTTGGACCTTTTAAAATCTACCCCTATATATGGTTACATACATGGGTGTACTGTAGGAAAGTATCAGCATAGAGGTTCTTTTTTCCTACTGGTTCATGGGTATCCAATTACAGAAAAATAAAAAATGTATTTAATTTAACAAATTTCTAGTCCATTTTTTGGGAACTCTTTTGGTGGAAAAGCATGATATAAATAAGTGATGATCATGATGAGGATAATGGCATACAACGTTTAATCTAAGAAAATAACAGAACAAATATAGAAAGTACAAACATTGTAAAAATACAAAGTGCAAATTTTAATTGCATAATAAAATAGTTTAGAGAATGTTCCATTCCCTGTACGTACCAGGATCAGTCCAGGACACCTGGGTTGTGACTCCGCACCAGTAGATGGAGACAGACTAAAACTTGTGGGCGGAGCCATATATGCCCCTGTGCCAGTCACAGCCCCTCAGTCTTACTCTGTCTCCAGTAGATGGTGCAGGTCCAGTCACAGCCCTGCCTGACCTGATTTTGGTGGTTAGTCTGTTTTGGTTTTTTGGGGCAAATTTTGTTAGGCCTGATTGTTTTTGCGAGGTATTCGTGGCAAATTGGGTTTTGTTTTTAATTTTAGTCCCGGGTGCCCTGCCTCCCGGGGGGGTTGAGAGGTCCTGAGGGGACTACCCTCCCCCGGTTGAGGCCGCTGCCAGGGTTGAGGACCCGGCTGAGCTAGTGGCAGCGTCAGGGGTGACACCGGGGAGCCCGGTTCACTCACCCCTGCAGGAAAAGGGCTCCAGAACCAAGGACAGCTGCAAGCTTTGTTAAAAAAAAAAAAAAAAAAAAAAAGTTTTTGTTTTCGTTGCGCGGCTCTCTGTTTCCTCGCGTCTCCGCTCCGTTTTTAGGGGGGGGGGGGGCGCCGGTAGCAGGAGGGAGGTCGCCGATTTTGAATTCTTAATTTTAGTTTGCTTTTCGCCGCGTTTCCCGCCCGTTTTTTCGTCGCGCTCGCCGGCAGGCCACGAGGGTCGGCCTGCCGGGCCTGCGGCTCGGCTCGCGCACGCTTTTCGTGGCAGGGCCTCTGCAGCTACGGTCGCACGGGCAGAGAGGGAGTGTCCGGAGCGCCTCGGGGGGCCCAGTCCAGAACCGCGCAATTGCCGCGCGGGGGGGCTCGACTGATAGGCCCCAAGATGTTTGTTTTTTTCCTGCACTGTGCGCGCGCGGCGGCCATTTTAATTCCAGCCGCGAAATCGCTCGGTTCACAACAGGGGATACAGCCCTGCCCCCCGCGCTTTCCCCGCAGCGGGATCCGGCGGGGGGGGGGTCCCCACGGAGGGGCCTCGTTCCCCGTTGGCTCCCGCGGATGGTTCTTCAGATTTTATCTGTTTTTGCGCTTCTGTTGCGCGGGGTTTTTCAAATATAAGCATATTTAGCGCTGCCGGAGGGGCGTCGCGCGGGGGGGGGGGGCCACCCGCAGGTCTGTTCCGAAGGCTAGAAAACTATGGATGTTGCAGGGGGCTCTCGGGAGCCCTCGCGGGGGAAGCGTCCGCCGCATGGCGTACCTCAGGAGCCTGAGATGGATTCTTCATCGGCAGTTGACTCAGCGTCTCCAGAGGAGTCCCTGATGGGGGCCGGGGAGGCGGCTGCGGACGGTCCTGTCCAGCCCAGCGCGGGCAAAGGGGCACTAGCCGTGGAAGGGGATGACCCCCAGGTGGTACGGCTATTTTCGCAGGGAGGAACTGTACCTACTAACTCCAGCAATTCTTCAGGAACTGGCAATGGAGGCTCCGCTGGGGGGGGCCCGTCGAGAGACAAACATGGATCTGCCAAGAGGCAATCATGGATCCGATGCTCTCCGAGGAAGAGGAGCATAGGTCTCTCGGGGCCGACAGTAGGATTTCCTTTTCAATTTTCATCGACAGATTTCCTGTTCAATGAATGGGATACGCCTTTAAGGTCGGTACGGCCATAGACAAGTTTTACCTGCTACCGGAGGATGTGCTGGCACTCCTTCGCCTGCCGAAGGTGGATTCCGCAGTCTCTGCGGTGACGAAGAGGTCGGCCATTCTGGTTACGGGAGCCACGGCTCTCCGGGATATACAGGATAGGAAGCTGGACGTGTAACTCAAGATTTTGAGGTGTCTGCCCTGGGTGTGCGGGCTGCTTTCTGTACCAACTTCGCTATGTGAGCGAGTCTGCGCTGGGCCCAAATTCTTCAGGCGAATGCAGGTCTGTCGGCGGAACAGGCATCACAGGCAGATAGGTTGGAGGCAGCAATAGCGTATGGGGCAGATATTCTCCACGATTTGCTGCGTACGTCCGCTAGGTCCGGGGTGGCGGCTGTTTCGGCACGTCGCCTGCTGTGGCTGCGCAACCTGGCTGCAGATGGTTCGTTCAAAGCAGCTGCCCGAGGACAGATTCAGGGCGCGCTCCGTCTGTTCGGCCAGATCCCGGTTCCGAGGGCCCAGGAAGTTGCGTCATCACAGGTCTACCGGTTCTTCTTATAGGTCGGCTTCCTCCCGTAACCATCAATGGCAGCAGTCCTTTCGGGGTACACACTCCGGTAGACGGGGTGGAGCCCCGTCAGCTAGGGGGCCAGGATACCATCGGCCCAGTGGGTCCGCAACGTGATAACGCACGGCTACGCATTAAATTTTGTTTGTTCCCCGGCACACTAATTCCTGGTCTCGCCGTGCAAGGCTCCCGAAGCGAAGGCAGCAGTGCTAATCACCATCCGGCGCATGGAACATTTGGGAGCCATTTCCTCCGTTCCGATCAGTCCGCACGGCAAAGGACGTCACTCTATTTGCTTCATTGTTCCAAAGAACGACGGCACTTCAAGACCAATCCTGGATCTAACAGGGGTGAACAGATGCCTGCGTGTGCCTCACTTCCAAATGGAGACTATTTGGTCGGTGATCGCCTCGGTGCGTCCAGGAGGGTTCCTGACCTCACTAGGTTCCACGGAGGCGTACCTTCACGTAGGCATTCCACCGTCTCTTCAGCGATGCGTAAGGATCAATTCACGGCTCTCCCGTTTGGGGCTCGCAACGGCGCCTCGTACTTTCACGAAGGTGATGGTCGTGGTGGTGGTGCAACTTCGCCGGGAGGGTTTCTGGTTCATCCTTACCTGGGCGATTGGTTGATTCGGGCGAAGTCCGAGGATCAGTGTCGACTGTCAGTGGCCAGGGGCCTACAACTCTTGCAGTCTCTAGGCTGGCTAGTCGAGTTCAACAAGAAGTCCATTGGTACCCACGCCGGTATCCACGCAGACCCTGGAATGCCTTGGAGCCGTACTCGACGAAACGGGGCAGGGCGTTCCTATCGCAGGAAGGAAGGTGCAAACTACAGGCTCAAGTGAGGCGCTTGCTGTCGCTCCGGCTACCGCGGGTCGGCGATTACTTCATGGTCCTGGGTACTATGGCCTCCACTCTCGTGTTGGTCCATTGGGCGTTTGCTCATCTACGGCCATTGCGGGCGTCCTTACCATCCCGCTGGCAGCCAGTTTCGGAAGCATTCTACCGTCCATTTCCACTCGTGGGCCGGGCGAGATCCGGCCAGTCCTGGTGGCTCGATTCCAGTCTTTTGACCTCTCCAGGGTCACTCCTATTGCCCAACCGGACAGTGGTGCCCACGGATGCCAGTCTCTCCGGATGGGGAGCAGTCTGCCTAGGGACGTCAGTTCAAGGCCTACGGTCAGTGTCTCAAGCCCGATGGGCTACCAACCGACTGGAGACCAGAGCGGTCCGTCTGGCGCTGCAATCGTTCCTACCTCTGCTGAGGGACGGGCAGTCTGTGTTTTGTTGGACAACGCAACCGCAGTGGCCTACATCACTCACCAAGGAGGGACAAGAAGTCCACAGGTGGCAGACGAGGCGCGGCTCTTGATGGCTTGGTCGGAGCAAAATTTCGACACCATTGCAGCCTCTCACGTCCATTGCAGCTTCACATACATTGCAGCCTCTCACATCGTCGGGGTCGACAACGTCCAGGCGGATTTTCTGCCGTCATCATCTGGATCCCGGGGCATGGGAGCTGGCGGTTGAAGTTTTCGCCTCATCTGCAAGACGTGGAGTATTCCCCACATGGACTGGAGGGCCACAGGCCACGGGGACTGGTTGGCCACATGCCACAATGCGAAGGCTCCACGATTCTTCAGTCGGCGCCGAGGAAGAGGAGCAGAAGGAGTCGACGCCTTGGTGCTTCCCTGGTAGACGGATGTCCGGCTTTCCTCCGTGGCCGATGTTCGGCACGATTATGCGCCACATAGATTTGCACCCGTTCAACGTGTTCGTGATCATGGGGGCTCCGGCATGGTCTCACCGTCCGTGGTTCGCGGACCTTGTTCAGTTTGTCCGTGGCGGCTCCCATGCGTCCCATCCGTCTCCAGGGATTTGCGGGGCTCCTCCGTCAGGGCCCCGTCTGTTAGGAGGATGCGAATCCCTTCTGTCTCGCGGCCTGGCGTTTGAGAGGAATCGGCTAAACGGGGAAGGTTACTCTGCCGCGCTGGTGGCTATGCTGCTGAGGTTCCAGGCAGCAGTCTCCATCCTTGGCGTACGTCCGGGCCTGGGTAGTCTTTGCGGTAAGGTGCGTGCAGCGGGGTGTGGATTCCACTGCCGCTTCGGTATCTGATGTTCTGGCTTCTCCAGGCTGGTCTGGCCAAAGGATTGGCATGCAGTTCCCGGCGGGTCCGCGCTTGGTTGCTTGCGGGTCCGGATGTTTTCCCGTTTTCTCTGGGGGGCTAAGCTTCTCCATCCGCCATTGCGTTTTCCCCTGCCCGTCCTGGACCCTTAATTCGGTTCTTTCCACCTGGTGCTCCGCACCGTTTGCACCCGTGAAGCGCACAACTCTTACGGATCTCTCTTTGACGATGGTATTTTTGGTGACGCTTGCCTCGGCGCGGCGCTTTTCTGAGTTGCAGGCTCTCTCCTGTAGAGTTCCGTTTTGTGTCTTTCTGATTCGGGGGTATTCTTGTGTCCGATCCCTACCTTTCTCCTTCAGGTCGTTTCGTCTTTTCATCGGCATCAGTCAGTGGGGCTGCCTGCTTTGCGGACGGGAGCTCCTCTGATCCTCCAGCGAGGGACTTCAAGGGACTTGTTGTGCGGAGTTCCCTTCCACGCTACCGATGACAGATCTTTTGTTTTCCTTTTCGGGTCCAAAGAAAGGGGCCGCGGCATCCCGCAAGACGATTGTCCATTGGCAAAAAGGAACCATTGGTTCGGCATACCTTGTGCGGGAGGAAAACCTATTCCTGGGGGCCTTAGGGCTCACGACACGGTCTCAAGCGGCGTCTTGGGCGGAATTTTCACAGGTGTCGCCTCAAGCGATTTGCAGGGCTGCTACCTGGAAGTCGTTACATACCTTCATTACACATTGCCGATCGGATGTTCGGGCTACTGATTTCGGGGGTTTTGGAGAGAGGGTACTCCGAGCGGGACTCTCTGCTTCCCACCCTCGGTAATTTAGCTCTGGTACATCCCAGGTGTCCTGGACTGATCCTGGTACGTACAGGGAAAGGAAAATTAGTTTCTTACCTGATAATTTTCGTTCCTGTAGTACCAAGGATCAGTCCAGGATCCCGCCCGCAGTGCTGCGCTGTTGTAACGGAGAGTCCGCTCATTGTTGTCTTCAGTACACTGACCCCTTGTTCTTCGCTCTCCCGGTTTGGAGAGTCTGGTTCCTGTGGGGTTGTTGGGGTTATTTTCGTTTACCTAACAAGTTTGTGTGGTTAGCTATGTTGTATTATGGATTTTCTACTTTGACATTCGTATGACTGAGGGGCTGTGACTGGCACAGGGGCATATATGGCTCCGCCCACAAGTTTTAGTCTGTCTCCATCTACTGGTGCGGAGTCACAACCCAGGTGTCCTGGACTGATCCTTGGTACTACAGGAACGAAAATTATCAGGTAAGAAACTAATTTTCCTTTAACAACTTTTACTCAAAATGAAACCTATTAATTTGAGAATTTTTCATTCTGATAATTTTGAGCTGGATAGCAAGTCACAGTGTAGTTCCATAGCCACCAGCAGGGGGAGCTGACGGGAATCATGTCATGCTGCTGCTGCTGAGGCTCCCTTAGAGAGACAGAACTGGTTACAGCTAAGAGCCAGTCGCAGCTGGACCTGTGGCAATTTAAGAGCCATCTCAGCTGGGATGTACAGGACCCGCAGTTCTGACTGAGAAAGACGCAGCATTTCACTCTGTAGACAAACTGAAGAGCAGCATTTAGTGTTATCGTGAAGATTTTTTTCTTTTCCCCTGTTCATTGTTTGTAGCTTTTCAATCCTTTTTGAGATCACTGTACATCCTTTTTTTAAGTTTATTAGCACTGTGTTTTTGTGATTGATTAGCAACCTTGGTAATGAGCACTGTTGGATCCCAGTATTTTTAGTAAATGGTCTGTCAAATTTGTAGTAGGCAGGGCCAGGGGAATTTTTTCCGTATTTTTTTCTCACTTTTTGTTGCTATTTTGCTTTATGGGGGGGCTTTTTTCTATTTAATACTTGTTTAGTTTTTTAAAAATATTTCTGCTTCTTTTCCTTTATTTTCTGTCATGCACCCCGGATTATGCATACCTCTAGTAAAGAATATGAGCCAAAAACTCTGCAACACTAACATTTTGCATAAGTAGAGCACACCCTACTCTATGAAAGCTAGAAGACCTGAGCTCTGTAATAATCTGAAGAATGATGACACCCGAAGTAACCAACTTTAGAACATATGAAAAAGACAATACATACTGGCAAGAGGTTGTTTTTCTGTTCTTTTAGTTGTATTATTTAGTAATTCTAATTTACAAGGGTAAAAACAGTATTGATGATGTTCAATTCATTTGTTCAAGGAAGGTAGTCAATAAATACACCAATATTAGAAAAGTCATTATTTACAATACATTTTATGCAAAAGATAATTGTACGTACATACACAGGTATATTAGAAAACGATTGACTATTACCAAATATTATTATGTTAACTATTGACCCCAATTAAAAACGATCCAATATCATTTGATGGCTTAAAATCAATTGGGGTGTAAAAATCCCAGACACCTGGTTTCCGAGTCAGCCTGATTAAAAGGGATGGATATTGCATGTTGCAGGTACTATGTGATAGATGTCATGGAACCTTGCTCCTGTGCTTTCTGGATACCCTTCCTTTTCCCTTTCACCTTGAATATGAACATCCATGTTATTTTAGATTAACTTTCAATTCATTATTTATGCTTTCATTTATTGCTTTAACTGTCAAGGTCACAGTTTTATTAGATTCTTTGTGGGGGGTTTTATTAAATTTTATTGTCATTTATGGTTTTGTATGTTTGCATACTTTTATCTGCAGTTTTATGTAATACATTATTGATTGTATCTGTATGTTTTTATTGTAACCCACTTTGGGCAGAAAGGCAGGGAATAACTAAGTAAATAAATAAATAGCTTTATCAAACACTCATATATATATCAAACACTCAATATATACCTCCTGCCCCTCTGTCAATTGCTTACTAACCTAAAATTAAAATACTATCTCTATGCAGACGACGTACAGATACTGATTCCCATTACAGAATCTCTCCTTAAATCTCTCGCCTTTTGGGAAATCTGCCTCCAATCTATTAACAGTCTGCTCACCAACTTGAATCTAGTTCTTAATGCAAACAAGACAGAACTCCTAATCATCTCCTCGGACCACTCAGCCTTAATCAAACCACCAGCAGGCAACACCCAGATTACGCAAGTAAGGGACCTTGGAGTAATCATTGATAACCGTCTGAATCTTAAGAAAGCCATCAATAACACTACCAAGGACTGCTTTTATAAATTACAAGTCATGAAAAGGCTCAAACCCCTCCTCCACTTCCAAGATTTCAGGACTGTGCTGCAAGTCACGCTCTTTTCCAAAACAGATTACTGTAACTCTCTTCTCCTCGGGCTCCCCATTTCATCTATCAAACCATTACAGATGCTCCAAAACGCTGCGGCTAGAATCCTGACCAATACCAACAGAGGAACTCACATCACTCCCATACTACGGAACCTTCACTGGCTGCCAATAAAATATAGAATATTACACAAGGCCCTCACTATAATTCACAAAATCATTCATAATCAGCAACAACTAGACCTCCAGATTCCTCTCAAATTACACTCATCAGACAGACCAATCAGAGAAGCATATAAAGGCACCCTGCAACCCCCTACAACGAAATCTACTCGCCTATCATCTACCAAAGAAAGATCTTTCTCTACAGCCGGCCCAGCCATCTGGAACAAGATGCCCACAGAACTCAGATTAGAACCATGCCCGCTTACCTTCCATAAAAAACTTAAGACATGGCTTTTCATCCAAGCCTTCCCCTAGCCTACAGAACCAGCAATTCCTCACTAGTTCAGACACTGTTTCCTACAGAACCAGCAATTCCTCACTAGTTCAGACACTGTTTCCTTACTAAACACTCCTACAAGTGTAGTCAATACACTTATGCCTCTCCTCTTCATATTATTGTATTATCTAATTTTATTCAGTTATGCCTTACTATCGCTCCGGCTATCCTAGCCCTCCAGGTTAATACCCCTTGTTATATGTAACTTTCATCTCTTGTTATATGGTTTTGACTTTGTTATTCCCCCATGTTATTTGTAAACCGATCTGATATGAATTTCTTTCATGAAGGTCGGTATATAAAAATGTTAAATAAATAAATAAATAAATTTCAAATCAATTTTATTTTAAATTATTAGCCTGGGATTTCAGCTTTCACTTGGGTTCCTTCTCCCTTTTTCAGTTTTACATAGGTGCCTTTTAATTTTTAATTGTAAACATTTGATATTCTGCTTTTTCCAAGCTAGTCCTAACGTGGATTACAATCAAATTTAAAATTAAGTTCATATTACAATAGTGTAATGGTTTACAGTCAATATAGAGAACATAATGGAGAGCACATATAGGAAGTCTGAAGGGTGGAATCGATTGGTCATTTAGAATAGTAGAAGGATTAGTGAGGTAGAAAGAGTGGGTCAATAAATGAACCACATTGTGGTTGAAGTGGGGAGGCTATAGTGTAATGTAATGAAAGAGAGAGTCAATAAGTAAGAAGATGGATGACGTTACCATCTCCAGATTGAGGTCTGGTTGGCAAGGGTACAGGTGATTTTCTTTAAGTCCTTTGTTAATGGTTATCTCAGTTTTCCCCTGCTTTTAAGGATGAAGTATGGAGGATGGCCTGGTTAAATAGCTAAATCTTGACTTTTTCCTGATGGTGAGTCAGGAAGTCTCTTGGCATATTTATTTATTTATTTATTTAGAAGCTTTTATATACCGATGAATGTTGGGAACATCTCATCAGTTCACGTAAACCATATGGATAATGGAATCTTGTTCCATAACTTAAGGGTGAAGCAACAGAAAGCACAAAGTCTAATGTACTCTAAAGTGTGGCAGAAGCCAGAGGGGGCAAGGACAGAAGAGCAGTTTGGGAGGAACAAAATTCTGTCGTGGGTGTGTGGGAGAACAGAAGCTGGGAGACGTATTCGGGGGTTGTTACATTGAAAACAAAACATAAAGCTTTGACGTGAATACTGCCTTCAACTGGGAGCCAGGGTAATTGCCTTAAAATGAGCTTTATGTGGTCCGATTCTTTGGCTCCAATCAAATTTCTTGCAGCTGTACTTTGAAGAAATTGGAGGTGTTTGAAGTTGTGTTGTGAGGTTGTGTTCTTTCATGCTTTTTTAATTAAAAAAAAAAAAAGTTCGTCCAAAATTCGTATTCTATTTTTGCTGTTCAACTTTGAATCCACTAATTTTTGTTAGATTTAATGCTATATTATTTTAATCGCTTTTAATTCTTTAGAGTACTGTACATATTGATTTTAATTGTTTGTTTTAACTATACTTGTTCTTTTGTTAGCTGCATAGAGTTACCAACATAAGCGGCATACAAATAAACTAACATAACATAAAAATAAAGTAACATAACATAAGAGAACTGCAGTAGTCAATTTGGGTGGTGAGTAAAGCATGTATCATGGTGGCCAGGTTGTGTTGGTCAAAATAGTTGCAAAGCTGATGAATCTGTTGCAGGTGTATAAAATAGGTTTTTGCCACCTTCAAGATGTGGTTTTCCATTGTTAAGTTTGTGGTTGAGTTGGACTTTTAGACTTCACACCAAATATCTGGTTGTAAAGGAGTGCCAGGCAAGAAGGGCAGGGAGAGAAAGGAATCCCATTGTTGGCTTAACTGGAGGAAGTTCTGATTTGGAAGGACTGAGTTTGTCATTGTGATTGAAGGTTAGAAGGCAGTGATTGAGATTTGGGATGTAAGAAATTTGGTCTGGTTCTACTTTGATGTAGAGTTGAATGTCATCAGCAAAGAAGCGGCAATCAATGTTGAAGGACTAGAGAAAGGTGCAGATTGAGACAATGTAAATGTTAAAGTGGATCAGGGAAAGCAGTGAATCCTTAGGCACTCCACAGGCAAGGTCTTGGTTGAAGATGTTTAATTGGCCCTGGGTATGGACTGAGTCCTATTGTCCAGAAAAGCATGGTACCATTTAAGGACTGCCTCTCCAATACCAATGTACTTAAGCATTGTATAAGCAGTTGGTGACAGACAGTGTCAAAGGCAGCAGAATGATCTATTAGGATTAGGAGAGAGGCATCTTTTGGACAATATTTATGTGGATACTGCTATGGCTAATAGGATGGATTCTGTTTCGAGGTCTTTCCTGAACCCAGACTGGTGAGGATGAAGGATGTTTTCTTCTTTCAGAAAATCAAGAAGTTGGAAGTAGATTACTTTTTACAATAGTTTAGAAAGGAAGGACAGGCTGAATGATAGTGGTTGACTATTTTAGGATTAGAGCCTAGTTTTTTAAAGATTGGTTTGATTATGGATTTCTTTTTAGTTGGGGAGGTTGTAACCCTTGGGTTAGCATGGAATTTTCAGTTGATTAGCCGGGGGGCTAAGTTATGTCACAGATGTATTTGGAAGGTATTGGATCTAATGGGCATTTAGAATGGCTGATCCTTTGAAGGGTCAAAAGATGCTCTCAGCATCCAAACCTCACATTTCTTTACCAATTAGGATATTTGGTAGGCAATTCCAAAAGAAACTATCTACATGTGAGTTACTTTTTTTTTTTCAGTTGATGATACTCTCTTCTGGCCTAACTCTTTTGAATATAAATCAATCCAGCCAAGTATATGTAGGCCCCTCACTCTGAGGGTCTGTCAAAACATACAGACTCCTAGATAGGTATGGGGCCACCTTGCTTTAATAATAAATCATTTTTGAACTTTTTTGAAAATTTTTTGCCTTTTTTCTAAAATGTCAAGCAGATTAGACAATGGTCAACATTCACCGCTTTTTATAGCATGGGAAATTCAAGAAGATACGAGAGGAACCGTCAATACTCATCTGTTCCCATATTTTGGTTGGTCTCCCTCTCCCCGACACGCGCGTGTTTCGAACCCAAAGTTCTGCCTCAGAGGGATCTCCTTCTGTATCTGCTAGAGAGCGATTTGCCCAGCTTCAAAATCGCGATCTGCCTTCTTCGTCTTACTTCTTATCATTTCTCGGCGTCACACAGCCGCTGCAAACATTAAGTCACTTCAAAAGACGCCGAGAAATGATAAGAAGTAAGACGAAGAAGGCAGATCGCGATTTTGAAGCTGGGCAAATCGCTCTCTAGCAGATACAGAAGGAGATCCCCCTGAGGCAGAACTTTGGGTTCGAAACACGCGCGTGTCGGGGAGAGGGAGACCAACCAAAATATGGGAACAGATGAGTATTGACGGTTCCTCTCGTATCTTCTTGAATTTCCCATGCTATAAAAAGCGGTGAATGTTGACCATTGTCTAATCTGCTTGACATTTTAGAAAAAAGGCAAAAAATTTTCAAAAAAGTTCAAAAATGATTTATTATTAAAGCAAGGTGGCCCCATACCTATCTAGGAGTCTGTATGTTTTGACAGACCCTCAGAGTGAGGGGCCTACATATACTTGGCTGGATTGATTTATATGAATCTTTGACCAGCGATACTATTGTTTCGTGTTTGTGTGTGCACAAGTAAGGTACGCTGGAATACATTGGTGAACGGGTTGAGGTTTGTGATTGATATCGTAGCCCTACCTCTTTTGAATCCAGGTTTCATCAGAATGAATCATCTAAGGCCAGCAGTAGTTTCCCTGTTGGTAGGTAGGTTATTCCAAACATTGGTCACCCTTTCAGTAAAGCAGTATTTCTTTACATTACCTCTTAGCATCTCTCCTCCTTCATAAAATCTACATAAAAGAATGTTTAAAAACACTGAAACAGAATGATCTTTTGTTTCTGACTTAAGAAGATATTGATTCACCAGATAGCTTCATTAATTAAGGAAAGGTTGAGCCAAGTCTAGGTTTGATCTGTTGCATCTATGCACTTCAGGTTCCAATATTTAAGAAAAGTAGGTCCATAGATGCAATGGGGGTAATACCAGAACTGGCTCAGTCTTTCCCTGATAATCTGAAACCATCCTTTAATGGCATGAGAAAACTCACAAAAGAATGACTATTGTTCTAGAGATGGGGAGTCAGACAATTTCTGAATATCCCATCTCAATTTTTTGTCCTGATTTGAGTCATCTGTAACTCACTTTCTAATCAGTATCCTAATTTTTATGGCCAACTGTGATTTTTTTCAACTCAATCTATATTTGTAAGAGAGAAAATTCACATTTCAATGCAATGTTGTCTTGCATTTACAATTAAGATCACTTACTGGCTCCAGTTCTCCAGAGCAGGCTGACCGATGCCTACATTTAGTACACTGCATGCATGGGCCTGTATTTCTGATTTTTTTCTCTATGATAAGTTGCCCTTTATGGATATGTCTGGATGTCCCTCCAAGGTCTTCCACCCTTCTTTTCACCAAACATAGAAACATAAAAGATGTGGGCTCACCCGCACTGCCAATGGGTGCCTGCCAACTGTGCTTTTACAGGTCTTACTCAATTTTGCAAGCTTCTTCCTCTTGCCACAAACGTCCCTTTGGGTCTATCCCATACTGTTCTTGCTCCTATCATCGCCATTGGAAGCTGGTTCCAGGTGTTCTTCACCTTCTCAGTTAGAACATATTTTGTCACATTCCTTTTCAGCCTCCCTCACATTAGCTTCACATGGTGACTCCCATGACCTTGAGCTTTTCATTCTATGGAAATGCTACCTCCTGTTACCTTACTGAAGCCTGCTAGATAATTGAACATTTTTATATCATCTCTTTCCTTTCTTTCTTTTAGAAAATACAACTTTAGGTCCTTCATTCTCTCTACATATAGTTTATAGTACAGGCCATACCCCATTTTGGTGACCCTTCTTCAAATGTCTCTACCTTATCAAATGTCCTTTTGAAGATGTGATCTCTAGAAACATTTATCTTAATCTAAAAGTATTAATATATGTATAACAGTTAAATGTCCCACATAAGGGTACTGAATCTTTCAGGGCTCGTGTACGAATAGAGCAATTACTATAATTTTACACTATGATGATGAAGCCACCTGATTGCCCAAGGAGTAGCAGAATGTATTTCTTTAATGCCTCCATTCACCATACAAATCTGGCATTATGTTAGTAATGCCACATAGTCTGTTCTTGATGGCTACAATCCCTTGGATTCTAACCAGAGCTGCTGGTGGGATCACACACAGTCTCTCTAGGTCAGGGCTCAGCTAGACTCAACTTCTGTGCCTCTTTGGTAGCAGTGATTCTGTCTGTCTGCTATTCTGCTTTCTTACAGGCCTCTCAGACCATAAATCTGTGTGTGTCACAACCTCCCTAAGTGTGCAGTGAATAAATAGCCTGCAAGCTAAGGAATCAGGAGTCTTTCAGCAGTGCAATCCCTCAGCATGTCTCCCAAATGTTCCTTCTTTGCTATCCTGAGCTGTTCCTTCTGAAGAATTCACGGTTCTCTGGGGAGAGATCGATTTCTAACTTACAGCTCAGGACCTGATTCCCTGCCAGACCGTGTGTGGGATTCACTCATGGAGCAGTCCATGCATGTAATGCGAGGTAAAACCAGTGCTGGATCAGTATGTTCTGGCTGACATGGATCCTTCTTTCCATTTGTAGGTTCTAATGTCTTTTATTGGTGTTGAAACATCTTTTTTGTTCATCCAGTAAAAGCTGCCACAAGCCACGAAGATTCCAGTTTTCTCCATAACCTCTTCGGCTCCTAAAACTCTTATATATGTGGGCCGTCCACGAGCAACACAACTTTTAAGAAGCCACAATCTACGCGCGTCCATACCTGTGCGTGCATCAAGAAAGGGATTGAGCGTTCCGGGGCAGGGCCAAGACACAAGACCGGTGCATCCTATTATAGGGGGGCGGTGAAGAGCGGCCATGTGGGGCCACGAGCAGAGCCTATCCCGCTTGCAGCTGAGAGGAGTAGAGACTCGGCGGTGCCCATCCTGCTCACAGCCCAGAGAAGGACAGAATCTGCTGCCTGAGAGCGGCTCCCGTCCTGCTCACAGCCCAGACAAGGACAGAATCGGCTGCCTGAGAGCAGTGCCCGTCCTGCTCACAGCCCAGAGAAGGACAGAATCGGCTGCCTGAGAGCAGTGCCCGTCCTGCTCACAGCCTAGAGAAGGACAGAATCGGCTGCCTGAGAGCGGTGCCCGTCCTGCTCACAGCCCAGAGAAGGACAGAATCTGCTGCCTGAGAGCGGCGCCCGTCCTGCTCACAGCCCAGAGAAGGACAGAATCTGCTGCCTGAGAGCGGTGCCCGTCCTGCTCACAGCCCAGAGAAGGACAGAATCGGCTGCCTGAGAGCGGTGCCCGTCCTGCTCACAGCCCAGAGAAGGACAGAATCGGCTGCCTGAGAGCGGCTCCCGTCCTGCTCACAGCCCAGAGAAGGACAGAATCGGCTGCCTGAGAGCGGCTCCCGTCCTGCTCACAGCCCAGAGAAGGACAGAATCGGCTGCCTGAGAGCGGCGCCCGTCCTCACAGCCCAGAGAAGGACAGAATCTGCTGCCTGAGAGCGGCTCCCGTCCTGCTCACAGCCCAGAGAAGGACAGAATCTGCTGCCTGAGAGCGGTGCCCGTCCTGCTCACAGCCCAGAGAAGGACAGAATCGGCTGCCTGAGAGCGGCTCCCGTCCTGCTCACAGCCCAGAGGACAGAATCGGCTGCCTGAGAGCGGTGCCCTTCCTGCTCACAGCCCAGAGAAGGACAGAATTGGCTGCCTGAGAGCGGCTCCCATCCTGCTCACAGCCCAGAGAAGGACAGAATCTGCTGCCTGAGAGCGGTGCCCGTCCTGCTCACAGCCCAGAGAAGGACAGAATCTGCTGCCTGAGAGCGGCTCCCGTCCCGCTCACAGCCCAGAGAAGGACAGAATCGGCTGCCTGAGAGCGGCTCCCGTCCTGCTCACAGCCCAGAGAAGGACAGAATCGGCTGCCTGAGAGCGGCTCCTGTCCCGCTCACAGCCCAGAGAAGGACAGAATCTGCTGCCTGAGAGCGGCTCCCAGCCTGCTCACAGCCCAGAGAAGGACAGAATCGGCTGCCTGAGAGCGGTGCCCGTCCTGCTCACAGCCCAGAGAAGGACAGAATCTGCTGCCTGAGAGCGGCTCCCGTCCTGCTCACAGCCCAGAGAAGGACAGAATCGGCTGCCTGAGAGCGGCTCCCGTCCTGCTCACAGCCCAGAGAAGGACAGAATCTGCTGCCTGAGAGCGGCGCCCGTCCTGCTCACAGCCCAGAGAAGGACAGAATCGGCTGCCTGAGAGCGGCGCCCGTCCTGCTCACAGCCCAGAGAAGGACAGAATCGGCTGCCTGAGAGCGGTGCCCATCCTGCTCGCGGCTGAGAAGACACTCGGTGGGCCACAAGCGGCGTCTCAGGGAAAGAAGTCAGGACCGAGACCGTGGGGGAAGGGAAGGGAGGAGGCAGGCACAAGGCAGAAAGTTCACCTACGGTGCCTAATACCCTTGCAACCGGCCCTGCCAAGACTTACAAGCGTAACTCCAAATTTTGCAAAAGCTGATCATGGCTCGCGTCGGCGTGTTATCCGCGTAACTTTACTGCCGCTCCTAATAAGGAGCATCAGGGTTCAGGCTCAAGTGGGGGGTTTACAGGTTGAAGACAAACTGGTGGACTAATTGGAAAAACTTTTTTCTCTTGCATAAGCATGTTTTAAAATCCTTCTGCACATGCGCATAAAAGCTGCTAAAGCCAGCTCTTTAGATTACATGCAGCAAGGGGATTTTAAGTGATATGCGCATACATGCCTGCATGATATAAAATTGCAGCCTATCTCAGCTCGCATGCCAAATGCGCATTTATGGACGCATGCGCGTTACTTTTAAAATGAGCCAACAAGCCTTGTTTTGAAAGCAAGCTGGCTCCACCTGCAAGCTGCAGCACTCTTACAGCAGTAAGATGTCATATGAGCATCCAAAACAGAGCCAGACTGGCTCAGGTTGCAGCAGGATTGATTGGAGAGGAGGGAACGTCGTGTCAGCCACTTCCAAACATTTGCATGTTTCTCAGAACTAGGAAAACACTTTCACTTCCAACCATGGAGGGAAGCATAATTCATCAGATATATTTGTAAGTACAAACCTCTAAGGACTGTAGTGAATACTCTTATTTTAAAAGATATCTGCAGATCCATTTTAAATCTGGCCAATCGCCACCATTCTGAAGCCACGCCCCTTCTTCAGCACCGTGACCTATAAGGTCAGGGAGGGAGGGAGGGAGGTGCAGGGGAGGCGCCAAAGGGAAAAAATGTGGTTAGACCCACCCCTTAGTGGACCTGATCAGGAAAAGGAACATTTGGAAAACTAAAACTGAAATAAAATACAGAGGAAAATATGCAAAAAACTGTCAGGGAATGAATAAATGCAGCTGTAGGATTATTTTCAAAGTTATTTCTTTAGGTAAATAGTGATTTACATGACCTCCCTCACGCATGCACTTTTAGACACTTTTGGGGGGAAGGCATTTCCTGGGAAACCGGAAAATCACCAGCACAGATAGTGCTTTCAAGTCTGTGCGTGTTACTTTCTTGAAATAAACTACCCACACATCGAGCAGGTTCAAGGTTTCAAAGGGAAAGAACACAAGGACTGGGTGCAAAGTGCTCCCTTTAATACCTCTCCTGGCTTTACATCTATCAGGCCCTGCTGCTTTAAAATTCCTATCCCTGATGGAAGCAATGGTTTCATCTCAAGATTTAAAAGTAAAATGTCTTCTTTTCACAAGATTCAGAAGGGATTGGTTCAATCAGAGATAATTTATACTAAAAAATTAGAGAATATTCAGAGCTGAAGTCTAAATTTGAGGGTACTTAATTTTCCTATTCTTAAATGATTTCCCCACTTGAGTTCTTTGAGTTATGTCTCAAATGTTTTTAAGATCTCATCGAATGCTATGCCTCGTATATAAAGAGCTTGTTATTTACCCCAAAATGAGGCAGTACCCTTGGGAAATATACCTCAAGATCAACAACCTATTAGGGATGTGCAGAAGGGACGGATTCATCCGATTCGGTATTTGTATTCGTCAGGACCCAAATACGTTGCATTCGTTTTCATAGGGGGAAACCCGATTCGACCATTAGTTGAGTGGAGCACCTCCACTGTGGTGCCAGTTCCCAGATCCATCACAGTCATGGGTTGAGCAAGGCGAAAAGGTCTTTGATGCTGGAGGGGCATGGTGTAAAGCACCCAAGCAGAGCCCATCCCCAGGGCAGAAGTTGGTGCAGAAAGAAGGCCATATTTAATACCAAGGAAAGACTATGTCACATTGGCACAGATGCCATCTTTAATGGCGTGGAAAGTTCCCATGGCACCCATGCACTTTTTATAAGGGCACAGTTTATCACATCACTGTGTAGCACCCGTTCTAAAGTATCGTCTTTCTCAGCGTGGAGAGCATCAGAAGCGTGGCAGCATCAGAAGCTGTGGGACTTTCAGGAAAGGTACCAGTCTAGTTGGGAGATCCCAGCACAGAAGAGTCAAGAGTCCAGTTTCCTCGGAATGGAGCATCTTGGAGCAGGCCAGGATGCCATTTTTGTAGCCAAGTACTTTGGCAGTTTTGTAGCAAAGTGAAGAAGAATCCATATGTTCCCTTTGTTTGTTAACTGCCACCTTACTACCCCATTGCTCTG
Source organism: Rhinatrema bivittatum (assembly GCF_901001135.1). Taxonomy (NCBI): domain Eukaryota; kingdom Metazoa; phylum Chordata; class Amphibia; order Gymnophiona; family Rhinatrematidae; genus Rhinatrema; species Rhinatrema bivittatum. Next base: position 82,215,316 of record NC_042628.1, read on the forward strand.
TACCTTTACCTGCTGTACTTTAACCTGACTGTACCTGTCCCTCCCTGTACATATACCTGACCATGATGTTGATCTTTCTACTACCCATCTAAACTATCCCTCCTGTCGAAATTTGTAAACCGTTGTGATGGCATAACCGAATGACTATATATAAAACTCGATAAATAAATAAATAAATACATTCGGTATTCATTTTCCATTAAAGTTGGAAAAACAAAAACAAAAAAACCTTCCCAACCGTTTAAATTAACTACAACCCACCAACCAACTGACCCCCTCCCCAAGACTTGCCAAAAATCCCTAATGGTCCAGCGGGGGTCCTGGAGTGATCTCCTGCACTCGGGCCGTCGGCTGCCAGTATTCAAAATGGCAGCGATAGCCTTTGCCCTTACTATGTCACAGGGGCTACCGGTGCCATTGGTCGGCCCCTATCACATGGTAGGAGCAATGGACAGCTGGCACCATCTTGTGATCCTACCATATGACAGGGGCCGACCAATGGCACCGTTAGCCCCTGTGACATAGTAAGGGCAAAGGCTATCGCTGCCATTTTGAATACTGGCAGCCGACGGCCCGAGTGCAGGAGATTGCTCCAGGACCCCCTCTGGACCACCAGGTACTTTTGGCAAGTCTTGAGGGGGTCAGGAGGGTGGGGGTTTTATTCATTAATGATACGTTGCATTCGTGGGGGTTCGCCATATGTTTCGGGAACCCACAAATGCAACGAATAGGGACATATATGTTGTGGATTGCGCATTCATTCAAAACGAATGCACATCCCTACAACCTATGAATATTACTGATCTCTTGGAACTCTCACAAGAAACAGATTGTACAAAGAGAGTTGGTGACCTTCACTTTTATGAGTGATAGGAATACTGTCCTAAGGTTTTTTTTCTCAGAAATAGTATTCTTTTTCATGGGAAAAAAAATTTGGATTTATCTAGATGTTACAAGATTAACACAGGAGTGACGTAAAAAGTTTTTGTCTATTTGACCTGAGGTTCTATCACTTGGGGGCTAGTATACTTTACATTATCCATGCAAGTGTGTTGTGAATTATTTAGAGCAAATTATGTCTTTTTCGAGCCATCACAGTTACAGGTTTTTCTGGACTTGCACACCTAGGGATTGCTCATGTAGTCTTGGCATTTATTTAAACGCGTAGGTTGTGCTCACATGTTCTTTTTCTATTTTTCATTGATGTTTTACTCTTTTTTCTTTCTTGGTCTCCCATATTTCCTATATTGTAGAGGAATGTTAATAATTTCTTCATATTCTTTGAGTCTGTACCTTTGTATTATTTCTATGTTCCTTTTTTGCTAGTACAAGATATTCTTGTGTTTATTGTAAATTCAGCAAAAATACAATTAAAAAAAAATTCCTATCCCTATCAGTTCAAATGCAGCAAATTAGTAGATTTTAATTAGTAGATTTAAAACAAATTTATGAGAGTATTTTTTCAGTCAATGCACAATTTAACTGTGAGGGAAAAAGATTTAAAACACATTTGAACAATTTTCAGGAGGATAGGTCCATTAGCATTTATTAGCAAGGTAGACTTGGGTCTTCCCACCTCTTACTTCTGGGAGTGAACAGCAGGTAACGGATCTGCCCTCTAAAACTGGTTGGCTACTTCCTAATAACCCAGACTGGCCTAATGACCCAGACTGGCCACTGTTAGAAACAGGATGCTGGATTTGATGAAGCATTGGTCTGACCTGGCATGGTATTTCTTATGTTCTTATTATAGGGTCACTTACAGCTTCATGTTTGTACGGAAAGGCTGAATCAGTCCTGGTTTTCCACCCATTGTACTCACAGATTTCTACTTCCTGTTTCTTAATAAATTGGAAGACAATTCTATGCATGCAAATAAAACCAGGACTGGCTCACTCTCTCCCTGCAAACATGGAGCTTTACAGTAACTCTACCGGGTTGTTGATTGTCCTCCTCAGGGCTGTCACAAGTGGTGGGCAAGTAGAGCGACAGCTCAGAGTGCCAAGCTGTGAATCTGTAGCCATGTAAGCCGAAAAGGGTAGGAAGGTATTGAAAGCAACCACTGCCCAGGGCGTCATTTGGTGTAGCTTCTGCCCGATCCTCCTGTAATTGCTTTGCAGTCCCTGTTCACTAGCCACCTACTATGAAGTGAACATTTATCCTGGGATAAGACTGTCTGGGAGCAAGCTTTCATTAATTTAGCAACACCTAAAGGAGAGAAAGTATTGGAGTGAAAGAAGAAAGAAAGATAACTGGTGATCCCTTGGTGATAGCCACATCCTGAATATACAAAAACATCACTTCCAATTCAGGAATAGGCAGATTTGCTTGCATTGTGACATAACAGAAGTAAAAAGAAACAGTAAAAGACAGGACACCAGCAACCAAGCTGAAAGAGATAACGCATTTAACTCAGCTCTCATTCCCTCTCTTGAAACCAGAGGGTTGCAGGTGTTTTAATCCCAAGGACAGCCAGGTAAACGATAAGCTGGAGCACAATGGGATTCTTCAGCTAGCATGGGAACTCTATCAACTAGTAAATATTTCCCTTGTTTATTGTCCTGAATGGGAACCCTTTTTTCTCCCTGGGTTCTTGGACATCTTTCCTCTTACTTCATCATGCACTCAGATCAACGATGACATGTTTATAGATCTGCGTGATCCCTTTAAAACTTGAAGCAAAAACAAAGTCTTTGTTGTCCACAGCTAGGTGTGTGAAGGCCCTTGGTGCCTGGATGTTGAGCTCCTGAAATTTAATGAACTTGTCCTTTCCTCCATCATAACGGTAGACTTGGGTGAAAGAATAGTCATTGCCCAGGACAGTGTAGCGGTAGCCATTGATGTTGAGAGGCTGAAAGACCAACGAGCCACGCGATGGCATTCTCTGAACATCTCGGAACATGGAACCTTCCCATTTCATTATCTTGGAGTCACCAATGAATCTTGTAAGACAGACAAAGACCTCCTCCTTGATCTTGAAGTGCTTCACAGCATAGACATCTTCCATTTCTGGAATGTCTGTGCGGCGAACAAATTCCTTGGTTGCTTTTGTCCACTGGTATATAACAGGACGTTGGGAACTGCTGGACAGGATGAGGTGAGGTTTGTTTGCTATTTCAAGGTATTCCACATCAGTGTCACGGTACCAGGGGTGCAAGGACTGGTGGGAGTAGAAGCCATGGCCATTCCATTTGTAGATGGTAGTGAACCCTGCCTTGGAGCTGTCTGCAACAATGAAATACCATTCTCCATCTACATGAAAGGTCTCAATATCATTGGGCTTGCGGATCTTTAGGGTCTCAATGTCCTGAATTTTTATGAACTTGTTGACTAAATTGTCCCTCTTGTAAATGAAGGATCCACCAAACAGCTGTGCAATAACCATGAACAGCTGGTCCTCAATCACTATGGGTTTGCAGACCACCATGGCCGCTCCTAGTAGAGGAGAGAAAGAGGAAGGAAACAGTAGGAGAAAAGGATGGGCAGAAAGAAGTAGAAAAAGAGAAGATATGACAATGAGAAATGAGGACAAGGAGTAGTAGAATAGCAAAGGTAAAAAGTGGTGGAGCGTGTTGAGAGGAGAAAAGTAAAAAGAAAAGGAGGGGAGAAGAAAGTGGGAAAAATAAAAAGAAAGTAAGATGAGAAAAATGGAGAAGGTAAGAAAAGATATGATGAGAAGAAGCAAATAATAGGAAAGATGAGGAAAAGAGTTGGAGAAAAGTTGATGGAAGAAAAAGTAAATAAAGATAATTTAGTCGTTAAATTCCTAACTTTTGTGTCTGTTCTAAAGAGTGCATTTAGAGGTCCATATTCAGAGGCATTTAGCTGGATAACTCACTAGTTATGAATATTTCAGCACTTATCTGGAAAAAGTAGGGGCATTCCAGGGGTGTTTTGGGGAGGAGTTACATTAGTCAAACAAGTTATCCTGCTAATTCCGATATTGAAAGTTAGCTGCATAACTTGGTCTTGGTCCAGCTGCACTATTGAATATACCTCTAAAGTTATCCAGATAAGGTTATCTAACGAAGTACCTGATTCACTAAGGGTTTTTCCCATAGATACAAAATGAGAGAAAAGCCTTAATAAACCTGGTCCTAAATTTGCTGTCCATACTGTGACTGTGTTTAACGTCTTACATATTTATTTTATTTATTTACAGATTTTTATATACATATTTGCATATCTATTTATCTTCCAAAGAATGGTGGAGCACAGTCTGTCCCTGATGCCTCTTTAAGGGATGTGAAGGAGAGCTAGAAGAAACATGGTTAAGAGCTTTCTGGCTAGCACAGAAAGGCCTTCTCTTACCAGTGATGTTGTCATAGCTGCGAAACACGGCTTCCACATGATCCCATTCCAGGACACTGCACTTCCCTGTGAAAGGCTGTGCGATGATCACATACTGATCCTTTAAGTATGCAAAGGCACTGATGGACAGGGACTGGTAAGGCAGGGACTGGTACAGGACTAGCTCTGAGTAAGAACACAGATAGTTATGCATTACCATTTCACACACAGAGGGGTCCATATTTTACCTAAATTTTACCTGGATACCTTAGGGGCATTTGAGGGGACATTCTAGGGTGAAGTTAAGATAGTAAGAAAAGTTATCCAGCTAAGTCTGATATTCAGAGTTAACCAGAAAACATATTCAGCTAAATATGCTCATGCCATAGTGCATCCCTAGAGTTAGCTGGATAAAGTGGTGCCAAACCACTGAATATCCTGACAAGGTCAGACAATTATCTGGATAACTTTGCAAGCCATCCAGCAGCTGAATATTGCCCCTGTTACTTCTAGGAAGTAGTTACTAAACACATCTTACTGCTTATGCCTGGTTATGAGCAAGAAGGAATGGATCTATCCCTTAGGATCCTGCTAGGTACTTGTGACCTGGATTGGCTACTGTTAGAGACAGGATATTGGGCTCGATGGACCTTTGGTCTGATCCAGTATGGCACGTTTTCTCATGTTAAACCTAATTTTGCTAAGCACCTGGAGTTTTCCCAGATAATAAGGTCATTTTCTAAGGTGCATTAAGCGTTATTGCATGGGATAATGGGCCTATCGCGGCGGAAGAATTAAAATTAGGGGAGAGGTTTGAGTTAGGGAGGAGTTTGGGAGGGGTTTAGGGAAATGGGGTGGTGCTACTGCCGGTGATAATGTCCAAAAGATTATAGCACAGGAAATAGCACCACCTTTTAGTGTGATGTTATGGGGGTGATAGTGTGCAGCTCGACCGCACCGCCATGATGCGGCCGGGTGCACACTAGCACCCTGCCCCTTTTTTCGTATCCCTGCCAGCTTTACCGCAGGAATGATGAATCTAGGCCTAAGTTTGTTTTGTGTGCACTATTTATTTATTTATTTATAACTTTTATATACCGACATTCAAATGAATATCACATCGGTTCACATACAACTGGGGAGTCAAAAACTAAAAGAAAGGAAGAGTAAAAAAGTTACAATTAACAGGGAATCATAAGGAACTGGATGAGAGAGCGGAATGGTCTAAGGGGCCAAGACAAAGTGTGAGCAGGAAGTATACAGGAACAAAAACATTAAGACTTTGTTGCGATAGCAACTATATTACATAATATATTTACACAACTGTACGACAGTCAAAGGCATTAGCTGTTGAAGCAGATTGAAGTGACAATGAAACATAGTTGGGGTTTACCAGGGATGGCTATAGGTAAGCTAGGTAGTGAAAGGGATAAATAGTTGTGGTTATGGAGACCGGAGTAATGGAGACTGGGAGGTCGGAAGAGACAAGGAAGGGGTTCAGAGTAAGCTTGTTTGAATAACCAGGTTTTTAACTTTTTTTTAAAGGTGTTTGGGCAGTGTTCCAGGCGTAGGTCTGGTGGCATCGGGTTCCATAGTGTAGGACCTGCGATGGAGAAAGCCCGTTCTCGGGTGGAAGTGAGCTGGGCAGCCGATGCAATACCGTGCGCCTTCGGACACGGGTTAAATAGGCACTAATCCACCCCCTAATGCAATAAGGGGATTAACGCCTATTTAACGCGCGTCCGACGCGGAGTGAATGAGTTAGAGCTCATCACATGCAAATGCATATGAGTGAGGCTATTACTCATTCACTTCAAATACAAAAAAAATAAATGTGCATCTCAGACAGAGCAGGTGTTAATAGCTGAGCGCACTGGAAAAAAGTACAGAAAAACAGAAAAAACTGCTTTTCTGTACTTTTTTAAAGTAAAAAAAAAAATCTCTGCCGGCCGCTTTGAAGACCGACGCTGATATGCTCGCCGTCAGTTTTCATAACCGGCCGGCTGCAGTCATGAAAACAGTCACCGATAAACTCGGCATCGGTTTTCATAAGCGACAGACCGCCGGTAACCGCGGGGTTGCATTAGCAAGGAGGCACTAAGAGCGCGCTAGTGACCCTAGCGCCTCCTTGCTAATTTGTGTATTGCATGGTGCCCGCTTTCCATGAATAATATCCCATCGGCCCCTATGGCAGGAAAGACTCATTCTTAAGGCAGGATATGTTGAGTATGACAGTCATTTTTCAAATGTATAAGCTAGAGCCTTTGGAATGCTTGCAGCTTCCTCGTAGGGTTACATAGAAACATGAAGGCAGAAAAAGACTATATGTCCCATCTAGTCAGCCCTCACAATTCCCATCACTCCCTCAGAGATCCCCTCTATTTACTTTATTTAATACAATTTATACATCACTTTCCTGATTTAAAATAAATCGCTCAAAACAGTGTACAGTAATAAAATTCAAATATAAAACCATAAAACAACAAATAAAATCAACATGCTTTCTTAAATTCAGATACTATTTTTGCCTCCACTGGGAGTCCATTCCATGCATCCACTGCCTTTCACCCTCATCCCATGACCCCTCGTTCCAGATCCTCCTTTCCAGTGAAAGAAGCTCGCCTCCTGTGCATGGAAACCTTTGAGATATTTAAATATCTCCTCTATCTTGCCTTTCCTCTAGGGTATTCATGTTTAGATCTATAAGTAAATTCTCCTGGTTTAGATCATTTTAATAGTCACCCTCTGGACTGACTCCAAGCAGTTAACATCCTTTTGAATGTGCGGTCTCCATATGTGCACACAAACGAGGCCTCACCAGAGAACTGTAGAGGGGCAGCATTACCTGCCTTGTTCAGCTGACCATTCTTCTCCATGGACAAGATATTAGGCTGTGTTTGGTGGCACCTAAACTGGGAGTAATGTTCCTTCTAATTTTTGGTCAGGGTGTGCATCCCTATTGTACACAAAGCATCAGGTCAGGAGCAGTGTAGCAACCTACTGTGATCCCAGTTGAAAATATGGATTTCCAAAGATACTGGGAGGGTTGGGGTCCAGGGATGAGGGAAGAGAGGAAGGCAGAAGTAAGTGAGATCGAGCAGGCAAAAGGAGTGGGAGGTCAGCCCAGATCCCTTCCCTCTTTCTGAATGAAAGAGGGGTTTGAAAGGTGGGGGATACTCACATTGGCAGGGTCCATGATTGGCATGGGTGAGGAAGGGGGGCAGTGATTCTGGCAGCAAGGCCCGCACTGTTTTTTATTTTTGTTTTTTTTAACTTGGCCAGATAACTTTAGACAAGTTTAGAATTAAGAAACTTATTCAGCTAGCTCCTGATATCTGAGTTAGATAAGTTATTCGGCTAGCTCAACCACCGCCCTGTAATGCCCCAAAACGCTTCTTACTTATTTAGCTTATTTTTAGCTGGATAATGACTTATTTAGGTAAACGTTAATTAGATAAGTAGCCTGATAATTTGTAAGTTATGTGATTAAATGGCTTTGAATATTGGCCTCTGTACTTTTAGTCATTGTATAGGACTTTGGGTTGTCCTTGGTACAAGGAAGATGGTCTATAAGTACAAAATAAGGTAACATAACAGCATAGCATACCATACCATGCATGGATAAAAACTGTTTTACAGATGGTATATAAAGTCTGATAAAGAAATAATAATTCCATGTCCCTCCTTGTCAAGGAATGCTAACTCTGTGTCTGCTTCCTGAGAATTATCGTGACTCTACCTGTGGCGATGCAATCAAAGTCCTTGGGTTTTAGGTCATTGATCTTGCGCCCACTGTACTCTGGTGGGCTCTCACAATAGATGGGCTCCACCGTGGCATTGGTGGTGCCTAGCCATTCTACCAGCCACTTCAGTCTGCAATCACAATGGAAGATGTTACCACGCAGGTCCCTGCAACACAAAAAAGGCCTTTCAGTGCCAAGTTATCCCAAGCCCCTAGGTTTAAAAAGCTCATTCCACTTCCCTCACTCACCATAAATCACTACTCTTCCTGCCTTCAAACTTACTGTAAGCTCTACAGTGACCCATTGACTATGGGTCTGATATTCGGCCACTGGCTGGATGAAGTTATCTAGCTAAATCAGAGGGTCATTTTTCAAATCGTGATGGCCCGTTATCACCCTAACACCCGCGATAACTGCCGCATTGTGAGTTAAAAATATAAATTAGGGAAAGGGGAGGAGTTTGGGTGGGGTTTAGGAAAATTAGGGACCTGTAGTGCTGCGGGCTGTTGCACATTTTTGCCCGCAGTAGTGCTGGAAGTAGCTACAGCTATTTCATTAGTGTTACAGGGGCCACAAGTGCTGCAGATGAAAACACACCGCCACGATGCACCAGCCTGCTCACGATCGCCTCCCCTGCCTCCTTTTTCATCACAGCTCATATATTTATAGCGGAATGATGAATCCAGGGGTTGTTTGGATATTTAGTAGCACAGCCAAGTTACTGAATATGCAAAGCTACTTCAAAGTTAGTACATTCAGTAATTTTAGGACTGCTCCATGGAAACCTAAGGTTATTTGCCAAACTTAGCTAAATAATACTGGATATTGGCATTTATCTGATTAGGTTAGCTGGATAGCTGACTCTGCCCCATCCCCGACATTTTAGCCAGGTAAAAAATAAGCCAGATAAATGTTTGCCCAGCTAAATCTGAACTTAGAATGAGAAGGGCTCTGTGTGATTTACTTTATTTTTTTATTTATTTAAAATATTTGTTACCCAACCCTCCCAAAAGTTTGGCGTGGGATACAATGTAAACATACGTAAATCAAACATGACACAAACTCAGGGCCTGATTTACTCAGCACAGAATGGAAGAAAAGCCTTAGTAGCTCAGGCCCTTAAACAGATACAGACAGACAGCTGTGCTGCCAATATGATATCACCAGAAAGGGGGAGACCGTTATGTTGCACAGTGCTACATATGCTGATGGTATTATATAAATATTTTAAATATCACAGGCGCTGATATCATCAACGGCGCCAGGGACCTCTTTAAAAGTGGCGGCCTAGAGGGGCACTGCTGCCAGCACACCCCTGTGCTCCAACTTATCCAGAGGACATGGGAAAGAAAAGAAAGGGAAAACTCATCTCCCCGATTACTAGGGATATGCAGAGGGACGCCATATGTTGCATTCGGGATTCGTATTTGTCGGGGGCAGATAAATTGCATTCGGCAAGGGGAGCCCCCGATATGTTCATGCGTTAATTCTTATTCATTTCCTGGCTAAAATTGAATTAACTTCAACCCTCCTGACCCCCCCAAGACTTACCAAAACTCCCTGGTGGTCCAACGGGGGGTCCGGGAGCCGCCACCTGCACTCACGCCCTCGGTTGCCGGTATTCAAAATGGCACCGGCCATCCATTGCTCCTACCATGTGACAGGGGCTGACCAATAGCACTGATAGCCCCTGTGACATAGTAAGGTCAAAGGCTATCGGCGCCATTTTGAATACCGGCAGCCGAGGGCGTGAGTGCAGGGGATGCCTCCCGGACCCCCCGCTGGACCTCCAGGGAGTTTTGGTAAGTCTTGGGGGGGTCAGGAGGGTGGGGGGGTTGTTTAAATTCGCTCCTTTAGACAGCTGAATAATTCGGCGAAGATTTGTTGTATTCGTGGGGAATCGCGATACATTTCGCTTCCCCACGAATACAACGAATATGGCCCTATACGTTGCGGATTACTAATATGTAGGAAACTAATGCAGACCCCTACCGATTACATCTACTCTGGTAAATAGGCCAATGGACTTGCATATTCAACATTTAAATGCACCTGCTCAGCCAGATTCCCTCTCTGAATCCATTGCTATCTCCTTAATTCCAGACACTCGCCCTCCTCTAGTGTTTTCCCGTATTCACTCGAATATGGATGGAGAGCTCTCCGTTACCAATTTTGTTTACCTCGAAGAAATGTTAGGGGCTTTAGCAAGTGGAGCTATTGTTGATCCAACTCACTCGAGAGTGGCTTCTCCCAGGAATCCCTTGATTGAAACAAAAACTTGCTTCTAGCCAAGTCCCTATTCCCTCTTCTGAAACCAATGAAGAGAGTGAGACACTATCTGAACCTGCAGATATTTCTTCCCATGACATATCTTTTCATGACATATGGACTGGAATCTTCTTTACTTCAATCAGCTCCTCAGCCATGTTCTTACTGTGTAGGAGTGATGGCTAAACTTACAGAATTGGACCACGAATATGAAGTCCTAGAATCTCATGTTTTATCTTACTCAGCAGTTATTGATAAATCACAGTCTAATGCTGCTGCTATAATCAACGATCGCGTGAATATTCATTCTAAGCAAGAACTCCTTGAAAATAAACTGAGATCAAAAACTCTTTATCTTGTGAATTTTCCCAAGACAAGGTTACTGTCTGGTTTATAGTTGTTCAAAAAATGTTTTGTTGAGATCTTGCAATTTTCTCCTGAAAAAGATTTTCTGTTGTCCAACTGCTCATAATCGGAGGTTACACGTGTGGCCGAGCCCTGCGTGCAGCGAGGGCCTGGCCGCCCACCTAACCTCCGTATGCATAGACGTGCCAGGCCAAGGGAAAGGGGTGGGGCGTGGTCTGCACGCAGGGCTCGGCTACACGTGTAACCTCCGATTATGAGCAGTTGGACAACAGAAAAACTTTTTCAGGAGAAAATTGCAAGATCTCAACAACACATTTTTTGAACAACTATAAACCAGACAGTAACCTTGTCTTGGGAAAATTCACAAGATAAAGAGTTTTTGATCTCAGTTTATTTTCAAGGAGTTCTTGCTTAGAATGAATATTCACGCTATCGTTGATTATAGCAGCAGCATTAGACTGTAATTTATTAATAACTGCTGAGTAAGATAAAACATGAGATTCTAGGACTTCATATTCGTGGTCCAATTCTGTAAGTTTAGCCATCACTCTTACACAGTAAGAACATGGCTGAGGAATTCATTGAAGTAAAGAAGATTCCAGTCTTGTCTAGTTTAAGAATAACATTTTGCAATCAGAAAATTCTGGTGTTTTCTGACATTTCCAGGGAGACTCAGGTTAGAAGGAAGAATTTTTTTGCTGCTTAAACGAGTTTTGGATCTGAGTGTTTCCTTCATCCTGAAGTTTCCCTGCAAGTGTGAGATAGTTTATTAGCTAAATAAATTTCTTTTTACTGATCCTCTTTATTTGGAAACTTTCTTGTTGGATAAATCACAGGTAAATTAGGTTATTTAGTCTGGTGGACAGCATAATGCGGTAATTGTTTCTATTTTCTGTAAATGTTATAAAAAATTTATGAAAGTTAAAAAAATATATATTAAATATTGCTGATGTCAAACCTATGGATTCAGTTTTCCCAGCATGCAGGAGGAAGAAAGTCTTGTTGATGTCAGCATGCACCAAGCCAATGACTCTAGATGCTTAGCACATTCCAGTCCTGGAACTTAAAAAGATGTTCACCTCACTAGCGTAGGAGGCTTCAGCACTAAAGGGCCATAGCATCCATTCCTACAACCTGATAGGAACTTCTGTGAGGTGTCCAGAGGAACCCTCCGTACCCGCACCAAACCCCTGATAGCAAAGCATTTCTCTACAGCTCATAACTGAAATTCCCACTATGCAGGATTTTCCATAGGAAGAAACTGAAACCAGTTTCAAACCACGTTTGAATGCATTGTAAGATAACAAGGCCAATTGACTTTTTTTCAGTTTAGGCAGAGCAATTTGCAGAAGTTATTTACATAATTGCCTAGCCTTTGCCAGGGATGAACAATGCATGTACAGCCAGAGGCAATAGCATGCAGAATGGGAAAAGTACTGGCAGAAAAGCTGCTACAAAGCTCTGGGGTGACTTTTTCCCCAGGAAATTTTTGAAGGGAGCAAAGCAAAAGTAAAAGTATCTGCACATTTTGCAGCTATGTGGAAATTGCCCCATCAATGTGCTAATGTGGTGCAGAGAGTTAATTTAGGGGTCAACATGTATGACCCTAGGTTCTGACCGTGGCTGGAAAGGGCTGATCATTTTGTGACAGCATGAGGGAATCCGATGTATTTGAGTCCCACCTGCACTGGTGAGACATTTATTTTGAATTTGGCATTACTGAAGTCTTACACGTTGGTGAGTGCATCCAGACCTCGGAACAAGCCCCTTGGGAGTCCCTGGAGATTGTTATTAGCCAGGCTCCTGAAACGGAAAGAGAGAAGATGTAGCTTTACCAGGGAGAAGTAAAGTCCTCCCCAATTCATGGGATCACAGGAGGTAGAGACATTTAACGCTACCCTGGGACATAGTTTGCAGGAAAAATTCATAAAATAGTTTGGGGTGTTGATGGTAAAAGACAGTGACCTAGATCATAACAATGAAATCTTTAGTGAGACAATAAACCGCAGGAGCTAAGAAACTCTCCTCTTCCATTCCTCATTTAGTAACAATGAGAAACATCCTAGCAATGCAATACCCACTGCTTCCACCTTCCAAGAAATTTAGGGTGATTCTTCCAGAAATTATAAAAGTGCTAATGACCCCAAGCAAGGTTTGCCAAAGTTTATCCTCTACTTACATGTGAATCAAAGACTTCAGCCCCTGGAATGCATTTCTGGAGATAGATTTCATCTTGTTGTTTTCAATAAATCTGAAATTATAAAGTTTCTTCTAGTAAAAAAATCTCTAAATAAATAAATTAAATAAATAAATAAATAAATAAATAAATAAATAAAATCTCTAAATAAATAAATAGTAAAAAGCCCTTATATTGCTTCCTGGCTGAGCTCTACAACTTCATCCTATACGCCCTAACATAAAGCTGAAGTCTGCCCCGACCTACAGCCATCCCCCTCTCACTGCCCGCATTCTTAATATTGATGAACAAGCAGAATGTAAAAATAAAAGAGCACTGAGGAATACAGATCTTAAAATATCCTTTAGGATGTTTGAGATTCAGGGGTGCTCACTTACAGATACTCCAAATTAGAAAGTCCCATGAAGGCGTTGTCCCCAATAGCATCGAATGAATGGGAGGTGAACAACCTGTTGAGAGAAAGAGGGCAGATGAAAAGCATCTAGCAATGGATGGAGAAGGGGAGAGGGGCGTGTGCTATTGTTCAAGGATTCTCCAGAAAGCAAAAACCCTCTTCAGGCCAATATTTTGTAAAACGGTGATTGGACAAGTTGTCCCGAATATTCAGTGGGGACAAACTCCCCGTATCTGGCTAGGCCCAGCTTCCTCCTCCCCACCCCATGCTCGCTCCTGGTCTAATGACCCCTCCACTACCTCCCCCCCCCCCTCGCTTTCTTCAGCCGGGACTGCAGTGCCCTCCTCTTTCATCCTCGCTGGCGCTTTTTGGCTGCTATTGAGCAGCGGTGGAAGTGAAGCTACCAGCATCGCTATGATAACAACTCGGAAAATGGTTCTTTTCATAGCCTGTTTTATGATTTATTGTGAATGTTTTACTATAAACCTAGATTTCCCTCAATTCCTGCTATTTTTTCTATTCAAAATTTCTTATATACCAAAAAATAGCAGGAGTTGAGAAAAATCAGTGTTCAGCTAGTTTACAGGGGTAAAATGCTTGGAAATGAGATCATTCGGGTTCTGCACAGAGAGAAAAGAGGCAGCAGGGATTCAGTACCTTGCAGCTGGGCAGGCCAGAAATGCTCCATTATCCACCCATTAGCCTTGATTTTACCCATATTTGATCACTCATACAGCCTCTGTTCTGGCTTTAAATAACACACAAATATTCCTTTCTATAAAATCCACAGGTGCAGTACCTCATATTATCCAAGAAGTGTCACCAGTGCATCTGTAGTGTTGCTAAGTGCACTGAGGGTACATCTCTAGTTCTACCCATCGCACTGCGGGCATGGCTATATGGGTATCGGTACTACTATCTGACTAAACCAGCGCATCTCAACCGGTGTGTCGCCAAACACCAGCAGGTGTGTCCCCGGTGTCCCACTGCCCCGTTGAACTTTCCTTCTCCCTTTTTCTAGCCCCCATGGGCCAATTGGAAGCCTCCTTTCCTCCTACCCCCACTGCCCAATGGGAAGCCTCCTTCATTCTGCCTGCCCCGCGCAGGCCAATCGGAAGCCTCCTCCCTTCTACCTGCCAGTCGGAGTAGGAAGAAGGGAGGAAGCCTTTGATTGGCCGGTGAAGAAATCATCGCATAGCCCGGGGGTGGAGTGGGAGGAATAGCAGTGTTGAACTCTGACGAAGCAAGGCCGCCACTAGAGCCCATCCCCGTGGGTGAAGAGGAAACCCGACCCCGACCGAGGCCACCACAGGAGCCCATTCCCATGGCAGTGAAAAAAGAAGGCCGCTGGAGTAAAGCCATGGTTGAACTGGAGCCCGTCCCTGCAGTGAAGGAAGAAGAAGGTTTTGGTGAGAGCTGGTGTGACTGTGTGTGAATGAGTGCCTGGGTGAGAGCTTGTGTCTGTGGGTGTGAATGGATGCATGGGTGAGAGCTTGTGTGTGTGTGTGTATGTGTGTGAATGGATGCATGGGTGAGAGCTTGTGTGTGTGTGTGGGTGTGAATGGGTGAGAGCATGTGTGTGTGGGTGTGAATGGGTGCCAGGTGAGAGCTGGTGTGAATGGGTGCTTGGGTGAGAGCTTGTGTGTGTGTCGGTATGAATGGAAGCCTGGGTGAGAGCTGGTGTAAATGGGTGCGAGAGCATTTGTGTGTGATCGAAAGCTTGTATATAAGAGAGCATGAGTGTGATTGAGAGAGACTTGTCAGGGAGGTGATGTGTTTCTGTGCGAGAGAGAGAGAGCCTGGTCAGGAAGATGATTAGTGTGCGTATGTGAGAGAGAGACTGGTCAGGAAGATGATTAGTGTGCGTATGTGAGAGAGATACTGGTCAGGAAGATGATTAGTGTGCGTATGTGAGAGAGAGACTGGTCAGGAAGATGAGTAGTGTGCGTATGTGAGAGAGATACTGGTCAGGAAGATGATTAGTGTGCGTATGTGAGAGAGAGAGACTGGTCAGGAAAATGACTGGTGTGAGAGAGACCGAGACTGGTCATGGGGTCTAATTGGGGGGGGTGTGTGTAGGTGTGTGAGTGACTGGTTGTGGGTGCTAAGGAAGAGGACTATGAGGACAGAGCTTCAGCAGCCCTTGCTGCTTCTGGTGAGTGCTATTGGCCTGGAAGGGAAAGGAGTAGGATAGTTGCTGGAGAGGGTGAGTAAAGGTGGCGTTTTAAGTTCATTTTTCTTGATTGACTGCCATTTTAATTATTGGGTATTATGCGATATCTGCTGTTTTGAAATATTTTATTGATATTTGGACATGTTTTAATAATTTTTATGTTTTTAATTGTTGGATATTCTGTTCAGCAGCTGTTTTGTAACATTTTTTTTTAATTCTTTATTTATATATTTTCAATTCATAAACAAAATATTATTTGCTTATAAAGAAATTCAATGGGTTCTTAATGACATAAGCGAAATCTTTACTCCTAACTACATTAATCCTTTTCAGGAAAAAAGAAAAAATTTTGAAAACAAATAAACAAGTTAGGGTAATCACATAAGTATACATTGTTAATCTTCAACCATAAGTTCCCACTCCCAGCAGAATATATAGTAGAGAGGAGATATGAAATCTTTTAAGGAAGTTCAACACCAGAATAACTATATAAACTCTAATGGAAGGTATCACTCCATATCAATCTTACTGGGTTAAGATGTTAATTTTTCTGGCATCTATAAATTCTTTTAACTGATCTGACGTAAAAAACACAAAGCGTTCGTTACCCTTTGAAAGGAAACATTTACAAGGAAACAAGATTTTTACTGTAAAGCCCAGCCCAATAGCTTCTTGTCTGAGGTTTGAAAAACCTCGACGCCTGGCTTGTGTGGCTGGGGCTAAATCTGGGAATATTTTCACTACTGCTTCATGAAAATTTATTGGATATTTCCTGAAATATGATTTCATCACCAAGCCAATATCCTTAGTTGTAATAAAAGATACCAGAAGTGTTCCCCTGTTAATCACTTCTAAGGTTGAATCTTCCAAAAATCCTGTTAAATTTCCTGCAAAGGGAGCATTACTGGCACTTTCCATCTGTCTTGGCAAAGGAAGAAAAAAGCAGGAATTAATAGATGGAAAATTTGCTTCGGTAATTTCCAGCTTTTCCAAAAAGAATTTCTTTAGTGTATGGGATCTCCCCTGCTACTCTAGGAAAATGTATCAAGCGGAGGTTTAAATGTCGACTTATTTTCAAGAAATTCCATTCGCCTAGATAGGACCTCACGGTCTTTAATCGCTCGCTGCTATCTTATACTGCTGAAACGCGTTGCCTTTCTCTTCCAAACCACTGACTTTTCCTTTCAGGAAATCAACTTCTTTTTGTATATCAGTGGATTTTTGAAGGCTTTGTGAGTTAGATTGTTCCATTTTGTCACTCAAAGAATTTATTGCAGAGGCCATCCCAGCCATAATCTAACGTCACCTGTGCAGGCCGCGTTGGTATGGCTATTAAATGCTTCCTGAGGGCATTGTCTGCGTTCATATCTCCTTCCAGCCTCCCGCTGGTCTCAGATGTTCCCGCGATTCTCTGTTCCTCCACCGGGCTCGAGGTAGAAAGTCCCGGGTCAACACCTTCAAGGAATTGCGAGGGGCTCTCTGGAGCAGTGCCGGTTTGAATCGCCACCGGTTCCTCCCCCTCTGGCTCCTCGCCAGCTCTCTGCACAGGCGGTTGCCTCTCTTCCGGGCTAGGAGACACCTCCCCTGCTGGCACGAACGGCTCTCCCATGCTGTCGTGCACATCAGCTTCCTCGGTTCTCCTCTGTTGGAGTGTAGGGCGCATAAAGCCGGTTATCTCTGGTTGAGAGCTTGAAGAAGGAGTCGACACGGACGGGTAAGTCCGTACTTTTCCTTTTCTTTTAGCGGGCACTCTTCAAAGGAAAAAATTAACAGAAATCCAGAGAGCTCCGATTTAAGGCTCAATGCGTGCCGCCATCTTGACTCCTCCCTTTATCTGTTTTGTAACATTTATTAGTATAGTTTTACAATTATTTCTGTGTGGGGCTCTACAGCAGCTTGGCTTATTCTGTTTTCCCAATAGGAAATGTATTAGTGTTTAGGGCCTGGTTTAATAGTTGTATTTCTTAGATAGGGTTGTTACTGTTTGAGTGTGTTCCATAATGCAGGTGTAACTGTGTGCGGGTTAGTTTGTGTGCATTATTGCAAATCCTGAGAGTCTGTTAGGAGCTATATTTCTCTTTCCATTTCTCCAGCTTTGCACTGCATGCAGAGGGGCTTTTTTGGTTTTCCATTCCAGTTTCTGCCTCCATATTTATAATTTGTGTTTTTTCTGTACTTGGTGAAGATCAGTTCTGGGTGTGTGACCAAGGTATTTTACTAGCATCAATCTTAATTGTTGTGTTTGTATCATTGTTATTTGTTGTGTTTTCTCAATAGGATAAAATTACTGTCTTTTCATAAGGAAGGCTATTTTGCCTGGTAGTAAAAGGAATTTGCTTTGCTTTTACTGAGATGTCATCAGAACCAGAATATTTTTTTTTGTATGGCGAGTTGTACAGGGTAATGCCCTAGATCTGCTCTGCACTCATTGCTGGGGGCTTGAGGGGATTCCTGTGGATTCAGACTGCATGTTAATATCTAGCCCCGTGATGGTCACATGTTCAGTGTGTCACGCATGTGAGAACCATTTGTCAGGTGTGTCCCGGCCAAAAAAAGGTTGAGAACCACTGGACTAAACTATACTGAATTACCTAGTTTTGTTCTAGAGTCTTCGTTTCTGTATAACATACACAAATAATGTGGACACTAAGCAGTGAGGAGTAGCAGATGTACTAAGAAATATTCCTTTAAAGCAGCACATGCAAGCCAGCATCTCTACTAACAAGGGCTGCAGCCTGTGGGAATACACAACACAGAAATCACAGCCCTGGCGTTTGTTTGTGTTACACTGTAAACCGATTTATTTATTTATTTATTTATTTAAAAACTTTTATATACCGGTATTAGTATGCATACATCATACCGGTTTACAATGTAACTTTAAAGGTAGAAATTACAATGAACAGGGAGGGCGAACAAGGAGGAGTATACAAAGAGCAGGAGGTGGAGGAATTAAAGCAATAAATAAAAACTGCAACGGACTATTTACAGGAATATACAAGGCGTAGGCAAGATACTTGCAGAAGTCGGTGTACTTAATCAGGGTAGCTTGTCGGAAGAGCCATGTTTTAAGTTTTTTTCTGAACTTGGCGTAACATGGCTCTAGCCTGAGAGTGGTAGGGAGGGTGTTCCATTGTTTAGGGCCTGCAATGGATAGTGCACGGTCCCTAGTAGAGGAGAGGTGGGCTTTTTTCAAAGGGGGAATAGAGAGGGTGCCTTTGTTGACAGTGCGAGTGGGTCGTTCAGTGCGTATAGGACGAAAGGGTTCATCCAACCAATTGGAATTGTGCGAGTGGATGGACTTGTGCACTATGGTTAGAATTTTGAAGAGAATTCGGGATGCGATGGGGAGCCAGTGGAGTTCTTTGAGTATTGGGGTAATGTGATCAGCTTTCCTTGAGTTGGTGATGACCCTGGCGATGGCATTCTGGAGCATTTGTAAGGGCTTGGTGGTGGAGGAGGGTAGGCCAAGGAAGAGGGCATTACAGTAGTCCAGCTTTGAGGAAAGGGTGGCTTGGACGACGGTGCGGAAGTCATGATAGTGGAGGAGGGGTCTGAGTTTCTTCAGGATGTGAAGCTTGAAGAAACCTTCTTTGAGGATGGAGTTGATCTGTTTTTTGAGATTGAGTTGTTGATCTATGATAACCCCAAGGTCTCTTACTGTGGGTTGGGGTGTTATGACGTTGAAAGCTGGATCGTTGGAGATCGGTGGTTTGGGAGGGAGGTGAGGAGAGATAAGGAGCAGCTCTGTTTTGGAGGAGTTTAGAGCGAGGTGGATGTTGGTGAGGAAGTCATTGATGTTGGCAAGACATGTGTTCCAGAAGGCAAGGGCATCTGAGAGAGAGTTGTGAATGGGAATGACGAT
Source organism: Rhinatrema bivittatum (assembly GCF_901001135.1). Classification (NCBI taxonomy): domain Eukaryota; kingdom Metazoa; phylum Chordata; class Amphibia; order Gymnophiona; family Rhinatrematidae; genus Rhinatrema; species Rhinatrema bivittatum. The sequence goes on from NC_042628.1 coordinate 82,234,612, forward strand.
TTGAACGTCATCTGCATAGAGGTAGAATTTGAGGCCGAGGTCTGTGAGGAGCTGACATAGAGGTGTGAGATAAATGTTGAAAAGGGTGGAGGAGAGGGAGGAGCCTTGTGGGACACCTTGAGACAAGGGATAGAGTGTGGAGTTGGCGTTTCCTATCTTGACGGAGAACTTTCTGTTAGATAAGTAGGATTTAAACCATAGTAGGGCTAGGCCTGAGATGCCTATTTCGGATAGCCGGTTGATGAGGAGGTTATGGTTGATGGTATCAAAGGCAGCTGAGATGTCGAGTAGGGCGAGGAGGTAACAGTTGCCTCGGTCCATGCCTATGAGTAAGTGGTCCGTGAGGGAGAGCAGGAGGGTTTCTGTATTGAGGTATTTACGGAAGCCGTATTGGGCTGGATGCAGAATGTTGTTGCTTTCTAGATATTCTGTAAGTTGGATGTTTACAATCTTTTCCATAATTTTGGATAGGAAGGGCAGGTTAGAGATAGGGCGGAAGTTAGCGGGGTCTTTAGGGTCTAGTGTTGGTTTTTTTAGGAGGGGCTTGACAATAGCTTGTTTAAGAGCATCTGGGACAGAGCCTGAAGAGAGGGAGGAGTTTATGATGTCTGCGATGGGTTTGGATATAGTGTTCGGGATGGAGAGGAGGGATTTTGTGGGAATGGTGTCTGAAGGGTGGGAAGCTGGTTTAAGTTTTCTGAGAATAGATTCCACTTCTTTAGCGGAAGTCAGGTCAAGGGTTTGGAGGGTGGGTGAAGTGGGGGAAGGTTGGAGGGAGGGGGAAGGGGAGGTGGATGGAGAAGGGTGTTGAAATCTGCGGAGGATGTTGGTGATTTTTGTGAGGAAATACTGGGCGATTTCTTCGCTCTTAGTGGAGGCATCATTCTCAGGGATAGTGGGCTGAGAGGATTTGGTGAGGTTGGCAACATAATTGAAAAGGGCTTTCGGGTTGTACATGTATTGGTGGATCTTAGCTGAAAAGTAGTCTCTTTTTGTTTTGAGGGTGATGTTTTGAGGGTGATTGTTTTGAGGGTGATGTGATATCCTGGATGAATGTCGGTATATAAAAATTTTAAATAAATAAATAAATAAATGTTAAAAGAACATAAGTGGTTCCATGCTGGGCCAGACCAATGGTCCATTCAGCCCAGCATCCTATCTCTGACAGTGGTCACTTAAGACTCTCAGCTGATCCTAATGGGGAAATCCCTCACTCCCGAAAGTAAGAGGTGGCCATCCCCATGGCTATGTAGTATACTTGGATTTCATTATGGCCTTTGACACTGTTCCACATAGGAGACTTACAAATAAATGGAACCCTCCTATGTAATGGTCCTAGAGTGACGGGCTGAATGGGTGGTGAGCATAGCGGGAGGAGGGGGTTGTTACTTGCAGTGTGCTTTAGGGATCAGTAAGTACTTTGACAGGTTCTTTTTAATATTTTCATGAGCAACATAGCAGAAGGATTGCTGGGAAAGGTTTGTCTTTTTGCCGATGATACCAAAATCTTCAACAGGGAAGTCATCCAGCAAGATGTGGAAAATATGAGGAGGAATCTAACGAAGATCAAGGAATGGTCTAGGATCCATCAGCTAAGATTTAATGCTAAAAATGCAGAGTTAAGCATTTACAGGCAAATTTTAAAACAAGTGTATATGTGCACTCATACACATGCGTATTGGCGCGCAAGCAGAAATACGATGCAATTTAAATAATGCACTCATTTGTGTGCATATGTTACAAAATACACCTCCCACGCATGTTTGTGCCTGATCTTAAGAGATTGCTGGAAGAAACATATTTTGCTTCTCTTTCCTAGGACTTTGCTGTTGCTATGTACATATGTAGGTGGATGTTAAAAGATGCTCATGCAAGGCACCACACAGTTTTTCCAATTAAACCTCCAGTTTGCCCAGTTAATGTTGATGTCTCCGATTCATCTTGCATGTTCTCAGTTGACCCAGATCCTTCACTCTGGAGCCGGGGCCGGTGCTAGCTTTTTTGCTGCCCTGTGTGGACAATTACTGTGCTGTTCCCCCGTCCCAGGCCTGTCATATAAAGCCCAACTCCCTCCAGCAATCTCTATTTTTCAGAATGAATACCCATCCACTCGGTCCATGGAAAACGTGGTGAAGGGAAGGATATCACAGGATGTGCTTCGGGTTGCTTTATTGTGTTGGGCTTCGTTTCGGGGCCCCCTCCCCCCATGGGAATTTTGTTTTTCCCGCGGTTCGGGATTTTTTTTTCAGGGGCCCCGATTTTCGGGTTAGTACGCACTAACTTTGCCATGTTTCCAAAATTTTGGAAAAAAATCATTCGTTTTTCAGTTCTCCCAAACCATTCCAAATTAGGCAATTTTGTTGAAATTGCCTAATTCAGGAAAAATGATTGCACATCCCTATTACATAGCTATGGAAACCTTACAGCCTTGCACAAACATCACATTCCCCAGCACCCTCTATAGCCACATAAGATGTAATTATGCACTTGTAACAAGCTTTACACGAAAAAGAACTTTAAACAATACAGTCTTTTGAGGTAAAATATCACATAACATATATATTGTATTTAATTGCACTGCTGTGGTGCCAACCAGAAAACTCTGCAAAAAAGACACTTTGAACTCCTATTGAATTTATAATGGCACTTCAGAAAGCCATGAATAAACGTAATTACCATTACAATAAATAATTCTGTAAATAATTATTAATTTATTATATTAACCTACTACTGTTTTTCTCTCTTCTCCCAGTTCCATTACCCCTGTTCATTGTAACTGCAACTCCTCTGCACTAGATTTAGTTATTGTATTTTGCACACCTGTTCGAATGTAAACCGGCATGATGTGATCTTATCATGAATGCCAGTATATAAAAAACCTAAATAAATAAATAAACAATACAGTAAACCTCCCATACCAAAACAATCCTAACTGCTAGCACTCAGACAGTAGAAACCTTATCTATGAAAAGGCAACATTGCAAATATTATACTAGGCGCTAGAACACCAATACACCTCCTATTAGGAAAACAGAACAAGCCCTACACAGAAGCTGCATGCCTGCAAAATAGCTCACCTCAGTCACGTGCAGAATACAGACCCTGACCAAATACAGAATAAAGAGAACTGAACTGGAACCCACAAGAAGCCAGCCTCTATATGCAGAGCAACATTGGAAAAACAGAAACATTACTATTCTTCATAAAACATTTAAAAACCTGGCTCTTTAAACAAGCTTATCAAAAAGAGAAGGGAGAATAGTACCCAGGGAAATGCAAGGTACAAACAATGGAACACCCACACACATAACCAAAATCAATATGTGTGTAGTTTTTATTTGTTATTTTAGTTTAATCTTCTTTTTTTTTTTCGTTCATCAATAAAGGATAAAAGTGCAATGATAAAGCTAATCTCGTATCCAAAACTGATACAATGAGAAATGGACATGATTTATCACACTTACTGAACCTTAATGGCACCTGTGTAATATGATATATTTTAGCATCATTTTTATGTGCCTTGTGTAAACCATTGTGACGGTACCCATCTGAACGACGGTATAGAAAAAAGTTAAAATAAAATAATAAATAAATATAAAACATAATAATAGTAAAATCATATTCATAAATATAATAAATATTTCAAACCAGTTAATGAATTGAATATCCAAAATTTCCCAAACACAATATTTTAAAAAATCCAATAATTAAAAAATGTTCTAATATTTACCAAAAAAACAATAAACTATTTCAAAACAGCAATAAATAAAATTAAGGATTAAAAAATCTCCTGCTCTCCTTACCTTAGATCTTTTGATTTCCAGTCACCCTGAGGTTTTTATGGATTTGGGGAGACAGGGCAACAGAAACTTTTATCTTCTTTCTCTCACGTACACACTCACACAATAACACATTGTCTCACACACTCCCTCTCTCATATACATGCCTATGCTGTCATACATGCCTTCCACTCTCCTTCACAGACACATATGTGTGTGCGCATGCCTATGAGAGCCTATATGTGATACACAGGCTCTCACGGCTTACACACACACAGATACACATACACACAGGCCTCACACAGGCACAGACCCACACACAATCTCTCACACAGCCACACACAAACAGTCTTTCACACAGACACCAACATGCATACAGGCTGTCACAGAGCAACATACACACAAGCTTTCACACACACATACAGGCTGTCACACAGCCGTGCACAGACACACACAGGCTCGCACACAGACATACACACATACATAAGCTTTCACATAGACTCAGACACACACACATGATCTCCTGCTCTCTTTGGGCCATGGTGGGATGAGCTCCACCACGGTTCCACGGGCTCCTCTTCTCATCAGCCCTGCTGGGCCTCCTGTTCTTGTGGGGAGGTTGGTGCTGAAGTGGGAAAAGTTGTGCGATGTGCACATGTGGCATATTTCAGGGAACACTGTGACGGCCTGGTATTTCAGCTTCAGCTGCGGGCGGGTTTGGCTCCGCTGGTGGCCCTACGGCCTCTCCTGTTGCTGCCGCCTCCCTGGGTGTGACACAACATGCAAATGCACGGTCTGCACACCTAGTCACATAGGGCTTGTTTAGAGCAGTAATAAAGTTACGCAGATAAGAAACCGATGGAGTTACGTGCATGATGTTAGCCCTGCCCCGGAATGCCCATGCTCCACCCATGCCCCTGCCTCTTTTCCGCCACATGCAAGATTATATATGCGCATACTTTGCAGCTTTTTAAAATCTGCGTTACTTGTGCATGGCTCATAAATGTACATTTGGGGGTATTTTTGCATGAGCAATGCTTTTAAATCTGACCTCTTAGGCTGAAAAAACCCAAGGGAGAGGTATAGAATGACAGAAGAGTGAGATCTGGGAGCTGTGGTCTGTGATGATCTTAAGGTGGCCACGCAGGTGGATAAAGTGACTGCAAGAGCCAGGAAGATGCTTGGCTGCATACGGTCAGCAATCCCACACATGATTTTATAAACCTCTATCATTGCCCCTTCTCAGTCATCTCTTCTCCAAGCTGAAGAACCCTAACCTCTTAAATTCCACAACTTCGAAAAATCCATTGTAGGACAAGATGGCGGCGTAGGCAGACGTGTAAGCGCCGAGCTCCGTTACTTGCAATTTTGTTTCTGCTAAGATGCCTGCCAAACGGAAGGGCAAGCTCCGAATCTATCCCTCGGACGCGGAGCTTATGGCTGCTCAGCGTTTAATAACTACTTACGCGACTGTGAAGGACCAGGAAAGTGGGGGAGCGAACTCCGTTGAAGGTGCTACCGAGGAAGCGTTGGCCTTTCCAGGAGATGTGACTCTCAGCCCCCCAGTCCCTCGGAGGCCCGAAATTGCTTTCTCCCCCTCTCGTCCGGAGGCCGCCGAGATGCAGACACAGGAAGTGTCTTTGCCGGGCTCGGCGCAGGGAGGTCAGAGGGTGCTGGTTGCCGAAGCGCTGAATCAACTTCCAGAGATCCCCGGAATAGCAGGGGCGGAAGAAGAACCGGAGGAGCCCCCCGTATCTACCCCAATTCGGAGTGAGGACGATGGAAGTATGAGGGGTGCGTTCTCAACAATACAGAGGGGGAACCAACTGGTCGGAATATCGCCGGTGTTAAAAACGGGTGAGTCATTGCTGAAACCCCGTTTTTTAATGCCTCCCAAGCCAGATAAAATAACACTAGAAGCAATCTGGGATATAATGGCAGCGTTGGTGAATTCGATTGGAAACTACCAGGACAATTTGGAAATCATAGAGCATAAGGTGGAATTATGTGAAAAACAGATTGAGGAAATAAAACCAAGAATACAAGTAATGGAGACTGATATAAAGAAATCACAGGATTGTAATGTGAAGATTATAAAAGATATCACTACGGTCTCAAGGAGGTTAGAATTTATGGAAAATTACTCCAGACACCTAAACTTAAGATTTCTGAACTTCCCGAAAATCGTTGGTGAATTGCCGTATATCACATTAAAAAAATATTTCATAGAAAATTTGAAATTTCAGGAGGGAGAAATTCCTCTGGTTAATAAATTGTATTATTTACCAAAGTCAAATAAAAATAAGAATGTTTTACAATCGAATCTTAATGTGACTGAAGGGAATCTAACAAGATTCCTGGAGGATTCTGCTCTAGAATATTATGAAATTGCAACTTTAATGGTTTCTTTTATACCAGAAAAAGATATAAATGAAGTAATGAAACGCTATTTCAAAAATATATTGATTCAGTTCCGGGGGACTCCAATACGTGTGTTCCCGGATTATGCTCCCATTACTCAAAGCAGGAGACGTGAGTTTCTTGCAATGAGACCGCAAGTAATTGCACTTGGTTTTTCTTACAAATTAAAATATCCATGTAAGTGTGTTGTTAAGTCTGTAAAAGATATGTTTGCTTTCCAATATCCTGAACAGTTGAAATCCTTTCTCAACGCTAGGAGGGTAATAACTCCCTCCGTAGTAGAGCCATAGATGAGGAACAGAATGTATATGGGTACCTTCGGCTACGCTAGGCTGATTTCTTGCAAAATTATGTTGTTTTTTCACTTCCGATGATTTCTGTCCCCGCTGGTATAGATTTCTTTTTTATGTAATGCAATTTGTAATTACGATGGTGTAAGAAAAATATCCTGCATAATATTGATGTAATTATACATATTGCATTCTTTTTCTGTAAGTAAGTTAACACTTGCTGTAATTATGAAAATTAGAAAAATAAAATAAAAAAAATAAAAAAAAAATTCCACAACTTCACTCTGCATTGACTGGAAAATATGCGTTTTAAATCTACTCCCAGTTAGTTTCACCGCTAGTCCTAGTCGAGGCCAGATTTAGCACTGTGGGAAAGGGGGTTGTTTCTATTACTGCTGAGGGCACAGCTTTGCTTGGAACCCAGTTGCTGTGCTTTGAGCTCTGGAGCTCTGGTGCCTGCAAAGTTTGGTCCCTAGGTCAGTTGCCTTCATTGCTTATATGGAAATTTGGGCTGGTCCTAGTACTATTGAAAGGGTAAGTAACTGTTTCCTCTGTCATATCCCCTCTTCTCCAAGCTGTGTCCTTATAAACCACGTTCCTCTGATAAATAATAGCTTATGAAAAAAAACCTTTCATCCTCACAGGAGCTGCAGAGATGGTGTGAGCAGGAAGCTGCCTTCCAGGATTCGGCTAAATCCAGATCTTACAAAGGACCTGAAACAGAAAAAGAGGAAAAAGTGAGATTCTTACAGATGAAGCTCAGGTGCTGGAACTGCTTTAGATCCGGCAGCTTCAAGTCAATTAAAAGCCCGAGTAACCTTAAACTGAACCCAACTCTAACAACACAAGTTCCACATTCGTTTGGGGACTGGGGGTGGGCACAAGTTTTAGAGAAGTACTAATGTCACCAGTTGTTGTTTAATAATTTGGACCAATCCTTAAATCTGTCCCAAATATGTTACAGTCCATTTTTATTGTTCTGCAAGTTATTTGAAGAGTTATTGCTAATTTGTATAAAGATTTTAGCTACAGGGCTTGGAAAAGATGAAGCACAATCAGTGGGTCACTGACAACATGCGCCTGTGAGTCTGGGAGAAAGGGAGCATTTCTCAAAGCTTTTACACAGGCAAAACTGAGGATTTTTACTTTGGTGTGCAGCCTCCTCATGGGAGACCTTTCTCGAGGAAGTTAGAGGTCCAAATTAAAAATGCTGGCGAGCGGGAAAATTATCTGAATAAAGTAATGCAGATATTCAGCAGAACTTACCTGGATAAGTTCCCCGCTGCATATCTGGATAACTATATGCCCTGCTATTTGTGAAAAGTTGTTTTTCCCCTACGCTTTTCAGTTCACCGTTCTGCACAAATTTACCAGACAGCGCTCAGTATGGTGCTATCTGGTTACCCATCCAAGCCTGCCCCTTCCATCTCCTTTTGCTCTGGGTAACTTTCTCAGTTTTGTGCAGTTCCACTTTGAAAAGGCCATATTTATGCAGAGAAAAGCTGATTTTACTTATATAAACCTTTTGAAGATGGACCTCTTCTTGTCCAATGTGGCAACATGTAGGGCTGATGCTCACTACAGCTTATCTTCCAGAAACTTCAGGATTCAGGCTAAGCAGCAGCCCTCTCCCTAAATGACCCTTTATCGCTGTCTGCATTGCTATATGAAGCCACTTGGAAAATGAATGAAAATTGAAGCATAATGCCATCCACTGCTGACCATGGCCCAAATTCATGGGATGACACTGCCTGTAGGAAGCAATGAGGACTGCTCTCTGTCATTGGTTGTGAGAAGGGGTAACAAAATTCTCCTTGGGTCCTCCTTCTCCGTTTGCCTCTGTGTTCTCTTTCACAATATTTTAAATATAGCAGCAGCTAAATACTAAGCAGACCGTAACATCCACTACTCTTTGTATCCTGCAGGATCTCATTATTCACATATCAAGCATGGAGCCAGGCCATTCACCTATGGAAGCTTTACCCCTATTGGGAGTATAAAGCTATGCAGAAGATATGGATGGGCAGACTCAATAGGGTGTTTGGTCTTTATCTGGCATCATGTTCTACCTTCAGTGTAAATATCTCCTTTCTCTGGCAATGATGAAACCCATCTCCTAGCCTCAGTCATTCCTATGCCTTTCTATGTATGAAAGATGGATCCTTACAATGACATAAGATCAGGAGGGAAGTCCTGGGGGATAAGCTGGGTCCCCTCACACAGCGCATTGTCCTTGGTACACGTGCAACCAGCTGGGCATTTCCACTTGGATGGCCTGCGACTCTCACAGGGCGGCAGCAGCAGCAGCAGGAAATAGGAGCACAGGAAGCAGGTAGCTCGAAGAGACAGGCTGCCTGCAGTAGACATGCCCTCTCCATGTACGGGGCCCCGTTGGCCCCAGCACACATGAACGGACAGGCCCTCCAATTAATCAGCCTGTGCATGTGTTTGTGTGCAAGGCAGGGTATCTCCTCTTTTGCAGAGCCTTGCTTTCTCTGTCTCTTTCCTTGGGGTCTGCGGGGTAGTCTGTGCCACCCTGTTGGCAAGAAAGGCCACCTCAGGAGCTTCTGTGAGTTTCAGAGTGTGGGGGGACCTCAACTGTAAAGAAATGAAAAGAGGAGAGAATGAATATATACCCCAAAAAGCAGGTATACTCCACATTGCCCTGTACTTGCAGGCACACCCGGTACATATATACATGTATACTCCACATTGCCCTGTCCACGCAGGCCCAGCCGGTACATATATACATGTATACTCCACATTGCCCTGTCCACGCAGGCCCAGCCGGTACATATATACATGTATACTCCACATTGCCCTGTCCACGCAGGCCCAGCCGGTACATATATACGTGTATACTCCACATTGCCCTGTCCACGCAGGCCCAGCCGGTACATATATACATGTATACTCCACATTGCCCTGTCCTTGCAGGCACAGCCGGTACATATATACATGTATACTCCACATTGCCCTGTACTTGCAGGCACACCCGGTACATATATACATGTATACTCCACATTGCCCTGTCCACGCAGGCCCAGCCGGTACATATATACATGTATACTCCACATTGCCCTGTCCATGCAGGCCCAGCCGGTACATATATACATGTATACTCCACATTGCCCTGTCCTTGCAGGCACAGCCGGTACATATATACATGTAAACTCCACATTGCTCTGTCCATGCAGGCCCAGCCGGTACATATATACATGTATACTCCACATTGCCCTGTCCACGCAGGCCCAGCCGGTACATATATACATGCATACTCCACATTGCCCTGTCCACGCAGGCACAGCCGGTACATATATACATGTAAACTCCACATTGCTCTGTCCATGCAGGCCCAGCCGGTACATATATACATGTATACTCCACATTGCCCTGTCCACGCAGGCCCAGCCGGTACATATATACATGTATACTCCACATTGCCCTGTCCACGCAGGCACAGCCGGTACATATATACATGTATACTCCACATTGCCCTGTCCACGCAGGCCCAGCCGGTACATATATACATGTATACTCCACATTGCCCGGTCCACGCAGGCCCAGCCGGTACATATATACGTGTATACTCCACATTGCCCTGTCCGTGCAGGCCCAGCCGGTACATATATACGTGTATACTCCACATTGCCCTGTCCGTGCAGGCCCAGCCGGTACATATATACGTGTATACTCCACATTGCCCTGTCCGTGCAGGCCCAGCCGGTACATAATATACAAAATCATTCACCATCACACTACAATTGACCTACAAATTCCTTTACGTCCACACATATCCACAAGACCGACCAGAGAAGCTTACAAAGGATGCCTCATTGTTCCACCTACCAAAACCACTAACCACAGTACCTTAAGACACCGAGCCTTCTCCACAGCAGGCCCACAATTATGGAACACTATCCCACCAGATCTCAGAAATGAGCCATGCCTCCTAACTTTTAGGAAAAGACTTAAGACATGGCTGTTTAGGCAAGCCTTCCCGAACTCCACTTAACACGCCAACCATTAAAGACTCCACTCAGCAACTATATATTTCGGATTATGTATATATACTGTACTATTGTATATAATTAACCTCCTCTTTCTCTCTCTATTTTTCCTCCTCCCAGTTTACAGCCCCTGTTAATTGTAACTGCATCTCTTCATCACGTTTAGTTATGTTCTTGGTTTGTTCTTCACACCCCTGTTTCATGTAAACCGGCATGATGTGAACGCTTTCATGAATGCCGGTATAGAAAAACCTTAAATAAATAAAATAAATATATACGTGTATACTCCACATTGCCCTGTCCGTGCAGGCCCAGCCGGTACATATATACGTGTATACTCCACATTGCCCTGTCCGTGCAGGCCCAGCCGGTACATATATACGTGTATACTCCACATTGCCCTGTCCGTGCAGGCCCAGCCGGTACATATATACATGTATACTCCACATTGCCCTGTCCGTGCAGGCACAGCCGGTACATATATACGTGTATACTCCACATTGCCCTGTCCGTGCAGGCACAGCCGGTACATATATTAATGTATACTCCACATTGTCCTGTCCATGCAGGCACAGCCGGTACATATATACATGTATACTCCACATTGCCCTGTCCTTGCAGGCACAGCCGGTACATATATACATGTATACTCCACATTGCCCTGTCCATGCAGGCACAGCCGGTACATATATACATGTATACTCCACATTGTCCTGTCCATGCAGGCACAGCCGGTACATATATACATGTATACTCCACATTGCCCTGTCCATGCAGGCACAGCCGGTACATATATACATGTATACACTCCACATTGCCCTGTCCATGCAGGCACAGCCGGTACATATATACGTGTATACTCCACATTGCCCTGTCCATGCAGGCACAGCCGGTACATATATACATGTATACTCCACATTGCCCTGTCCATGCAGGCACAGCCGCTACATATAAGCAAGCATATTCTACACTGAACACATGATCTGTACATACAGCCAAAGTATGAATACAGTGCAAACAGCTGAAGAGAGGTTTCAGGGGATGAGAGTGCAGCTGTTCTGGTTACACAAACATCCTGAGGGATTCAGAAGCACAGCTCTCTGGAAGACGGGTAAGTGGCCAGTGTGCACGAGGCACACTCTGTACAGCACGCCTACGGTAGGACAAATCCCAGGGGAAGATAACACACATATGGGAACCATTACTCATATCACAGGCTGGGAAATAAGCCAACACTGACAGATATAATAAAGAGCTTTCTGCATGGAAGAAAAATCAACCAAAGAGTTGCAACAGGGATACAGAGCCTGTCTGGAGAGCTCAGGGGATGGAAAAGGTGAAATTAAGGCTGAGTGGGTGATCTGAGGAAAGGGGCCACTGAGAGAAGAAAAGACTGAGTATTGAGTAAGGGAGGAGAGAGCACTCACACACTCTAAGTATAACTGCTTTTTGAAGTTCTGTGTACTCCATGGAGAGCACTACTCTGAAATTATATACCTCTCAAACCCTGTCATATATGTAGTATATACTTACAGCTCCATTTATCCAGCTAACCTCAGACTTGCCCAGACAAATGGCAGGGTTTGAAAATACCCATCGGATGACCGCCTCTGAGTTATCCGGCTAAATTTGCAGGCTGGACAATGAGCGAAAACAGAGCACGCGGTATGATACCACATGTGAATGTACGTATTTATAGAAAACGGAGCACGCAGCATGATATCACATGTCAATGTACGCATTTATAGAAAACGGAGCACGCAGCATGATATCACATGTGAACGTACGTATTTATAGAAAACGGAGCACGCAGCATGATATCACATGTCAATGTACGCATTTATAGAAAACGGAGCACGCAGCATGATATCACATGTGAATGTACGCATTTATAGAAAACGGAGCACGCAGCATGATACCACATTTGAATGTACGCATTTATAGAAAACGGAGCACGTGGTATAATACCACATGTGAATGTACGTATTTATAGAAAACGGAGCACGCAGTATGATACCACATGTGAATGTACACGTTTATAGACTACGGAGCACGTGGTATGATACCACATGTGAATGTACGCGTTTATAGACTACGGAGCATGTGGTATGATACCACATGTGAATGTACGTATTTATAGAAAACGGAGCACGCAGTATGATCACATGTGAATGTACGCATTTATAGAAAACGGAGCACGCAGCATGATATCACATGTGAATGTACGCATTTATAGAAAACGGAGCACGCAGTATGATCACATGTGAATGTACGCATTTATAGAAAACGGAGCACGCAGCATGATATCACATGTGAATGTACGCATTTATAGAAAACGGAGCACGCAGCATGATATCACTTGTGAATGTACGTATTTATAGAAAACGGAGCACGCAGTATGATCACATGTGAATGTACACATTTATAGAAAACGGAGCACGCAGTATGATACCACATGTGAATGTATGTATTTATAGAAAACGGAGCACGCAGTATGATTCCACATGTGAATGTACGTGTTTATAGACATATCTGAAAAATCACAGAGCTTCTTATTCAGGGGAGGACTCTGAGCAGCTTTTAATCAAACATTTCCCCTTCTCATCGACTACATTTTATCCAAGAAAAAAGAGGGTAGGACAGGGTAGGGCTTAAGTTTAGCTGGAAATGCCAATATTGATCAGAAACTTTGCTGTCCTATAGTTAGTTACACAGGTAACTTCCTGCTACTTGCACTGCTGAATGTAAGCCTCACAAATCATGAAAATAATAGAGACACATCATCCTCTGTATATTATCTAGATCTGTGCCTTTTCAAGTATACACACATGCAAACGTGGAAAAGTGAAAACGTTCTGAAGTGATAGAATGTAGAGAGGAGACAGCATCTCTGGGCTCTGGCAGGAATATGATGCTATGTCTTATATCTTTAAATGTTCTGCTTTATGCAGCTCCGCCTAAGCCGAATTCCCTTCCACGGATAATTATGAAGTGTCTGCAGCTCCTTCAGAACTCAGCAGCAAGATTGCTCGTAGGTAGCAAACCAAATGAGCACATTTCAGATTGATGATTAAATGTCTTCCAAGACATTTCCCTGGGTACTTGTCAGACCTATTAATTCCTTATCCTCCTTCAAGATTTCTTCACTCCTCACAGTTGGGCCGATAAAGTAAAAATCGCGGTAGAGCGGGCGAGCGCCCACTCTCCTGTGTGCGCGATACAGTAATTTTATTTATTAAAATTAATTTAAATTAGGGCCGGCGGTAAAAATAGGTGCTAAGGACACTAGCGCGTCCCTAGCGCCTCTTTTTTGACAGAAGCAGCGGCTGTCAGCGGGTTTGACAGCTGACGCTCAATTTTGCCGGCTTCGGTTCTCGAGCCCGCTGACAGCCACGGGTTCGGAAACCGGACGCCGGCAAAACTGAGCGTCCGGTTTTCAACCCGCGAGCCGCGGCTATTTCAATTTTTTTTTTTTTCTTCTTTTTTTTAACTTTCGGGACTTCCGACTTAATATCGCCATGATATTAAGTCGGAGGGGACGTGCACAGAAAAGCAGTAAAAACTGCTTTTCTGTGCACTTCCCCGGTGCCGAGAGAAATTAACGCCGACCTTTGGGTCAGCGCTAATTTCTTAAAGTAAAATGTGCGGCTTGGCTGCACATTTTGTTTTCTGAATCGCGCGGGAATGACTAATAGGGCCATCAATATGCATTTGTATGTTGCGGGTGCTATTAGGTTCGGGGGGGTTGGACGCGCGTTTTCGGGGGGGTTGGACGTGTTGCGGCCCCGACCGCCTCCCCCACGACCGGGGTCGGGGCCTCTTACCTCCGTCCTGGGCAGCGCGAAGAAATGCTGAAGTCCCGGCCCACTAGGCCGCAAGGTCGCGGCATCTCCATGTGGGAGATGCCGCCGAGTCCCTCACTGGCTCCGCCCACAGCGCAAACGAGAACAGGGCATTTTTAAAGGTCCAGGACCCAGAAGTGCTGGACAGCTCCCGAGATGACGTCAGACGCCGGCAGAGTATATAGGCCGGCATCCGACTCCAGCACTTCGCCTTGCAACGAGAACATAAGAACATAAGAAGAAGAACATAAGAAAATGCCATACTGGGTCAGACCAAGGGTCCATCAAGCCCAGCATCCTGTTTCCAACAGTGGCCAAACCAGGCCATGAGAACCTGGCAAGTACCCAAAAACTAAGTCTATTCCATGTAACCATTGCTAATGGCAGTGGCTATTCTCTAAGTGAACTTAAATCTTGAAGGAGGAACGAGGTTCCTCTTCTGAGACTCGAGTTGCCTTCCTGTTCCAGTTTACTGCTGATTCCTGGTTCCTGACTTTGGTTTGCCTTAGACGTTCCTGCTTGCTGCCTGCCTTGACCTCGGACTTGCTTCGGACCTCTCCTGCTTCAACCATCCACTCTGCTGCCGACTCCTGGTTCCTGACTCCGGTTTGCTTCTGACTCTCCTGCCCGCTGCCTGCCCTGACCTCGGATCCGCTCCAGTCTCCCTCCGCTTCTACCGCCCACTGTTCGGCTGATTCCTGGTTCCAGACTCCGGCTTGCTTCTGACTTTCCTGGTTGCCGCCTGCCTTGACTTCGGACCGGCCCTTGCTTCTTCCATTCCAGCCTTGTAAGTCCCAGCAGTCCTGATCCCTACGGGCTCCTCCTGGGGGGACCTCGGGTTCCCTGGGTGAAGACATCGCCAGGCCATCTGGCTAGCCGTCTCCCGGCCTAACGAAAGGATACCCCCTTTCTCCAGGCCGGCCCAAGGGTCCACCACTCCTCCCAGACATAGCAGGACGCACGTTTTCGATGCGCTATTACCCCTTACTGAGTATCTTCACCGACTGCCATTAGATTGGAGACTTCTCACCAAAGAATCAGGCTGTCGGGGCGGATGCAATACAGTGCCCTCAGCCGAGCGCACTGTCTAACCCGCTATCGAATGCGGGTTAAATAGGCGCTAATCCACCTCCTAATGCAATAGGGGGATTAGCGCCTATTTAACGCGCGTCCGACGCGGAGTGAATGAGTTAGAGCTCATCACATGCAAATTACTCATTCACTCCGCATTCAAAAAAATAAATGTGCATCTCAGGCGCCTGGAGCAGGCGTTAATAGCTGAGCGCACTGAAAAAAAGTACAGAAAAGCAGAAAAAAATGCTTTTCTGTACTTTTTTAAAAGTAAAAAAAAAAGAAAAAAAAGCCTCTGCCGGCCGCTCTGAAGACCGACGCTGATAGGCTCGCCGTCCGTTTTCATAACCGGCCGGCTGCAGGAATGAAAACCAACACCGAGTTTACTGGCATCGATGTTCATAACTGGCAGACCGCAGGGTCGCGTTAGCAAGGAGGCACTAAGGTCACGCAAGCGACCCTAGCACCTCCTTGCTGGCGTGACCCCCTAATTTGCATATTGCATGATGCCTCCCCTTGCGGGCGCCATGCATGCATTAAGAAAGGGGGCACTGAAAAGTCAGCGCACACTTTCCAGGAATAATATTGCATCGGCCCCAACTTTGTACTTAAAGCAGGAGCTTAATTATCTTAAATTTAGGAAGGGTCTAAAGGTGCTGTTTTTTGCTCAAACTTTTAATCAAGATTCTTTATGTGCTTTTTATTTTATGTTTGCTGCAATGATTGTATTCATTTTTTTATGTTTTCAGTTTACTGTCTCATATTTTATTTTTAATACTAAGTATTTGTTGATTTTGTTATTGTGTGTAAATTTTTATTTCATCTGACTGTTATATTATGATGGTTTTAAATTTCAAACCGCTTTAGTATATTTTATGGAAAAGTGGTATATTAAGCTTACAAATAAATATAAACATTACCCTGTTCTGAGTTTCCAAGAGAGAGCCATATAAGCTAGAGATATGGTTTGGCCTTCGTTATCAGCCCGCCGTGGGAAATTTCGTTTCCTGTGGTTTGGGCCTATTTTTTTTTCCGGCTGTCCCGATCCAAACCCCCCCCCCACCCCAACACTTCAGATTTAATTAATTACAATCCCCCACCCTCCCAAACCCCCCCCCCCCCCAAAACTTGCCTAAAGTCCCTGGTGGTCCAGCGGGGATCCTGGGAGCGATCTCCTGCTCTCAGGCCATCGGCTGCCAGTAAAGAAAATGGCGCCGGTGGCCCTTTGCCCTTACCATGTGATAGGGGCTATCGGTGCCATTGGCCAGCCTCTGTCACATGGTAGGAGCAATGGACGGCCAGCGCCATCTTAAAAAATGGCGCAGGCCATCCATTGCTCCTATCATGTGACAGGGGCCGGCACCAATAGCCCCTGTCACATGGTAAGGGCAAAGGGCCATCGGCACCATTTTGACTAGTGGCAACCGACGGCCCCAGAGGGGGAGTTTGCTCCCGGGACCCCCGCTGGACCATCAGGGACGTCAGGAGGGTAGGAGATTGTAATTAATTAAATCTGAAGGGTTGAGGTGGGTTGGGTTTTTTGTTTTTTTTTTATGTGCCCTTTCTCCCCCCCCCCCCCCCCCCCCCTCCGATAACGATAAGAAAACCACACAAAATTTCATGGGGTTTTCATATCATTTTCGGGGACCCGTGAACTGCAAGGAAAGAGGAAATATCCTCTATATTTCCTATCTCATCGCAAATGAATGCACATCCCTAATATAAGCTTCAAGTTTTAATGTGCAGTATTTAAGGCTTTACAGCAGGCAGGTGCATTATATTTAACCAAGCTGCTGGTCGGGTCTTTATCTTCTGTCATAATTACGAAGAGGTGCAATCACAGACCAAGGAACTGGCCGAAAGATACAGAAATGTACTGGGTGCCAACCATGCCACTGGCCTGCACCTTGATGTCCATCTTACATCCTGTGGACTCCAGACGGAGGTTGTCTTTCATACAATGCATGCATTGAAGCAAGCACTAGCAGTAAGTTTGAGAGGCCGAGAACATATCCAACATATCCATGTATGTGCACAAACTGACCTATTTGGAGATTATTTGTTTTCCTAGGTCTTCCTGGGGCCTAGAAAGGGAATCTCCAGCCCATGCTGACCAAGCAACACAGAAGCCAATGTAGCACATGGCAGCCATTTAAAGCGCATCACACAGACCTTGGGCCTTCTGATTTAGATCATATGTTGCATTATTTTAAAGCAAAAACTAAATTGTTTCACTCTTTCAAAAATACCTCAACTATGTTTTGGGCAACAGAAAGTATCCTAAAAGAACGTGCTATTAGTATAAAGACAAATGGGAACAGCCCAAAGAGGAGGAATAAATGAGTGGTTAGAGCAGCAGCACAATGTGCTAAGAGCCAGGGTTCAAATCCCACTTCCACTCCTTCCTCTCTCTCACCTCAGATACAGGCTTAGGGCCTGATTCATCAAGGCATTTTCCCATAGACACAGAATGGGAGAAAAGCCCTAGTGATTGTGAGGGAAATAAATACCTGGATGTAATCCACACGCATATCTGCAGTACCTGGATGTAACCCTCACCCATATCTGCAGTACCTGGATGTAATCCACACGCATATCTGCAGTACCTGGATGTAACCCTCACCCATATCTGCAGAACCTGGATGTAACCCTCACCCATATCTGCAGTACCTGGATGTAACCCTCACCCATATCTGCAGTACCTGGATATAACCCACACCCATATCTGCAGAACCTGGATGTAACCCTCACCCATATCTGCAGTACCTGGATGTAACCCACACCCATATCTGCAGTACCTGGATGTAACCCTCACCCATATCTGCAGTACCTGGATGTAAGCCACACCCATATCTGCAGAACCTGGATGTAACCCTCACCCATATCTGCAGTACCTGGATGTAAGCCACACCCATATCTGCAGTACCTGGATGTAACCCACACCCATATCTGCAGTACCTGGATGTAAGCCACACCCATATCTGCAGAACCTGGATGTAACCCTCACCCATATCTGCAGTACCTGGATGTAACCCACACCCATATCTGCAGTACCTGGATGTAAGCCACACCCATATCTGCAGTACCTGGATGTAACCCTCACCCATATCTGCAGTACCTGGATGTAACCCACACCCATATCTGCAGTACCTGGATGTAACCCTCACCCATATCTGCAGAACCTGGATGTAACCCACACCCATATCTGCAGAACCTGGATGTAACCCTCACCCATATCTGCAGAACCTGGATGTAAGCCACACCCATATCTGCAGAACCTGGATGTAACCCTCACCCATATCTGCAGTACCTGGATGTAACCCACACCCATATCTGCAGAACCTGGATGTAACCCACACAATACATGAAAAACCACAGAAGTGGTTTCCTCTTCCCAGATTCTTCTCTTCCCCCTCCATCTCCTTTTAGGTTTCTCTCTTCCCACTACTTTCTTTTCTCCCCCTCCTTTTCCTTTTAGGTTGTTCTCCCAGCTCTAGGTTCATCTCCACTAATTCCTCTGCATCTTATCCCTGGGCCTGCCCTCTCCCTCCTCCTGATGGTGACAGGGAGGCAGGGGCAGCTGAAGGCTGAGGTGAGGGATGAGATGGTGCCCCTCGCCCTCCGCCCTCCTCCTCATCAGCAGGGGCAGGCAAGGTGAGGCGGATGCCACAGAAGCATTGGAGAGGGGCATTTTTTGCTGCCTCATTATAGAATCACCCCTGCAGGGAGGGGGTCCCTAAGCCCAACGTCTCTCCTCCTCCTGCGGGTGACGGGGATAGGATTCCTTTGCTGCTTCATCTATCCACTTTCTGCAGAGGCAGGGGGCAATCCCTAGCCTGGATACCCCTCACCTATTGTGGACCAGGAGGAGGCTATTCCTGTGCCCCCCCCCCCCCTTCTCCTGCTGGTCACAGGGAGGACTTTCCTGGGTCTCCCATGCCCTATTAGCTATGGACAGGGGAGTCCCCAGGTCTGTGTGGTTACAGGTAGGGACGCCCTGGACCCGTGGGCTGCTGATGCGTGGCCACTTGGTGTCAAAAGGAGCAAGTTTTACAGTGACAGCAACACAAATACTTGCTTTCCTTTATTTTGTTCAACCTGCTGAAGTTTTTCTCAAATCATGATTCTTTTGGCAAAATTGAAGTGTTTTCTCCTTCAGAAGATATCTGGAAGAGGTTTCTAGGGCAAGAGGAAATGCCAGTAATATCCCAGCCCCAGAGAAATGCTAAGTTCCTTATTAGTAGGTAGATAAAGAGAGAGGCTGCATCCATTCTGCCCTCTTGGCTCACACTGGGCTTCTGCTGTGTGCAGATTAAGCCTCCCAGGTCTACTCATCACTTCCACTTATCACATTTACATGAACCCTGACTGCTGCAAATATCCCTTCCCGTCACCTCAATGCTGGATTATACAAATGCAGACATTACCAGGTTCTGAGCAGAACCGCTTATAAAGAGCCCGAAAACCCAAACATAACTTGTACATGGAAAGAAAATCCACCTACATGCTCTTGCAAGTTGTGCCAGTCTTCATTATCCGTGTCAGGCAGGCAGTGTGCAGCGCTGGGCTCTCGGGGCTATTAATAAGGCTCCAGCTGATGCTCAGCCAGGCGACGGCAGCACCACCAGATCTCTTCTTGTCTTCCCTGCTACAGCAGCGTCTGCTGTTCTCCTTTCAATTGCAAAGAAGGGCTACAAAATCCCCCAAAATCCTGTGCTCCTGTGAGCTGAGCAGCAGTAACCTCCCTGCAGTCCAGAAGAAGCATACTGCAAGCAAACTCCCTGCTCCTGAGCCTTTTTTTTCCTTTTAAAGAGACAGCACTCGGAGAAAGGCTCAGCCTCGGGCCATGTGAGATGGAGCAAGCTACTAAACGCAATAAACTAACACAACAAGATACAGCAGATGGATTCTGCAGAGAGCTGATGCTGTAGCAGACAAATGATACATGGAGAGATCATAATAAATATCAACTCACTTATTACAGGGAGATCCCGGTGCTAGGTAGATGGACAGAGACTGCGAGTACACGTATAAACCCAAGTAGTCTCGGCAGATAGATACTACATGCAGGCGCTAGAAGATACCCGCTTGGATGGATGGAGATAATACATTATAGATCATCATAGGCAGATGGAAATTACAGAAGAGCTTTAATTTAATCTCATTTGATACGTCACAGTTCAAGAATATATCAGAGCAGTTAGCAATTCGAATAAAAGCTAAAATACAATATACAATAAAATAAAAATAAAAAAAACTTGTAATAAAGCTTTAGAACCCAAGAACAACAATCACACAACAGTCACTGTATCAGCCATGACGATCGCATGCTCACAGGGCAACACGGCTGTGCCTCTTTCAAGGGTTACTCAATATATAGACGTGAATCGATTATTTACTCTCTCAGATAATAGAAGGACTAGGGGGCACTCCATGAAGTTAGCATGTAACACATTTAAGACTAATCGGAGAAAATTCTTTTTCACTCAATGCACAATAAAGCTCTGGAATTTGTTGCTAGAGGATGTGGTTAGTGCAGTTAGTGTAGCTGGGTTTAAAAAAGGTTTGGATAAGTTCTTGGAGGAGAAGTCCATTAATGGCTGTTAATCAAGTTTACTTAGGGAATAGCCACTGCTATTAATTGCATCAGTAGCATGGGATCTTCTTAGTGTTTGGGTAATTGCCAGGTTCTTATGGCCTGGATTGGCCTCTGTTGGAAACAGGATGCTGGGCTTGATGGACCCTTGGTCTGACCCAGCATGGCAATTTCTTATGTTCTTATAGAAACCCGCAGATGAGCTTACTCTATGACTTAACATTTCCATCTAATACAAGACATTAAAATTTTCAGAAAACAGTTAAAAGCCCATTTATTTGCTAAAGCATTTGCTAATGTTTGAAACATGTAATTACACTGTTTTATTATCCTGTTTATGTCTGTGTCTTTGTTTTACCCTTGTAACAAGATGTTGTAAGTATTTTTGTACACTGCTTAGCTCAAATGTTTTTGTATTTTGTGGTTTATAAGTTTTTAAAATAAATAATGTCTGGAAGTACCAATCATTTCAGCCAATACCTGTATTAATTATATTAATTAAAAAGGTTAAACCTCAATTAAACTTATAAAAAGTGATCCCTTAACTGCTTTTTGACTTTGCTTCTTGTCAAATAGTCTGCACTGCAAAGCATTGAGAGCCCAGATCTGAAAAAGCAGCGCAGCTCCTATATTCCAACCTGATCTTTCAGCGCATGACCTCGGGATTCTTCTGAGAGGATTTCGGTGATATCCCATCACAAGGTTAGAAATGCACCGAGGCCGAGCTCTATGGAGCACTTTTAAATGCAAACAAAACTTCTGAGCGCCAGTGCAACTTCTCTAAAGTGGGAGACAGACGATCATATTAATCGCGGTGCAATGTTCTGCAATATTTGATGTCACCAGCGAAACGGCAACCCTTAATGTAAGACATTGCAATGGTCAAGATGAGATAAGACAAACGGACGTATATGTTACTGGAGAGAAGACAGAGACAGATATTCTCTAGCAGAAAATAAATAATATTGGGATATCACACAGCGTTTAGATTAGGGATAGAAGAGTCTCCTGTTACTTCGGTTCAAGTGGTCCTCTGATTTCTGAATCTGCTCTACTCTGGTTTGAAGCTAAATCCTGGTTTTTCTTCACACTTGACTCTGATCTTAACTGCCTTGCACTGCTGCTCTTTGCAAAAGAGTGAGGTGCGCCTGCTAAAGGCACAAATGAGATGTGTGCCCAGGAGAGATTCGGGCACACGTTGAAGTGTGATGCATGTATCCCAGTGGTATCCCAGTCATGTGATGCATGTTGAAGTGTGATGCATGTATCCCAGTGGTATCCCAGTCATGTGATGCATGTTGAAGTGTGATGCATGTATCCCAGTGGTATCCCAGTCATGTGATGCATGTTGAAGTGTGATGCATGTATCCCAGTGGTATCCCAGTCATGTGATGCATGTTGAAGTGTGATGCATGTATCCCAGTGGTATCCCAGTCATGTGATGCACGTTGAAGTGTGATGCATGTATCCCAGTGGTATCCCAGTCATGAACTTAAATTATTTTCATGACCCTGACGACTGACTGACCCAGGGTTGCCTGCACCCAGCAGTGTAGGGGGCTGACAGGGAGCTGCAGTCTTCACCTTCACCCACTTGTCCAAATATGCTAATAAACAATCTGACAAAACTAACAAACTGGTAGCTGCTTGCACTCTCTTCCTGCTGCTGCTAGGATGCCTTGGCCTCTTCTGGAAGTTGCTAAGCAGCCCAAACCCACCTCCTGCCTGAAAGGCAGGGCCTGGAGAGGATGGGGGTGGGGAATAATGAATTTTAAAGGTCAAGGGGGAGATTTTATCACAAAAGAAGTGGGCAGAGTGCTGGCATCTGAAAAGCCCGAGGTCAAAGTGGGCAGCCATGTAGAATAGCTGCCTTGTGCCTTAACCTTTAAAAGAAAGCTGCACCCACTGTGTGCTGGGCATCATTTCAAAAGTAAGCGAAAGCACTAAGAGTCCCCCCTCTGTCAATTACCAAACAGGCAGCCTGGGCTTCGCTTACCCACAGGATTGGGAGAAGCCATGCAAGCGTGAGAAATGGTAACACACGATTGCTGGATCCAACAGGGCCATGCACACATCGTGCAATAAATGCAGCAGTTTGGTTGCATGGTGTCACTGGCGATTAGTGGCGCTGCCACATGCACAGGGAATGTGTGTATTAGTACTTTGTTGCACTGGAAAGGAGATTTTTACATTTGGGGCTTTGCAGTTATAATAAAAAGGGACAAGCAGATTAAAGAGGAATAAAGAAAGAGAGGGGACCTTAGAATAAGATCCAGAGAGGAAGAATCAGGCAAGTAGCTAATGTAAGCAGTCGCAATAAGAAGGGAATTTTCTCAGCAGCAGTTTGCGGTTTGCCAGTTCTCTTTGTGCTGTTAATAATGGGTTTTCCATGCTGGGAGACTCTGTCCCTCCCTTCCAATTTTCTGACCCTTTTTAAAAGGTTTTCTCATGTTGACCCCTGGCATGGCTGGCACATTGCTCTGCCTGAGAGGCATGAAAGGGCCTGAGTGAGGCAGTGAATGAGGATTACCAGGTCAGGCACTAGTCTCAGAAATACTGGCTCCTATTCATGGGGAAGAAAAAAGGGAGGTCTGTGTACTGCTAGTGACTCTTCCCCCACCCCCACCCTTTCTGGCTCCTCAGGATTGGGTTTGAAATGAGCCTTTACAATTATGGAAAAATCATCCAGGGAGGGAGGGAAGGAGAAGGAAGCAGGATTGGGGGGATGGGAGGGGCTGGGGTGTGTGAGGAGGAGAGGGAGAAGAGGCGGATGCAGACTGCTCCCCCACCATATTCAAACACAGCCCTGGAATCTGAAGTGGATATTGCCCGGGAAGCCTGGGCTATGTTCCTGCAGATAACGCTTCTTATTTATTTACCTCTCTCACCTTCCAAGCGCTAAGCTAAAACATTTAAATGGATAGACAAACTTTCCGGTCTCCAGGAAAACGCCGGGTGCTGCATCACAAGTGGCCCTGGAAAAGGAAGCCATGTCCCGTGGGCCCACGTAGCTGGGAGAGAGGAACAAGCGCTGCATCTGCCAGCGGGGCCCAAATGAGCAATAGCAGTGTCAGGCCAGCCGGCCCGAGGAAGTGTGAATCCCGTCAGCCACCCAGGCTTGAAGGAAGAGTCTGCTGCCACTGGGGAGGGAGCCAAGGACTGAGCATTTTAAAACCAGAAACAGGCCCATGCTATAGCACACTGGTTAACGAGCACCTGATGCAATAAAGGGATTAGCGCGTTGCTAGTAGCGCTCATCACATGCAAATACATGTAGATGAGGCGATTAGCTATTACCACTGATGCAAAAAAAAATCACTGTGTGCCCAACGCACACATTTTAACACGGAAAACTGAACACCAGCCCCAGGACTGCTGTTAAGTCTTTACACGCTCCAAGCCATCTGAAAAACATGCCATAGAGCCACAAAAAAGCCCAAATACTGCTTTTAGAAAGGCTCCTCCTACTTAATATCATCCCCATACTAAGTAGGAGGAACCACTGGAAGCAGCTTGGAAAAAAACATCTTGCTGATGATCAGATTAGGAAAATGGACGCCCATTAATTGAGCATCCGTTTTCCCAACAGGCGCACAGCCACATCTCCTGGGCGCCCGATGTCATAGATGTGCTAGGGACGCACAATTTATCCCTAACACATCCTTTTTGGTGTGGCAGCTCATTTGCCTATTGCATCAAGTGCAGGAGAGGTGATTGTGCGTGCATTGGACGCATGTTTTTGAGCGCATTTTATTGCATCAGCTTGAATATGTGACTCAGTGTGTGTGTGAGTGAGCACAGAGAAACTTTATGTGAGAGAATGAGAGGAGCATGAGTGTGTGAGTGTGTGACAGAGTGAGACAGTGTGCATGCGATTGTGTTAGAGACAATATGCATGAGAGAGACAGGAGAATGTGTGGGTGCATCACCCTCCCACCTCCTACTCTTTGCTAACCCACGACAATCTCAGGGTGATGAAAAGTCAAAAGTTCCTAGGTATGTCTATAGAATCCTAAAATGTTAGGATAATGCCCTAAAACTTAACAGAATATAATGAATAAGTAAAACAGAAGTACTCCCCCCTCCTGAGTACCGGGGGGGGGGGGGGGGCATCACTGTAGAATTGTTCCAGGGCTCGGTTCTTCCAAATGGAGAAAGCTTCTCCTTCAAGGCCCTAGACGACCATATGACACTCAAAACATTTATTAACGCAATACTGAAAGAATGTTTTTTCAAGATCCACACACTTAAAAAACTAAAACCACCACTACATTTCTTTGATTTCCGTACCGTATTACAAGCCATGGTCTTTTCTAAAATTGACTACTGTAATGCACTGCTATTAGGACTACCCAAAAATGCTAAACACCCGTTACAAATCCTGCAGAACACTGCTGCTCGTATCCTCACCAACACTACTTCAAAGGAGCACCTTACCCCCATTCTTAAGGGATTACACTGGCTCCCCATTCACTTTCGCATACAATATAAGGCATTATCCCTCATCCACAAAGCCCTTCACAATCCAGAAATGAATTGGTTCTCTAACTCCTTACAATTTCATACTTCTAACAGGCCGACCAGAAATCCATACATAGCCACCTTGCAAACCCCCTCACCAAAACTCTTTAAATATACATCCACTAAGGCCCGGGCTCTTTCCCTAGCTGGCCCCATGTTATGGAACTCTATGCCTACCGAATTACGTCTTGAACAGTCCCCAAAAATCTTCAAACAAAAACTCAAGACATGGTTATTTACCCAAGCCTACACATGATCCCTCTCTGCTCCTCCTCAACCACCTTCTACCCATCCCTTCAGTCATAATAGACACTATCCTTCTTGTATCGCCTCCCCCTCCCTCCTCTCTCTTTCTTCCATGGTAACCCTATATATGCTTGTATATAATCGCCATGCAGGTCTTATGCCTTTTACTCCACTCTAGTGCCTCTTCTAAGATGCAACACCCTTCAAAGCCTTGCATTCCCAATCTTTTTCCTCCTCCTCTCCCGCCCCACCCCCCTGATTTCCCCTCTATTTTAATTTATAACTGGTTCCTCTATAAGTTTTGCCTTTTAAGTTAGTTTTTGTTACTACTGTTAGTTGCTTATGTATTAGTTCTCAACTATTATTAATTTGTTCTATGTACAACGCTACGGCATATTTTGTTTTGTTATCTGTACACCGACGCGATATCTTTGATGAGCGGCGGCATATAAAAACCAATAAATAAAATAAATAAATAAAATAAAATGTGATGATGATTTCCTTGGTTCCCTGCTGAAATGTTCCCGAAGTCTCTTTAGGTAAAACGTCAACATAAATTGTTTGCATGATGTGACTGAGAACTCGCCTGCTGCTCCTCTGGAATGTAGGGTCCTGGGTTCCTCTCCTTAGGGACATCTCATTTACCTCCTCACTCCATCCTCTACAGCCTTTCTCTTCTCCTGGAAATGCCAGGACCCTTCTCCTTACTTTCCAGGGGACATGGATGGGCTTCCACCTTTTCCTGCTTTCTGCCATGCTGGCACCGAGTCCCTCAGGTAGAGAGACAAAGCAAGGGGGGCTGCCTGGTTCCCAATATACAGGGCAACCTCCAGTCACCAAAAACAGAGAGGCCTCCCTTACTTTCCAAAAGTCCAACCGGCAGGCTTTCAGAGAACCTGGAGGAAATAAGGCTGCGAGTCAGGCCCTTCCATTAAGAACTATTTTCTTCCCCAAAAGAGGGATAAAAAAGAAAACCAGCTTGAAGCGGGCCAGCAGCTTTTCTCAGCAAAGATCAAAGACATTTGTCCTGCACATTCAAGGTAGGAAGGAAGTTCACTGGGGCTCTCACAATTCTCTCTGCTCTGCTGCCCTCTTTACTGCTATGAAACACTGGGGGTCTGGCCCAGCACAAGGCCCATTACAGCAGCCTTCAGTGAGGGCTCTCTGGCAAGAAGGGATTTCCTGGCTTACTTAGGATGCCCTTTCAACAAGAATGAACTATTTAGTAAGGATCAATTTAAGGTCCAGAAACAAATATGAACAGAGCAGAATCCCAATAAATAATTTAAACTAAAATCTCCATGTCTCATCAATTAACTACAACAATAAATGACCAAACCACATTAATTTGTAAGATAAGAGATCCAAACCACACATTTGATAAAAGCCTTAATAAAAAGGCATGTAAAATGTAAGTAATTATCAGTCAGGCATGCTTACCTTACAAGAAGCCGCACATTGGTGAGTCCCTACTAGGGCAACCTCCATTATGGATGGAACTTGCATCAGCATTAGCTGATTTAAGTTTCCTACTGGGAATATACATGGTCTTTCCCCTCCAAAGCCTTATAAACTAGAGTTAATATATTAAACTGGATTCTGAATCAAACTGGTAGCTCATGTTGTCCCTTTAAAACCCGATCAATGAATCTTGAATTTGTAAGAACCCAAGCTGCAGCTTTCAGATACTCTTCAAAGTGATTGCAATAATCCATTCCGCTGCATTACCATGGCAAGGCGTGCTGATTGTTATCCAGCAATGGACAGAGTCTGCACACTCTTAAAACCTCTAATCTTTGATATTCCTAAGTGCCAAATCTAAAATAAACCCCAAACTACACACACAGCAGTGACTCTAATGGGGAATGAGTCTCAGCCAGCTTCAGCTCATATTGGGGTAAATGATTTCTTGATTTTCCCTCCCACAGGATCTCTGCTTTCTTTGTGTTTAACATTAACTTATTTTCATGAGCCGATTTATTAACTGTTTCCAGGGAGTTTGTGAGTTTGATCCGTGTCTCAGATCATTCTGCATGAACTGGAAGATAAATCTGGACAATGTTGACATAGATGTGATATTTTAAGTGGTTAGATATAAATATTAAAAAGCAGTAGTGAAACACATAAAGGGGGGGGGGGGGGGGGGAGGGGAAAGTCAGCCCGTAAAGTTATGCCTGTGTTTTATAAACTGTGTGGTGCCAGTCTCACACTTTATAAAATATGCATGACCTCACCTCCAAACTTACTCGCATATGTTAAAAATATGTGCATGCTTTTACACACGGCAAACAGTATGCATAATATACTAAGAGGTTTGATTCATTTCACATGGGGGGACAGGAGTAGCTTAGTGTTGGGTTTCAGCTCCCCCATGGGGAGCTCTTAAACTCCTGCCACTATCTTAGACTTTGGACTTCTACGATCCCTTGCAGGGGCAGCCTGTCACTGTGCTGCTCGCTGTTTGATTGATTTAGGAAGGTTTTGTAAAGTGCAGAGGGTGTCGTTGTCTAAGCTAAAGATGAACCCTTGGAAACCTTTTTTTTGCCTTGGAAGGAACAGGATAGTAGTGGGTGGTTAGTTCCCTCAGGTGTTAGAGGGTGAATGGCAAGATCCTATGCTATATAAATCATTGCCACCCGTTTTACAATGTGGAATTTTGTGTTACCCTGACAGGAGCAGTATGTTACTAGTTTTTTATTTAATTTATATACTGCATATCAACATTGCTAGGCAGAAAAGAAAAGACATACATTATCATTTTCAATTAAAGCACAAACACATTAAAATATAAAACATTAAAACAACATAAAATCAATAAGACATGGAACATGTCCCTAGTTCATTTTGTTTGAATGGGAAAGCTTCTGGGGGCTCAGGCAATGAGTTCTGGATCAGCTGAGGAGATAGGGAACTTTCCTTCATTTAAGTCTTTCCCTGCTCTAGGGGATCAGTTTTATTTTGGTTTAACATCTAAAGGAAGTCGTCACTTCACTGGATCATCAGTATCCAGAAGGAGAAGATGAGAAGGAGTGGGTCAGAGGAGACATCATAGATCCCTGCTAGGGTTTACTAATATCATGGAAAATAGCTGGAGAAGAGAAGTAGAACCAGTACCATCCAGGAGCTATGCAATGGGAGATGGGGAGGTAGGAGAGAAGAGACTGTTTCATTGGATACATCTACATTGGACTATAAACTTGAATTTCCAACTAAATGGGAATAAAGCTACGCTTTGTCCTAAGCCATGCAGGAAGGGAAGAGGATTAAATTCAGGTTTGGAAAAATTGGCTAAAGAGATTTTATAATATGATTGGCATCTCAGCCTGTCACTAATATTTTTTCCTAAAGAAGGAATTTTACCGAAGGAGGAGTTGTAGATTTTGGAATTCCTTCCATTGTTTTAACTCCACCTTTATGGGAGAAAGCCAACTATGGGGTTTATAGACCCTGGGAATATGCCCAGTAGGTTAGAAGGGAAGGTTGGAGAAGGAAGAAGCTGGAGATCACCTTTTGATCTCAGAGTGAAGGAAGGCATTGAAGTTCAAGGAGAAATAGAACAAAGGAGTGGAAATTCATCTAGAGATTTTGCATTTTTTCCAATCTAAGGGGAAGGGTTGCTCCCTGTTTCCCTGAGGATTGGGGATCAGAGATCATTTTGCCCAAGCATCCAGTCAAGCGAGGGTGGAGAGAATTCTAGAGACTTGGAATAGAAGAATCCGAAGCTCAATCTATGGATAATTATAATTGGATAATTGGATTACAGTTTGAAGTTTTTTTTGGGGAAGTTGGAACCTCTTGTTGATAGTTTGTTGGGGATATTTTTCCACTTGTTACTGGTGGATGTTGGAGTTACACTCTAGCTATCCCACCCTCACTGGTGAGGATATTTTCAATCAAGATGAAGGTGAAAGAGCAGGAAGGGAAGTCAATTGAAGAAGGATTGACAAACCATTTTTTGTTGATCATTGGATGTACAGTATGTTGATTCTTATTTTTATGATCATGGCTCGGATCCTCTCCTTTAAATTTCAGTAAAGACTATCTTTTATTTTTTACACCAACTACAGACTACAGTGTTTTCTTTTTGAGATTACCCTAGAATGGACTTATTAGGGATGGATAGACCCTATTGTGATTCCTGATTTCTCCCTGCTATCTTAATTTTGGTTTCCCTGCTCTTATTTTCCACTGTCTGGCACTTCCTGGAAATATTTGAAGTTGTCACAGAAACTGTGATCTACAGTGCCAGGGGCCCCAGAAGAGAAGTTTTCTTCCCCATCTGGACTTGAATCCGGATCTGTAGCACCCCTAGATACAGATAACGCAACAAAACGAGGGACTCACGACAATACTTTGACAACATAAGAATTCACACATTTATTAAGATTTAAAGGTGTAATATCATCACTGGGAAAAACAGTTGTAAAGAACGTTTAATCATTTCGCCATTCTTCAGTAAAGATTATGTTGGAAACTTATAGATCCAGCGTAGTTATTGCTGCCTTGCAAACCTCAGAAAGATTATCAATGCTGTTTACCTAGACTAACGGGGATGTAGAGCAAAGCAATGTACAAGGCCTAGAAGATCTTTCTTCCCCTTGTGCAGAGAACCATGCACACTTAAATAATTTAACAACATGGGAAGATTTGACTGCAAGAACTGGTTTGAAGTGTGGACCTTTGGGGCATCTATCCAGGACTATCAGCCCAGAGCTTACAACCATTTCCACTTCCTCAAGTGCAGGGACCCTGGAAAGGGGCAGCAAGAGCCTGAAAGTCTAACTTCTCAGTATGGGATGTGAACCAGATCACCCAGCCCATTGTTACCAATGAGCTGTTCCCCCAATCATGGAGTTAGGCAGAAGACTATGAGAATATCCAAGGCATAGCAGGCCTTTCGCAGGGCATTCAGTTATGTATGACTGGATAACTTTAGGACAGCCCTATGGCCCGACCAGAGTTAGCCTCAGAAGGTAATCAGCTAACTCTGAATATTGGAGTGGCTAACTCTGCTCCTCCCTAGAACGCCTCCTGCCCACTCCTGGAATGTCCCCACCGTATCTGGCTAAATTCAATTTTTAAGGGTTTGACAATTGCTTGCTTTTTTTAATTGTAAATATTACTACCCTTATCATAAGGTTTGGGGGTAACTGCATGGACTACCCTTAAGAAACCTGGGGGTGATCTACATGGCACGGTAGATATTATCATGAGAAGCTTGCTGAGCAGTCTGGATGGACCATTTGGTCCTTTTCTGCTCTCATTACTATGTTAGAACAGCACGCCGAAAACCAGGGAAGCCAGGGTTCATATCCTATTGACACTTTCTCTGTGTAACCTTGGGCAAGTCACTTCACCTGCCATTGTCTCAGGTACTATCTAAGGGCCCAATATGCTAAGCATTTTTCCTATAGATGGGAGAAAATCTTTAGTAAATGACACCCTTAGATTATAAGCCCTCTGGGGAGAGGGAACTATCTCCTGAACCTGAATGTATATAGCCTTGCGCTACCAATGATCAGGCATGAACTAAATCCAAAATAAATAAATAAAATGAACAAATAGGAATAGAGAGTTTGGCAGGGACTCACAGATCCCACATAGTGAGTCTGGCCAGATAATCACTGTTGGCCAAGAAGCCGGTATGGAGAGGATTGGCTGTCAGGGTTCCTCAGGTCAAATGCTTCCCCTGCCTCCTGATGCAGCCTTAGGAGGCTTAGCCTTTGGGCACCATCATGGAAGAGGCTGAGCAGAGGGGAAGACTGAGAAGGCTGAAGGAGAGTTTCTAGTAAACCACATCATGTGCCTGCCCTTTATCAGATACATCAGACTTTTTTTTAATGTATATTCTGCTTTTTGGCATTTCAAAGCGGATTACATTTAGTCAACCAGCCAAAAAATAAATCAGATTAGTTTGACACAAATTTCCTTTGCTAAAACTGTGTAACCTCGGATCCTGGCTTGTAGATGATTCCCTGTCCTTTAATTTTCCTACCATTGCTGTAAGGCTACCTGGCCTGTAGTTTCCAACTTCATCTCTGTTATCACTTTTGGGACAAGGGACCACAACTGCCCTTCTCCAGTCTTGTGGCATAACTCCCATCTCAAAGTATCTCTCTGAGTCCCTTTAGTATCCTGGGATCGGTGCCTCAAATCTCATCTCAAAGTATCTCTCTGAGTCCCTTTAGTATCCTGGGATCAGGGTCTTAAATCCCACCTCAAAGTATCCTCTGAGTCCCTTTAGTATCCTGGGATCAGGGCCTCAAATCCCATCTCAAAGTATCTCTCTGAGTCCCTTTAGTATCCTGGGATCAGGGCCTCAAATCCCATCTCAAAGTATCTCTCTGAGTCCCTTTAGTATCCTGGGATCAGGGCCTCAAATCCCATCTCAAAGTATCTCTCTGAGTCCCTTTAGTATCCTGGGATCCGTGCCTCAAATCCCATCTCAAAGTATCTCTCTGAGTCCCTTTAGTATCCTGGGATCAGGGCCTCAAATCCCATCTCAAAGTATCTCTCTGAGTCCCTTTAGTATCCTGGGAGCAGGGCCTCAAATCCCATCTCAGAGTCCCTTTAGTATCCTGGGATCAGTGCCTCAAATCCCATCTCAAAGTATCTCTCTGAGTCCCTTTAGTATCCTGGGAGCAGGGCCTCAAATCCCATCTCAAAGTATCTCTCTGAGTCCCTTTAGTATCCTGGGATCAGGGTCTCAAATCCCATCTCAGAGTATCTCTCTGAGTCCCTTTAGTATCCTGGGATCAGGGCCTCAAATCCCATCTCAGAGTATCTCTCTGAGTCCCTTTAGTATCCTGGGATCAGGGCCTCAAATCCCATCTCAAAGTATCTCTCTGAGTCCCTTTAGTATCCTGGGATCAGGGCCTCAAATCCCATCTCAAAGTATCTCTCTGAGTCCCTTTAGTATCCTGGGATCAGGGCCTCAAATCCCATCTCAAAGTATCTCTCTGAGTCCCTTTAGTATCCTGGGATCAGTGCCTCAAATCCCATCTCAAAGTATCCTCTGAGTCCCTTTAGTATCCTGGGATCAGGGCCTCAAATCCCATCTCAAAGTATCTCTCTGAGTCCCTTTAGTATCCTGGGATCAGGGCCTCAAAGAAGCAGGTACGGTCAGCTATGGAGCACCAGTAAGAAATTTTCTGCTGGGACATAATACCAACAAGAACAAAGACAGGGTTCAGCCTTCAGGACACAGCAGGGGTAGCTACTCGTTTGCTTTTTTTTATTGTGTGCTCTCTAGTCTCACCCCACAGTGCCCATGTCCACACCAAGCTTCTTGAAGGCAGTCATATAGGACAGTAGATTGTCTGAGCTTGTATGAGAAAACTGTTTGTTGTAGTTAATAAAGTTCTTTGACATTCACATTCTAATTACTTTCTGTTTTCTCTTCCTTCACCCATGCACCCCAGCTTTTGCTTTTCTTATATAGATTGCTTCTGGAGTACAGATTTAATTTTTAGCTGATTAACCAATTAGCACATTACTTAAAGCTTCCTCCTGTTCAAGCCCACCCACAAGCCACCTAGTTTAGTTCCTCCCTACTTTAAAACTCCTCAGTCATGCCTTAATGGAGTAACTCAAAACCTCTTATCTGTTTTTGCTGAACAGATTGTAAGCTCCAAGTAGCCGGGACTGTCCATGATGTGTCTCTGTACAGTGCTGTGTGCATCTGATATGTGCTGTGCAAATGACTAATAATAGTAAGGCATGGTAGGGCTTTATGAAGTGAGTCACTTGCATGATATGAAGGAACAGAATGGGCTCTTTATTTATTTTGGGGACAGAATGACTTAATGGCAAGCATCTGGCTTCAGGCGGAGCCAGTCCTGGTTTTTCAAGGCCTGTTTCAAAGCAATCTATGCAAAAGTAAGAAAGTGGGTAGGTCTCACCGAGCTGTTGAGGATCTGGAACTGTCAGTTTCTTCAGGGAGATGAGACTTAGACCATTCCTGGTTTTTTGTATTCTGGTGTTTGTACTCTCTGCTTCTGCTGTTTGAAATCACTCCTACAGGTAGCAGAATGCAGATGCCAAGCTCAGGATTGACCTAATATCTGCCTCCAGGATTTGGGTAACTTGGCAGCTATGAACCTTCTCATTCTGTGCATGCCAGGTTCTTCTGGCTTGGTTTGGCCTCTGTTGGAAACAGGATGCTGGGCTTGATGGACCCTTGGTCTGACCCAGTATGGCAATTTTTTATGTTCTTATGTTCTTAACTAAATATATCTGATAATAATAATCATAAGCAATACAATCTAAATGAAACATAGAAATGACGGCAGAAAAAGACCAAACGGCCTATCCAGTCTGCCCAGCAAGCTTCCACACTTATTTTCCCATACTTATCTGTTTCACCGACCACCAAGTTCAGGGCCTTTGTTGGTAACTGCTTGATTCAAATTTCCTGCCACCCCCTGCTGTTGATGCAGAGAGTAATGTTGGAGTTGCATCAAAGGTGAGCATAAGGCTTAATGGTTAAGGGTAGTAATCACCGCATCAAGCAACTTACCCTGATGCTTGTTTACCCAGACTGCGCAGATCAATGCTGTTACGTTCGGTGGCCCGTGAGTTACCCCATCTGACTGCCGCACTCACCCCCTGTCCTGCGAGGCGGATGCCCCGTGTCCCGTTACAGTCCTATATGGAGGGATTGAGCACACACTATGAAAGGCTTATTGGAATTTGATGCTTTATGAACCTTTGATGGAAGAGACAGGAACACCCTCTAAGGATTGTATGCAGGTGTTGAGGAGCATTTTTACCAAAGATAGGATTCCTCTTATGGAAGGGTTAAGTGTGTCTTATGAATAAGCTGAGTGCACTCAAAGTCTTATGAAGGGATACAGAGTGCAGAATGAAGGTCTTTTAAGAGCATCTTGGTTGCTCAGAAGCAGCCACGGGTTGGGAAACAGCCAAGAGTAGAAAAAGGAGGCCAAACTCTGGCCTAGTTCAACACCAGCAGTTTACTTATAGGCAAAAACAAAATTACAGCAAAAAGGCCACTTACCTCAGCAGTTAAAATGTATTTATTTATTTACTGTATTTTTATACTGTCGTTCTGTGACCAATCACAATGGTTTACAAAAATAACACAGAATAAAAGCATGATAAAAAAACAATAGATAAAATAAACAGTCAAATACATGCCGTTCTGGCATAGGCTGGTTTCCTGCCTTCTCCCAGGGGCCTCTTCCATCCTTCTGGGCTTTGCCTTCTTATGCAAGGCTGCATGCATCCTCCCTGGGCCCAGAAATCCTTGCTCACTTAGGCCTTAAGGAGGACCAGGTCAGATATCTGTAGCCAGTTCTTTAAGGTGTTCTGAAGGAGTTTGTTATATATTCCATCACATATGCTCCCCCTCAGCTCAGCCTTACTAGGTTGAACACCTGCCTATACTAGGGATACCTCTCTAGACAGGAAATCTACATTGATAGATTCCCTTCCTGCTCTATGCTGGATCTTATAGTTGAAGAGTTGCAGCCAGGAACCACCTCATTATCCTTACACTGGACTCCTTGTTTCTATTTATTCATATGAGCGATTGATGATCCATCATGAATATGACCTGTTGTCCTAGCATCTAAGGCCCACTTAACTGGCGAGGCCGTCTTCTCAATTGTTGAGTAACACTTCTCCTTTGACATTATCTTCTGGCTGATGTATGCTATGGGATGTTCTTGGCCATCCTTCTCTTGAACTAATATTGCTCCCAGGCCTACCTCTGAGGCATCAATTTGCACTGTGAAAAGTTCAGTGATCTCCAGGACCAATTCAGAGCATAACACCTCTTTCAGAGCCCAGAAGGCCTTCTTTGCTTTGGCTGACCATTGGTCATTCTCTGGGGCTTTTTTTTACAAGAGCCTTGTGAGAGGTTCCTCCTTCTCCGAGTAATTGGATATAAATCTCCTATAATACTCCATAAGACCTAGAAAAGCTGTCTCTTTTGCTTTAGTTTGCAGGACTGGCACCTGGGTAATTGCCTCAATCTTCCTGGTCTGCAAGTGGACCTTCCCAAGGATGTATCCAAGATACTGGACTTCTTGCCTCCCAGCAAGCACTTCTTAGGACTGGCCATCAGTCCTGCCTTCCTCATATTTGTTAGGATAGTCTGGAGTTGGCTTAGATTTGCCTTCCAATCCGGGTTGTATAGACAATGTCATCCAAGTAGGCAGCTGCATAATCTTGATGCGGGCACAGCAGGCTGTCAACTAAACATTTAAACATTGCAGTCCAAAAGGCAGGACAGTGAATTGGAAGAGTCCATCTGGCAAAGAGAATGCACTCTGGCATGAGAGGCACCTGCCAATACTTTTTTGTAAGGTCAGGGGAAGAAATGAACTGGGATAACCCCAGACACTCAAGTCATTAATCAGCTCATCCACTTGAGGCATTGCATATATATTTATTCTTGATTTTTAGATTTTGCTTTTTGGCACTTCAAAGCAGATTACATTCAGGTAATGTAGGTATCTCCAGATGGCTTATAATCTAATTTTGTACCTGAGGCAATGGAGGGTAAAGTGACTTGCTGAAGCTCACAAGGAATGATAGTGAGATTTGAACCCTGGTTTGTAGCCCACTTCACTAACCACTAGGCTACTCCTCCACTCCTATGCGTATGTAGTGAGACCTCACTAACCTTTTTAAAGTCAATGGGTGAGGACCATTCATTGTTCGATTTCTTTATAACTCCAAGCCAGAGTGTCTCCTTCACTTCATTCTGAATGATGTGGCACCTGGGCTTGGGAATCTGACAGGGCCATTGCCGCACAACGCCAGAAGGTGAGTACGACCTGATAGGTTCGAGAAGGTCTCTTTGCTTCTCTCCACTAACTGATTTAAGTCGGTGATCTGTGCGATGGAGTGTTACTCCCTGAAAGGAATCTAGGTTCGATCCACCTCAGGACTGACCTCTGGACCAATTCTTCCTCTTGAACCCGTGCCTCCCATTTCTTCAGGTGATTTATGAGGTAGATCTGAGTTTTTATTCTGTTGGGCTATTTTATAATCCACGGGTCCCATTTTCTCTAAAACTTCATAAGAGTCTTGCCATCAGGCTAACAACTTGCTTTTGAAAGATGGGAGGACAAGGACTCGGGTTCCCTGATTGGAATACTCTTTGAACTATGCGGATTGTATCCTTGGGCTTGGGTTGTCTTTTCTAGGCATAGGCAGGAGGCTTCCCCAGCCTTTTTCAGTCATTCTTGCACTTGGATAATGTAGTCGACTAGGTTCTGCCCTGGGTTTGACTCTTCTTCCCAAGTCTTGCGAGTTATGTCCAAGATTCCCCTCAGACTCCTCCTATATAATAACATTAATTCAAAAAGTGAAAACCCCATTGAGCTCTGGGGTACTTCGCAGACTGAAAACAGCACTGAAGGTTGCAACAAATTCTTGCTGTCTTCGCCACAAATTTTCTTTCAACATTTGTTTGAGCGTCTTATTGAAGCGCTCAACAAAGCCATCTGTCTACAGATGATATACTGAAGTAAGCAGTTTTTACCTTGAGCAAGGTACAGAGCTGTTTATTACCGTGACAATGAACAGGGTTCCTCAATCAGTTAAGATTTCCTTTGGCAGCCCAAGTCAGGAAAAAACCTCCATTAAGGGGGATGTCATTGTCTGGGTCTTTATGTTTATTTATTTATTTAAAAGTATTTAATTACTGCACCCTCCAATGTTCAGGACGGGTTACAAAGGAACATACATAATTGTTAAAAGTGAATCAAAATATAAAAACACATTAAAATAATATGACAAAAACTCATATAAATAAAAGACTAGTCTTGGGAGGTAGACAAATCACAAAGATCTGGGAAAGCTAGTCTGAAGAGATGGTGTTTCAGTGCCTTCTTGAATTCTTTAGTGTTGGAGAGTAATCCTAAGGCCGGGAGGTAAGGTGTTGTATAAAATTGGGCTGGCAATTGAGAAGGCATGCTCTCATGTCATGTTCAACCTGGCTGACTTTGGAGATGGAATTTGTAGTAGAAGTTGATTTTTTTTGACATGAGGTTTCTGCAAGGGGTGTAAGGATGTAAAGTAGCAGATAGCCATGAATTGTGGTTATTATAAATAAGATTGTGTATTATTGTTAGGGTTTTGTATTGAAAACACTATTTGATTGGAAGCCAGTGTAGGTGAAAAAGAGCTGGAGATATGTGGTTGTGTAGTTTATAATTGGAAAGAAGCCGTGCTGCAGCATTTTGTATGAGTTGGTACTGCTTCCAGATATCTGGTGGCATAGACAAGGATCACTAAGATGTATTTATTTCCCTGGGCAGACCTCTCTAAAGGCTCCACTAGGTCCATGCCCACCCTTTCAAAAAGGGCCTCTAAAATCAATATTGGTAGAAGGGCCACCAGCCGCATCCTAACAGGCTTAATTAGTTGGCACACTGGCCAAGACTGGCAAAATAACTGGACTTGTCAGTGTATGCCAGGGCCAAAGAACTGTGCTAATATTCTCTCTCTTTTTTTTCTTCACCCGGGTGGCCCCTAAAAGGTGACTATGTGCTAATTGCAGGACCTGCTGGCAATAGGGTTTGGGAACTAGGAGTTGTTTATCACTTCTCCCTCCAGATTTCCTTTTGCTACCCAGTAATGTAGGTCTCTTTTCATCACAAAAAAAGGGGGAATGGGATACTTATCTTCTGCTCCAGGGCCTAGCTTCCTACCCACCCTCTGGATAGGCTCCTATGCAGAATTAAAGGTTTCATCCTCCCTTTGAGCCCATCTGAAATTTCTTATGTCACGCCCATTTTCCCACTCATAGGGGTTAGGTATGCTATTCTGGGTAGTTGGCTGCCCTTCCTCTGACCCCTCCCTCCCAGTGGCACAGGAATTAGTAGTATAACTGTATTTTTCCTGTCGGCATTTCCTCTGGGATTTAGGAATCTTAGAGTCTTTATGATACAGGTCTGGATCTTCTAAAGGGAAGAGCTCTGGAAATGTCAATTCTTCATTGCTGGGAATGGGAGAACCAGACATGAGTTGGTTCCTCAAGAGTTTGAAGTTCAGACAATCCCGTCCTACCACTACTTGATATGGAAGCCAAAGAAGAACTCCTACTTCGATCCTGTCTTGGCCAACCGGGGTCTTCAGTTTTACATGGCTTGTTGGATACTGCTGTTGGTCCCATGGATGCATGCCAGGGTTACAATTTTGTTTTAGTCGATCTGGACCTACTTCACTAACTCTTTTCCAATGAGCGTTTTTACATTCCATAATCCACTCATGCTTGGGTTGGAACGCCATCTAGCTCAATAGCACTCACAAAAGTAGAGGCTCCCTAGCTGGGGACATCCACAAAATTACAGAAGTGTGATGCCACAGTATTAATGTCCAGGGGCGGTTCTATAATGAGGCAAAATTTTGGAGAGGCAAAAAATGATCTCAAAATACTCCTCTGGCAGCCCCCTCATCTTGCCACCAGACAAGTTTACTGATATACCTGCAGGGTTCCCAACTCCCACAGGCCAGAAAAAAGAGTCTTGCAGTAGCGCAGAAAAAAAAATGAGAAAAGTCCCCAGGGGCCGCTGTCAGCAAAGAGGGAAGGAGGAGCAGCGGGCCGCAGGAGGCCAAAGAATGGAGGAAGTCCAGTTGGTTGCCAGCGGAGACCAACCCACCGGCGGCAAAAAAGGGAAGAGACCCATTGGGACGCCGATGGAGCCAACCTGCCAGTGGCCAAAGAATGGAGACGTTCCAGTGCCATATGTGGGAACTCTCTGGATTTGACCGAGAGACTCCAGAATTCCAAAGGGATTGCAGGCCTTTCAGTCAAAACTCCAGGTTCAAGTGCTGCTGCTGCTCCAAGCTCTTGCGTGCACCCAGATGAGGAAGTCACCTGGGCCTATGTGGGTGGAAGGAGGAAGGGGTGCGTCGGGCACACAAAGGAGCAGAGCATTGTGAATCCTCACCTGAAGAAGGTACAGGGACATGTCAAGGCATGCTGAGCTGGAAACGGCCGCATGGCAGGAAGATAGAGCAGTCCCGTAGGCTAAGTGTGAGAGAGGTGTCAAAGTTATCATGTGTGTGAATGGGCATGTGTGTGAGGGAGTGAGTGCGTGAATGGGCATATGTATGTGGGAGTGTGAAGGAGTGAGTTAAGTGGGTTTGTGTGTGTGTAAAACAGAAGAAGTAAGAGTAGGCATTTATTTATTTAGATGTTTTATATACTGTTGTTCCATATCAAGATCACAACAGTTTACGATATTAACATACAAAATTTTAGTAACAGGATTAACATTTCACAGTGAGAGCACTGAATAACAAATACATATAGCTGAAAGTCACCTATAAAAGCAGAATGTTATTTTATTATTCTAAACATAATTAAATTTTAAATGGAAACAGCTATCAAATATGATCACCACAGAATCATATAAACAGTACCTCCAACTCACTTCTCATTTAGAGTATATTATTGAACTATATTACCGTTAAATATTGGCACCCCATGGATAACTTAGAAAACAACCCAAACCTATTTGTGCCTAAATGTAAACCGTTGTGATGGTGCATCACTGAACGACGGTATAGAAAAGTTTTTAAATAAATAAATAACACATATCCATGAGATGCTCTAGTACAAGTTCAACTACTTACTAAAAAACAAATAACAGATGATACACGATTCGTCAGCTAATCTTTCATAATAATCAACACATTGTCAGTCATGTTTCATTGCATCTGTCCTTCATGCTTCCAGTGTGTGCTTTATCCTCCTCAGCCCCCTTGCCTCCCCCACTAATCCACAGCAATCTCAGGGTGACTTCAAATCAAAAGTTCCCAGGTATGCCAGTAGGCCACCAGCAGAACCCAACCCGCTGCTGGGGAAGAATGGAGAAGGCTCAGCAGCTGCCTGTAGCAGAAGAAAATGAGGCTGCCAGCTGTCCCCTGAGCTCACTGCGCCCACAGCAAAAGGTAAAGACACATGTGAGTGAGGTAGAGAGAAAGTGTGTGTGTGTGTGTGTGTGTGTGTGTGTGTATATGTGTGTGTGAAAAAGTATGTGTGAGAGCATGTATGTGTGAAAAGTATTATGTGAGAGCATCTGTGTGTATGAGAGCATCTATGTATGTATGAAAAAGAGCATGTGTGAGTTGTATATATATGTGAGAGCATGTGAAAGCAAGCAAATGTGTGGAAGAGCATATGAGAGCGTGTGTGTGTGTGTGTGTGTGTGAAAGAGCACGTGTGAGAGCATCTGTGTGTGTGTGAGAGAGAGTGAGCGAATGAACATGTGTATATAAAAGGAGGAAAATCCCTCTCCTTGCCCCTCCCCCTGCAAAAATCCATGGCAATTTCAGGATGACTGGAAATCAAAAGTTACCAGGAAAGTGGAAAGTGGAGATTTTTAAAATCTTTCTTAGTTTTCATTGTTTGGTTTTATTTGATATATTTTCTATTTTAAAATATTTTCTTGATGTTTGGGAAATTTTTTTATAATTTTTGTGTGAGTTTTTAATGGTTGTTATTCTATTCATCAGCTGTTTTTTGAAATATTTATTCTTTTATTAGTACATTTTTACTATTATTTTTATATTGTTTGATTTTATTATTTTTCCATTTTTGTACTGCATAGTGTTTGGCTTGTTGTGATTTCTAGTTCAATTTTGTCTGCACATTTCTATTCCTACTTTATGATCTCTTAATTCTGTTTTTTTGGTGAGGATCTGCATGTGTGACCAAAGTGAAGTATTCTGCTAGCATCTAGTTTCTTTGTAGGACTCTATAGCAGCCTGGTTTATGTTTTCCTAATAGGAGGTGTATTGATATTTAGGGCTTGGTGTAATATTTGCATCTTTGCCTTTTTGTAGTTTGGATTTTTACTGTTTGAGTGCTGGCAGTTAGTTCTCTTTTACGTATGGAAGGTTTAGTATATTGTAATTGTAATTCAGTTTATTCTGGGCTTTCTGAAGGCAAAGCCCTCATCCACATTACAATAGGGAAAATACCATATGCACTCCAAGTGTGTTTATTGCAAGGTTGTGATATTTTTATCTCAGAAGACTATACTTTGAATGTCCTTTTCATGTAAAATTATTTCAAATGCAGAACTTTTTATTGTGTGAGGTGAGGGCGGGGAGGGTATGGAGGGTGGTACGGGCACAAGGCTGTGAAGTTCATCTATGGTGACAAATGCCCTTTCACCACCCTAGAGAGAGTTTGCCATACATAGATCTCCACCATTCATCAAGTTCCTACTTCTGCAGGGGAGAAAGCTGGGGAAACGTGGGAGGTGGGTCTTAGGGTTCCTGGGAGTGTGGCAGGGTTGTCATCTTCCTAGAAACATTATCACTGACACTTTATCACTCCTCTGGGAACTCTAACTCCTGCTTTCCCCTTCCACAACATTTCAAATCACCAATAGGGCCAGACTAGAAAGAGACCCCTCCTTGCCCCTCCTTGATGACTTAACCTGTGCCGTGCTTTGGGGGAAGGGAAGCACTAGATCATTCCTCGCTTCAGATTGCTTTGTGCCGCCCCTATTGGCTCATCTTCCCTGTGGGGGCAGTCTCCACAGCTGAAACATGGCAGTCCCATTGGGATTTGCAGTTGAGTAGAAAAGTCCAGTTGGTCCAGCTTCCTTGGCTGTCAGGGCTCTTTTCTGAATCGGGTGGTCTCCCTGTGACTATGGTGATTCGGCATTTTTAAAGTTAGGTTCAGGTGTTGGCACACCCACTGCCGCATTGGGTGTTCTAGACCATCTAGGAATTGTTCCAGCAAAAACTCCATGCTGGTCTTCCTTTCCAGGTGGTCGAAGACATGGCAGCTGACATTCAATGCCAAGAAGTGCAAAGTCATGCATATGGGGAGTGGAAATCCGAATGAACTGTATTCGATGGGGGGAGAAAGGCTGATGTGCACGGAGCAGGAGAGAGACCTTGGGATGATGGTGTCTAATGATCTGAAGTCGGCGAAACAATGTGACAAGGCGATAGCTAAAGCCAGAAGAATGCTGGGCTGCATAGAGAGAGGAATATCGAGTAAGAAAAGGGAAGTGATTATCCCCTTGTACAGGTCCTTGGTGAGACCTCACCTGGAGTATTGTGTTCAGTTCTGGAGACCGTATCTCCGAAGAAACAGAGACAAGATGGAGGCGGTCCAGAGAAGGGTGACCAAAAAGGTGGAAGGTCTTCATCAAATGACTTATGAGGAGAGATTGAAGAATCTAAATATGTACACCGTGGAGGAAAGGAGGAGCAGAGGTGATATGATACAGACTTTCAGATACTTGAAAGGTTTTAATGATCCAAAGACAACGACAAACCTTTTCCGTAGGAAAAAAATCAGCAGAACCAGGGGTCACGATTTGAAGCTCCAGGGAGGAAGATTCAGAACCAATGTCAGGAAGTATTTCTTCACGGAGAGGGTGGTGGATGCCTGGAATGCCCTTCCGAAGGAAGTGGTGAAGACCAGAACTGTGAAGGACTTCAAAGGGGCGTGGGATAAACACTGTGGATCCATAAAATCAAGAGGCTGTCAATAAAGAGTGGGTGGCTCGCCAGAATGACGGCTACTGCCTGGAGATAATACCCTTATTCAATAAACATACACATGGTTACTGTGACTCCAACATCGCTCTAAGCTACAACAGCAAGAGGAAATGTGGAAAAAAGGATTCGCACTCACAAAGTGGGGAGTAGCTGGCTTGTTACGGCGGTTACTACCCCAAACCAAATAAGCCTGATACTTCACTTTCAATGCATATCCAGCATAGCTCTCTGCTTCAACGACAGGGGAGAAGAAAAACTGATACTTCACGCATATCCAGCATAGCTCTCTGCTTCAACGGCAGGGGAGAAGAAAAACTGATACTTCACGCATATCCAGCATAGCTCTCTGCTTCAACAGCAGGGGAGAAGAAAAAAGGATCCGCATTCACAAAGCGGGGAGTAGCTGGCTTGTTACGGCGGTTACTACCCCAAACCTAATAAGCCTGATACTTCACTTTCAATGCATATCCTGCTTCAACGGCAGGGGAGAAGAAAAACTGATACTTCACGCATATCCAGCATAGCTCTCTGCTTCAACGGCAGGGGAGAAGAAAAACTGATACTACACGCACATCCAGCATAGCTCCCTGCTTCAACGGCAGGGGAGAAGAAAAACAACCAATAAGGGCTGAATAACACAGTCTGGGTAAAACAAATAAGCATGGGTGTGGCTTGCTTATTGTGGCGGTTACTTCCCCTACTACCCATAACTAATCAAGCTTGATATTTCACTTGGTTGCAGCTCCATCACTGCTCTCTACATTAATGGTGGGGGTGGAAGGGAAATAGAACCAAAGAGCTAAGAGAAACAGATAAGTATGAGAAAAAAATGTGAAGCTTGCTGGGCAGACTGGATGGGCCGTTTGGTCTTCTTCTGCCGTCATTTCTATGTTTCTATATAATCACTTCCAAGTCACATCCTTAATTCCGTGAAAATGGTTCCATGGGTTTTCTTCTGGTTAAAGAATTCCTCACCAAAATTGCTGTTGGTAGGCTTCCAGGGTGAGTCCCACCCTCTCTAAGATGGCTGTTTTGACTTCAGCATATGTAGCTCTTCCATCCAGGTTGGCAATTTGAAGGGTA
Organism: Rhinatrema bivittatum; assembly: GCF_901001135.1. Lineage (NCBI taxonomy): Eukaryota > Metazoa > Chordata > Amphibia > Gymnophiona > Rhinatrematidae > Rhinatrema > Rhinatrema bivittatum. The sequence continues at coordinate 82,278,975 of NC_042628.1, forward strand.
TCTTGGCCACTCTCTGTAAGTAGGTTCCCCAGATAAGTAGTCCATCTATCTTCTGACCATCCTACCAATCAAGCTGTCTGTTCAAATTTCTTCAAGAAACAATTGGGGTCCTGTACCGGGCCATCTTAACTACTACTGGCAAGAAGGGAGGTGGCCTGATTACTGTGGTTTGCACTGCCTGTGCCACCTAGGTTAGTAGTATGTTTGTTGCATAACTTGATCTCATAGCACCTGCCAATCTGGCTTTGCACAGTGGCCTGCAGGTGTTGCTGCCCTGCAGTGAGGAACTATACTTCCTGCTCCATCTTCTCACACTGCTAAAGAGTGAAGCTGGGTGGTTCTCCAGGGAAAGGAGAGAGGACAAGAAAACAAACAAAAAAAACCCCCTTTCTGGCCTGTCTGTCCCTTACTAGCTATACCTGCTACAGGCAGGGATAGCCCCCCTTGGCCTGCTCTACTGGACTCCCAATCTGTCCTTCCACTCAGGCCCCAGGAGAAAACATTCTGTACGGTTTTTTTTCTTTCTGTGCAGGGGGCCCCTGCCTGTGTTTTCCAGGAGGTGCTATAGCTGCCACCATATGTGGTTGCTCGGGAGTGGCAAACAGCCAGGAGTATAAAAAGGAGGCCAAACACCAGATGGTTCCAAGCAAAACCAAAATTACAGCAAAAAGTCCACTTACATCAGCAGTTAACATTGTTCTGGCATAGGCTGGCTCCCTGCCTTCTCCCTGCAGCCTCTTCCACCCTTCTGGACTCTGCAGGGATCCTCCCTTGGCCCAGAGTCCCTTGCTGGCTTGGGTCTTGAGGGCCAGGCCATCAAGCTGTAGCTGGTCCCTTAAGGTATTCTGACTATATTCTCCATCACAAGTTTATTTTGGAATAATGACATCATATTCTTAGCTCTGCTCCCGGATGAGCCCAGTTCAGTGGAAGCCTTTGCTCGTATTGTTATGTTGAGGGCTCCCTCTACTGACCCCAGAAGGAATTTTGTCTAGACATTAGCCCACTCAATAACATTGCTGGTATGAATGGGTGAGCCAACAGTTTTTCTCTTCTGGTTCTGATTTGGACAATGGTGATTTTGTTCAAATCTCTGCTCAGATTTTTGAGTTGGTTGTAACCCAATTTTAATCAGAAAAACATCTCATGTACACATAACTCTGGCGCTTGGCAGCACACACATACAACAGGGTTGAATTAGCACAAGTGTAGCAAACTACTATAAACCAGGTTCCTGCCCCCAAGAACGTATCATGTGTTGGAGCCTTACATTGTAGACCAAGCTGTATCTGGATCTGAATGATGTGGAAAAAGGGGTTTCCAACCCTGCAGAGACTGCAAGCCACTGCAGCCAAGGTGAAGGAATATAAAATTACGTCAAAACCCCTGTATGCTCTCCTGTGAATGACAAATGTTCTACAAGAGCCAGCACTGAGTACTCACAGTGTTAATGAGTTGGGGAAAGGGCTGTACTGTTTAGTCTGCCCAGAGAACAGCACTACATAGCCAGCAGAGGAGGAAGCCAAAGGAATACTGGGAAATCATTTAAGATAAAAAAGGTGCAATTTGACTGGATCTGTCAGTGTGTACAGGTTGGGGGTCTGCCAGGAGCCAGGAGCTAGGAAGACAGGAGTGCATCTAGCAGCTCTGCAAGCAGATTGTTGCGTCCGTCAGTGCTGGATGGCTTCGCCCCGTTTGCCTCACCTTGTTCACGGCTCCTCCCGCATTCCTAGGGAAAATGGCTACTGCCGCGTCTACAAGCCAACCTCTCCGGCGTCCCCGGAACGGCTATGGTGCTACCTCCTGCCATGCTCCTCCCAAGGGCCTACGAGGGTGCACGCGTGCACGCCACCCACGTCTTTATTCCAGCAATGGAGCGAACCTCGGGGACGTTCCCCTCTACTGACGTCACGCCATCTGGGTATATAGCCTGTACTCATTTGCTAACTTGTTGAGTTAGCAAAGGATTGGTCTCATCCGGTCTAAGCTACTCTACCCTTCAGGGTATTGCTAACCTGGGTACCCGCTCCTCGGGGGCCTTCTGCTTTATTTCAGGTACCTTACAGGGATCAGGTACTCGCTCCTCGAGGGCCTGCTCTCCCTGCCTTGGTGCCAGTACCATCTACGTCTGCCTGGTGGAATCGCCTACCTAGAGCAACCATCTAGTGAGTAATCTAACTCTCAGTCTATCTCACCCACAGCACTGCCTTGCTGGGAAACCTACACCGGACTTCCCCTATACCAACGGGGTGAGAAGGGTTCTCTCAGCCGAGGGTCCTGAGACTGCAACATCCAGACTACCTTACTATTGCCACCTCTGGTGGTCACTTCAAGCTGTCTAATAAAAGAACTAATTCTGTGTTTGTGAGTCTGCGTTTAGCCCAGTACTGTGGCGCCTCACGGGGCTCCTCCCATGGGCGTGGTCATCTGCCACAGTACCCGAGAATCCACCCAAGCACCGCTTAACCATAACACAGATCTTCTCCTGAATAGCTAATAATCAAGAGGGAGAGACAGAAGTCTGTACTTTGAGGAAATAGAGAGACAGACAGCTGTTCTTACTTTATAACCAAGTTAGGGCAGGGAAAGAGAAGCTGATGGACCACTGCTATTAATTGCATCAGTAGCATGGGATCTTCTTAGTGTTTGGGTAATTGCCAGGTTCTTGTGGCCTGGTTTGGCCTCTGTTGGAAACAGGATGCTGGGCTTGATGGACACTTGGTCTGACCCAGCATGGCAATTTCTTATGTTCTTATGTTCTTGTGACCGTGGTCTTTCTGTAAGAAACTGAAACCAGGCCTGCTTTCTGTTTAGTACCAAGTAAGCCATTGGGGGAAGCTCCCCAGGAGAGAGAGACCGTCCCCACACTGCAGTGCTCATCTGTTTGCTTTCTCATCTAGCCAGCTCCATCATCAAGAGGGACATCTTCATTTTCTTGCTTTTTTTCCACATAATTTTATGTTTGGGACAGGGTGCATCTTTTACAAACTGGTGACATTGGGGTGAATATGTTCCCCGCACCCCAACCTTTTGAGTATGCAGGGGTAAAGACAACTTCTGAAAGTTGTGTACTTCACTGCCTTTCCCCCCACCTTTCTCTATTAGCGTTCCTTTTTTTTTTTCTTACTATCCATATGAGTATGTTGGTTGCCCTGGTTAACAGGCCCTACCCAGCGTTAGTTTTGTATTGCTTGATTATAAAATAAGAAAACTGCGAGGTGATCACGTGAGGTGGGAAGGGGAACGGATGTAGGTTTCTCTGCCCCGTGCTTCGCCTCCCTATCCAGCCCCATCAACTGCGCCAATTAGCAATCGGAACCACAGTTATCACCTTTGCAGAAAGATTAACCTCTCAAGACTACATCTGCACGGGCCATGGTGAGGCGGGTAGTCCTTAAAGATAAGGAGAGAGACAGAGATAAAACTAAAGGCTCTGATCTGCCATCTTCGCCCGAGGCCACGCCGGAAGCACCACCAACCTCCCAGCTGGATATTGAAGCTATAAAATCGGCAGTGGCAGCAGCTCTAAGCCCTGAATTGAAAACAATCGCGGACAAACTTTCAGAAATCACTCAATCCCTCAGCAGGTATGAAGCGTGATTCGCGGAAGTGGAAGGTAGGGTTTCTGAAATCCAAGATGGCCTGGTCACTGCAAAGAGGGACATAGAGGTTCTCCCGGCCTTGATAGCGCAGCAAATACAGCATGTCGAGGACCTGGAGAACCGATCTCGCCGATCGAATATCCGCTTAATAAGATTGCCAGAGACAATTAAGGAGCAGGATTTTTGTCCTTACTGGAATCCTGGCTGCAGGAGCACCTAGAGCTCCCGGCCACGCACAGGCCCCTACAGATGGAATGATCGCATAGGCTGGGCCCCAGGCAGGTTAATGCCGCGCGTCCGAGGCCGGTGATTGCTAAATTGCATAATTCTGCCCACAAACTGGACATTTTGAAGGCGCTGAGGGGGGGCCGCTCACTTACATATGCCGGTCAAAAAATTCTCCTCTTCCAGGACTTTTCTGCGGCTGTTGTGGCGCAATGTAGAGCCACGGCGCCCCATGGATCTCAGCTAATAAATCAGGGCCTACGCGCCATATTAATTTACCCAGCTCGCCTTCGCGTGGTTACTGAGTTGGGGATAAAATGGCTGGAGACCCCTGCGGCGGCTCAGGCTTTTGTGCGTGAGTGTGAGGGCCAGGAACCGGCTGAAGTGTCTTGATCTCTCTCACTTTGTTTTGGCGCTAAAATGGTCGGCACCTAATCAGTGGCGTAGCTAGACAATTTGGCGCCCGGGGCAAGAGACTCCCTCCATCAATGATTTGCATGGAGCGAACACCCGCTACAGTCTTACCTACTTTATCTTACCTACTTTATCCGCATCGGCACAGCACCGCCATGTCAGGCAGCACGCGCATGCGCGCGGCTCAAGTGAGGACCCGGGCGACGTTGACACCTGGAGCTGTACCTCCCTTGTCTGCCTGGTGCTAGAGGATCACGTGCGGGAGCCTGAAGGTTGAGAATGGGGAAGGGGAGCTGACGCCACATGCACAAGATTTTGTGCGGGAGAGTGCTGAAGCACGCGCCACGGGGGAGGATAGGGAGTGGAGAAGCCGGAGGCTAAAAGCGCTTTCCTGTTTGCGGTACTAGAGAATTAAAAGTTGCAAAGTGTATGAAACAAACCAAAACCAAGCGCGATGAGGGTTGAGGGGCTAGCTCTCTGCATACATGAAAACAGAAGAAAAAGGCTGCGACCCTCGGTGCTAGGAAAAAAGTAGACTGCAGCCTAGAGAGGGCTGCACCTTGCGGGCGGCTTCTCGTCACGTTGGTTCATCCTGCACCCCTGGAGGGCGGGGTGAGGCTCACCATAACATCCAACTCTGCCCTTAACGCGCTAATCAGGTCTTTCACTTAGCAGCTGTACAGAAACATAAGCTATACAGCTAAGATAATGAAAGCTTGCTTGCGGCAGGCTCCATCCTTCAACCGCTTTCGCCCACACTCATCGTCAGCCTTGAACCGCCAGAAATGCCGCTCTGGTCCGCCTTCTAGTATGTGATGCCTGATTTAGGGAACCGATCCGCTCTCCTTTTTATATTCCTTTGTAAAACTGGCGGACCGGGTGCGATGGATCCCTGGTTTTGGGTCGGCTGAGGCTTAAGTAACAGAAAACCGATTTTTCTACCGACCACCCTGCAACCTGAAATAGGGTCAGGGCTGCTCCTACCCCTCGTTTTCCTAAGTTTCATGCTTGCTAAGTGGAACATGGATTGGGCGTGGGCTAGAGCGCAGGCGCCCCTAAGTAAATTGAATTACCATTACTATAAATCTCTCATAACAAAACAAAACAAAAAAAAAGACGATCTGCCAGTATTCAACAACACTTACATCTGGGCTTAAAATACTAATTTCTTTTTTTATTTAAATAGCTTTTTGGCGCCCCCTTAGACCCGGCGCCCGGGGCAGCCGCCCACCCCTCGCTACGCCACTGCACCTAATCTACACAAGCAAATGTGCCCCTTGAACTTTTTCTTTGACCATGTCTCTCAGTCTTCAACACTTAGAACTGGATCGGGTGGATAGCCGGGGGATTTACTTCGGGACGGGCCTAAAACTTTCCATGGATGTGTCTGTCTCGGCATACGATATGTGTCTCCCCGAAGAGTGTCTCTGCTATAGTGCTGAGGGTCTGAGCGTTCACAAGAGCTGGAAGTTTTATGGCTCATTCTTTTTCTGGTAGATACCTCTTTTTATTTTTTTCTCTGTCGCTACTGAACTTTTGCGGTATATTTTTTATTTACCGTATTTATTTTTCCTTCAGTGGCTGATTGTTCCCTGGAGCTCGGGACTATTCTATTGTCTGGTCATCATTTTCTGGATATTTTTTTTTTGCAGACTCAGCTGCCAATTTATGCAGTCAAGATTCTCCCAGCACTTTTTACTACACCGCTGAGACAATTGAATTACTCTCATTATTTCTTTTTATCTTACATTTTTGTTTATCTTTTTTTTTTCTCTTTTAGATCTAAAAGATCTAAAAGATTTTAGATCTAATTCTCAGTGGAGCACAGGACTTGGTGAAAGAGGTAACGGTGGTGGGGCCACTTGGCAACATTGATCATAATATGATCAAATTTGATTTAATGACTGGAAGAGGAACAGTGTGCAAATCCAAGGCTCTCGTGCTAAACTTTCAAAAGGGAAACTTTGATAAAATGAGAAAAATTGTTAGAAAAAAACTGAAAGGAGCAGCTACAAAAGTAAAAAATGTCCAAGAGGCGTGGTCATTGTTAAAAAATACCATTCTAGAAGCACAGTCTAGATGTATTCCACACATTAAGAAAGGTGGAAAGAAGGCAAAATGATTACCGGCATGGTTAAAAGGGGAGGTGAAAGAAGCTATTTTAGCCAAAAGATCTTCAATCAAAAATTGGAAGAAGGAACCAACAGAAGAAAATAGGATAAAGCATAAACGTTGGCAAGTTAAATGTCAGACATTGATAAAACAGGCTAAGAGAGAATTTGAAAAGAAGTTGGCTGTAGAGGCAAAAACTCACAGTAAAAACTTTTTTAAATATATCCGAAGCAGAAAGCCTGTGAGGGAGTCAGTTGGACCGTTAGATGATCGAGGAGTTAAAGGGGCACTTAAAGAAGATAAGGCCATCGCGGAAAGATTAAATGATTTCTTTGCTTCGGTGTTTACTGAAGAGGATGTTGGGGAGGTACCCTGTAATGGAGAAGGTTTTCATGGGTAATGATTCAGATGGACTGAATCAAATCACGGTGAACCTAGAAGATGTGGTGGGCCTGATTGACAAACTGAAGAGTAGTAAATCACCTGGACCGGATGGTATACACCCCAGAGTTCTGAAGGAACTAAAAAATGAAATTTCAGACCTATTAGTAAAAATTTGTAACCTATCATTAAAATCATCCATTGTACCTGAAGACTGGAGGATAGCAAATGTAACCCCAATATTTAAAAAGGGCTCCAGGGGCGATCCGGGAAACTACAGACTGGTTAGCCTGACTTCAGTGCCAGGAAAAATAGTGGAAAGTGTTCTAAACATCAAAATCACAGAACATATAGAAAGACATGGTTTAATGGAACAAAGTCAGCATGGCTTTACCCAAGGCAAGTCTTGCCTCACAAATCTGCTTCACTTTTTTGAAGGAGTTAATAAACATGTGGATAAAGGTGAACCGGTAGATGTAGTATACTTGGATTTTCAGAAGGCGTTTGACAAAGTTCCTCCTGAGAGGCTTCTAGGAAAAGTAAAAAGTCATGGGATAGGTGGCGATGTCCTTTCGTGGATTGAAAACTGGCTAAAAGACAGGAAACAGAGAGTAGGATTAAATGGACAATTTTCTCAGTGGAAGGGAGTGGACAGTGGAGTGCCTCAGGGATCTGTATTGGGACCCTTACTTTTCAATATATTTATAAATGATCTGGAAAGAAATACGACGAGTGAGATAATCAAATTTGAAGATGACACAAAATTGTTCAGAGTATTTAAATCACAAGCAGATTGTGATAAATTGCAGGAAGACCTTGTGAGACTGGAAAATTGGGCATCCAAATGGCAGATGAAATTTAATGTGGATAAGAGCAAGGTGATGCATATAGGGAAAAATAACCCATGCTATAATTACACAGTTAGCTTCCATATTAGGTGCTACAACCCAAGAAAGAGATCTAGGCGTCACAGTGGATAACACATTGAAATCGTCGGTTCAGCGTGCTGCGGCAGTCAAAAAAGCAAACAGAATGTTGGGAATTATTAGAAAGGGAATGGTGAATAAAACGGAAAATGTCATAATGCCTCTGTATCGCTCCATGGTGAGACCGCACCTTGAATACTGTGTACAATTCTGGTTGCCGCATCTAAAAAAAGATATAATTGCGATGGAGAAGGTACAGAGAAGGGCTACCAAAATGATAAGGGGAATGGAACAGCTCCCCTATGTGGAAAGACTAAAGAGGTTAGGACTTTTCAGCTTGGAGAAGAGACGGCTGAGGGGGGATATGATAGAGATGTTTAAAATTATGAGAGGTCTAGAACGGGTAGATGTGAATCGGTTATTTACTCTTTCGGATAATAGAAAGACTAGGGGGCACTCCATGAAGTTAGCATAGGGCACATTTAAAACTAATCGGAGAAAGTTCTTTTTTACTCAACGCACAATTAAACTCTGGAATTTGTTGCCAGAGGATGTGGTTAGTGCAGTTAGTATAGCTGTGTTTAAAAAAGGATTGGATAAGTTCTTGGAGGAGAAGTCCATTACCTGCTATTAAGTTCACTTAGAGAATAGCCACTGCCATTAGCAATGGTAACATGGAATAGACTTAGTTTTTGGGTACTTGCCAGGTTCTTATGGCCTGGATTGGCCACTGTTGGAAACAGGATGCTGGGCTTGATGGACCCTTGGTCTGACCCAGTATGGCATTTTCTTATGTTCTGTATTCTGTGGGGATTTAAGTGAGCGATAGAGGAGTGCTGGGGTTCTGCTGGTCCCAAGGGAGGTATATTTAAATATTGCAGGGATTGCTCAGGTGGGGGAGGGAACGGCATCCATACCATTTGCTATACTTATCACATATCTGTTGGGGTTATTGCATTGGTAGTTAATTCAGTAGCATCCAGGGGCCTGGGATCTAGCCTGTGCAGGGGGACTACTAGTCCACTGACACACCCCACACCCATCGGTGGCTCTAGCACACTCTGGACATGTTTCTTTTTTCCCTTATCTTCCCGAGACTCATGAAGACCCCCACTGCAGCTGGTTTCTTTCTTTTTTTTCTTTCCTCTCCTCTCTCTCTTTCTAGCTTTTGTGAGGTACAGATACTGACTACTGTGAGAAGCCCTTCAGAGCTGATAGCAGTGGGGGTCTTTAGTTTTCACTCTTGGTCTGTTTTTCTCGCCTGCGAGACAGATGCTCCTTATTTATGCTGTAACCGACTACTGGTTAATGGGTCTGTCCCTGGGTATGTTGTCACATCTCCGGTGCCCAGGGTAAGCTGGTCATCAGGGCCTGGGATTCCTGACAATGACTATAGTGGAGATCACTCCCTTCTTTGGAAGAATCCAGAATATGCGTATTTCACCTCACCTGTTCATGAGTGGGGCGTGGTATTTCAGTATATGAAGATCTGGTCATCATTGGTTGATGTTGTTACTGGTTTCTGTTATTTTTGTCTCTTTACATTTCACAAAGGTATTTGGGCGGCGGGGGCTGGATGGGGGATGGGATGGGGGTGGGTGGGGACCTCTTAATCTCCCTTTCTCCATGAGGTACGGGAGTGTGATCTCACGGTTGAGTCTATTGTGGGGGGGGGGGGGGGGTAATGCTACGGGGACAGAGGTTGGGGAGGGTGGGAGGAGGGAAGGTGGTAGGGTATGGCAATAGGGGAAAGAGGGGTAGAGGGAACTATTGGGCTCCTGATTGGTTTGAGTGTCCTCAACAAATCCTCTACAAATCCCTCTCGACCATCCACAAAGCCATCTACAAAACCACACACCTAGACCTCACAATCCCATTACAGCTGCATTCATCCTCTCGTCCACGAAGATCTGCACAAAAAGGCTCTCTAAAAACACCTCCATTAAAGACATCTTCAAACAAAAGAGCACTCTCCTCAGCAGGCCCTATCCTATGGAACTCTCTCCCTGCGAACCTTAGGCTCGAACAATGCCCAATAAACTTCAAAAAAAGACTCAAGACCTGGCTGTTCTCCCAAGCCTTCATATGAAAGGATCTGTAATATCACTATCACTGCATGATCATCTCATCATATACCCAAACTGCCTAATTAACTAATCAATCAAGAACTCAGATACACCACATCCCCCCTACGACTGCTGACACATTACAGGACTACCACTCGATAAGCAATCCGCTATTTATGTTAGACTCATACTCATTGTTTAAAATGTTATATCGTAATTTAATGTTTAATGTTTAATGTTATTTATATTTTTATTTATATTTATCTTAACCAATCCCAGTTCATACTTCCTGTTATATGTAAGACACACAAATGTTTTGTCATCCCAAAGTTACTTGTAAACCGAAGTGATTAGCAACATTGTTGCTAGAACTGCGGTATATAAAAAAAATGTTAAATAAATAAATAAAATTTGCTTACATATCTGGTCTTCGGAGGTCTCGATGGCCAGGGATTTCTCTTCTCAAGCGTGGGCCCCAGATGGGAGGGCTCAGGCTCAGCTCAAGGTGAAAAATCTGCTTTACTTATCCTCGCTTTTAGTCGCAACCTAATCAACAGACGCGGATAGTGTCATGGAATGTATGTGGCATTCACTCCCCCATTAAACACTCTAAGATACTGACTCGCTTATGGCTTCTGGAGACAGACATGGAATTCCTCCAAGAAACTCATTTATCTGATTCAGAACATGCTAAACTATGTAAATATTGGGTGGGAAGTCTACACTAAGCCTCTGCTACTTCTCGCGATACTTTTTCATAAGGCTTTACCTATTCAAGTCCGTAAAGTAATTAAGGACCCGGAAGGACGTTTTCTTATTCTAGTCACCGAATTATATCATCAGACTGTGATGTTCTGCAATCTATATGCCCCCATTACTTATTCCCCCACTTTTTTTCAAGTTCTCTATCAACATCTGCTCCCATTTATTGCAGATATGATCATTGTAGGGGGAGATTTCAATACTGTAAAGGACCCTCAACTAGATGCCTCTCAAAATCGGCGACGGGAAATGGGGATGGGAAGGGGTCCTTCTTTTCTGGAGAATGCTTTTCACTTGGTGGAAACATGGCGCATTCTAAACCCGAGGGTGAAGGAATTCACTCACCTCTCCCGAGCGCATGCCACGTATTCTCGTATTGATTTTTTTCTCACTAGTAGTCAAGCTTTTTCAAAGGTGTCTGAGGCTGGTCTAGAGAATATTGTGATTTCTGATCAAGCCCCTGTGTGGATAGATATGGATTTTCAGTCCCCTTCTCTGTCTGCTAGGATCTGGCATTTCCCCTACTATTTAATTGAGGACAGGAGTTTTCAAAAGTACCTAGATGAACGATGGTCCGACTATGACCGGTTAAACCAAGACCACAGAGCCCAACCTACACTTTTCTGGTATACTGCCAAGGTGGTTTTGAGAGGAGACATCATCTCCTACATGGCACATCTCCGAGTTACTCTCAATAAATGAGTCTTACAGCTCACTAATCAGCTGAAAAAAGCTAAGGCGCAGCTCCTTCAAGTGAATACGGGTCCAGCGAGAGACACCTACCTATCCCTCCAATGCGCCTTAAATACACTGTTGCACCAGAGAGAACAAAAGAGTCTCTTATACTATAAGCTTTGCTTATATCAATACAGTAATAAAGCGGGTAAATTGTTGTCCCAGCTGATTAGATCCTCACATGCAGCCCGCTTTATCGCAGGTTTGCGTAATGAATCGGGACACATAGAGACGCACACCAAATCTATCTTGCATATTTTTCGTGATTACTATAGTAACTTATACTGGTCTGAGGTGGGGGGGGGGGGGGGGGCGGGATGGAGGCTGCTTGTGCTTGTTTTTGTGATTCCTTATCCTTGCCTCATCTTACATCAGAGCAACAGCACCTCTTGATCTCTCCTATCACGATGGAGGAGATCAAATTGGCCATCCATAAATCTCAACGTCTGAAAGCTCCAGGCCCGGATGGATACCCTGCCGACTTTTATAAATGCTTAATTGATAAGATTGCTGACCTCCTGACACTTTTATTCTTAGATTTGGTAGCTAAGGGGAGTTTTCCTGAGCAGATGAACCACGCTCATATCACATTTATACCCAAGACTGGAAAGGATTCTCTTGCTCCTGATTCATATCACCCAATATCGTTACTTAACTTTGATCATAAACTGCTGGTGAAAATCCTGGCAGATCGTTTAGCCACTCTCCTACCATCTCTGGTGGGCCCACATCAAGTTGGTTTTGTGCGAAAACGGTACGCTCTCTTCAACATTCGTCGGGTGCTTGTGGCAATGGAGATGTGCTGCTCCACTCATACTCCGTATCTCGCTATTAGCTTTAATGCAGAAAAAGCTTTTGACCAGGTGGAGTGGCACTATTTATTTTTTATTCTGCGGCGAATGGGTTTTGCAGGTTTTTTCTATGAAGCCATCCAATTATTATACGACGCACCCCCAAGCATCTCTACTTGTGAATGGGGAGCGCTAAGAACCCTTCTCTATCTTACGTGGAACTTGCCAAGGTTGTCCTCTGTCGCCCCTGCTTTTTATTCTTCAGCTGAAGCCCCTATTAGTTGCTTTACAAAATGCTCCTAGAATTTGAGGGGTTCGCTTCGGTTGGGAAATTTTCAAGTGTGCCACTTTTGCGGATGACTTATTAGTTTTCCTTACGAACCCTTATTCATCATTGCCTTTGCTCTTAGACCTATTTGGCACTTTTGGTGTTTAAGAACATAAGAAATTGCCATGCTGGGTCAGACCAAGGGTCCATCAAGCCCAGCATCCTGTTTCGAACAGAGGCCAAACCAGGCCACAAGAACCTGGCAATTACCCAAACACTAAGAAGATCCCATGCTACTGATGCAATTAATAGCAGTGGCTATTCCCTAAGTAAACTTGATTAATAGCCGTTAATGGACTTCTCCAAGAACTTATCCAAACCTTTTTTGAACCCAGCTACACTAACTGCACTAACCACATCCTCTGGCAACAAATTCCAGAGCTGTATTGTGCGTTGAGTGAAAAAGAATTTTCTCCGATTAGTCTTAAATGTGCTACTTGTTAACTTCATGGAATGCCCCCTAGTCCTTCTATTATTTGAAAGTGTAAATAACCGAGTCACATCTACTCATTCAAGGCTTCCAGTTGAACAGAGGAAAATCTTCGGCGCTAGCTTTCCCTGGTGCTCTTCGGGAGCGCTGGCGGGATCCTTTTCCCTTGCAATGGGCTGCTATCTCTTTTCGCTATCTGGGAGTTTTATTGTCAGCAGATCCCACCCATCTATCAGCTGAATGTTCCCCCCCCCTTCTTCAAACTACACAGGAACTGTTACAACGCTGGCTGCCTCTCTCTTGGTTGCAGGAACGGTGGGGAGCTACACTTATATAATTTGGCATGCAATCTACACTTATATAATTTGGCATGCAATATGCAAGTGATCAGAGACTGGATTTGGGGCACTTCTTCACATACCCTGTCTGTTGCAGACTGTGCTTTAGTTGTGCCCTTGGAGGTGACTTATGTTCTTCAAGTTGAGCCTACGAAACTTTCTACGTTTCTGACTTCTTCTACCATTATTCTTCCTATTCGGCAAGTGTGGGTCCAATTAACTAAAAGATTGCAGACACCTCGGGTTTGTGCATATTTGCTGCCCATATCTGGAAACACTGACTTTCTTCCCGGCTCTCATACTGCCTCTTTTCGGCATTGGCTACAAGTAGGCATTACACGCCTTGGCCATGTACTCACCAGGGAGGGTGGCCCACTTCCTTATTCTGAATTCCAGGACTGTTATCGCTTGGGGGGAACCTAGGTATTCTCATATTTACAAATATCACATTATTTGAATGCCATATCTGTTGCTTTCCGACAACAAGCCATATTCCAGAATTTGGAGCAGATTTTTCAACTGGACAAAATGTCCACCCCCTTCTTTATCCTATTATTATAAACAACTAAGTAACGAGTCGATACAGTAAAGTCTGCGGGAGAGCGGGTGAACGCGATGCAGTATTTAAATTAGGCCCGGCGGTAGATCCTGGTAGGGATGTGAATCGTTTTTGAATGATTAAAATTATCGTCAGATAATTTTAAAATCGTCCTAAATCGTTAGAGTGCACGATACAATACAAATGCCCCCGATTTATCGTCAGGGGCATTTGTATTGTATCGTTAAATAGGGCACGGGAATTATTTGGGGGAGGGCGGGAAAACCGGCACACCAAAACAACCCCTAAACCCACCCCGACCCTTTAAAACCAATTCCTTACCCTCCCCCACCCTCCCGAACCCCCCCAAAATGTTAAATTACCTGGTGGTCCAGTGGGGGGGGGTCCCGGCGCGATCTCCCGCTCTTGGGCCATCGGCGCCATTTTGGCTGCCACTAATTAAAATGGCGCCGATGGCCCGATAAAAAAACAACCCACCCGACCCTTTAAATCGACCCCCCTTAGCCTCCCCCACCCTCCCGACCCTTTTTTTTTAGGGAGGTCCGCGCCGCTAAAAAAAACAACCCACCCGACCCTTTAAATCGACCCCACCCTCCCGACCACCCCAAAACCTTTTAAAATTACCTGGTGGTCCAGGGGGGCCTCGGGGAGAGATCCAGGGGGGCCTCGGGGAGAGATTTCCCGTTCCCAGGCATCAGCTTTGCCCTTACCATGTGACAGGGTATCCGTGCCATTGGCCGGCCCCTGTCACATGGTAGGAGCACTGGATGGCCGGCGCCATCTTTAAAGATGGCGCCGGCCATCTTTACTCATCAGCCCCTATAATAGGGGCTGATGAGTAAAGATGGCGCTGGCCATCTTTACTCATCAGCCCCTATTTGAAACGTTAAGTCCCTATTTGAAACGTTAAGTCGAGAGAAACGTTTTTAGAACAGCTGATGCCTGGGAACGGGAAATCTCTCCCCGAGACCCCCTGGATCTCTCCCCGAGGCCCCCCTGGACCACCAGGCAATTTTAAAAGGTTTTGGGGGGGGTCGGGAGGGTTTGTTTTTTGTTTTTTTTTAGCGGCGCGGGCCTCCCTAAAAAAAAATATTAGCGATGTGAATTGGAATCGGAAATGATTCCAATTCACATATCTTAACGATCAGATTTCCCCCCCCCCCCCCCCCCCCAGCCGAATCTGATCGTTAAGACGATCTGGCACACGATTCACATCTCTAGATCCTGGCTAGCGCGTCCCTAGCGCCTCCTTTTTGACAGGAGTGGCGGCTGTCAGCAGGTTTGACAGCTGACGCTCAATTTTGCCGGCGTCGGTTCTCGAGCCCGCTGACAGCCACGGGCTCGGAAACCGGACGCTGGCAAAATTGAGCGTCCGGTTTTCAGCCCGACAGCCGCAGGCCGAATTCAAATTTATTTTTTTTTACCTTTTTTTACTCTTCGGGACCTCCGACTTAATATCGCCATGATATTAAGTCGGAGGGTGCACAGAAAAGCAGTTTTTACTGCTTTTCTGTGCACTTTCCCGGTGCCGGAAGAAATTAGCGCCGACCCACAGGTCGGCGCTAATTTCTGAAAGTAAAATGTGCGGCTTGGCTGTACATTTTACTTTCTGTGTCCCGCGCGCATACCTAATAAGGCCATCAACATGCATTTGCATGTTGAGGGCGCTATTAGGTGCCGCGGGTTGGACGCGCATTTTCCTTCCCTTACTGAATAAGGGGTAAGGGAAAACGCGCGTCCAAGACTGTACTGTATCGGCCTGTAAGGTTTGGCGGGTGGAAATTTGTGAGTTTGTTGTACATCCTTCTGTATTGCATGTTTGTTTGGTTGGGTGGCCAGAGTTTCGCAAAATTCTTATTATAGAGAAGTCCAATATAAATTTCTTGGGCGGGCCTATATCACTCCGCAGATGGCTCATCACCAACATATTACTGCTACCGCTTTTTGTGGTCGTTGTCCACAAGTCATTGGCACATCCGGGTTTCCCCAGTGGTAGAAGATCTGATTCATGACTCCTTAGTTCAGAGATCATTCATGGGTTCTGAAGGCATGACTCAGTCTGTCTGCTTTCACATTCATTGTTCCAGCCAGGTACATAACCCTGAGCTATGAAAGCCCATTGCACTCACTTAATCATCTGGAGTTCCAGGAAATTGATTTGATAAAGATGCTCCTGGGCAGACCATAGACCCTGAGTGCTGAGCCCATCTGTATGAGCTCCTCAAACCATGGTGGATTCATCTGTGGTGAAAACAATTTTGGTAGGAGGTCTTTGAAAGGAGATCCCCCATTTCAGAATTGAAATTACTTGCCACCAGGACAAAAAGTCCCGGAGGTGACCTAGATGTGATCCTGGAGATTCTGCATGGCCTGAGTCCACTGTGACTAAGTTCCACTGGGCCTTTCACATGTGTAAAAGTACCAAGGGAGTGACATGAATTGTTGCGTCATTATGCCCCAACATCCTCAACATGTGCCAAGCTGACACCTGTTGGCTCAGTTGAATCCCTGCCAGGTTGATGTACCTTTGTTGATGCAGGAAGGCCTTGGCCTGAGTCGTGTCTAACAGGGTTACAGTAAAGTCCAAATGAGGTGACGGACTGAGAGGGGACTTAGTTGATGATGAAGTCTAGTGTCTCCAACATCCAGATGGTCAACTGCATGGACCCATTGGTCCCCACCCAAGAGATACGGGAAACGTGAACTTCCAGTCTGCGAAGGTGCACCGCCACCATGGCCAGGCATTTCATAAACACATGTGGGACTGACAGATGCCCAAATGGCAGCACGCAATAATGGAAGATATTTCTGGTGATTTGGGAAGATCTTGATGTGTTTATAGGCGTCTTTTAGATCTAGGGAGCATAGCCAGTCCCTGTTTTGCAAAAAGGGGATCAAGGTATGCAGGGAAGCCATCTTGAACATTTTGGGGGTCATTTTCAAAGGAGTTACGCATGTAAATGTGACATACTATCGTAGCAATTTTCAAAAGCTATTTACTCGAGTAAAGTGCACTTACTTGAGTAAATCCTATGGACAATTCAATGGCATATATTGTAGCAATTTTGAAAAGCCCACTTACTTGAGTAAAGTGTATTTACTCGAGCAAAAACCAGTTTTGCTCGAGTAAATGCTTTTTAAAATCTACCCCTTTATTTTTGATGAATTTATTCAAGGCCCTTAGGTCTAAGATGGGATGGAGTCCTCCTGTTTCTTTGGTATTGAAGTACTGGGAGTGAAATCCCTACCCTCTTTACCCCAGTGGAATAAGTTCGACCACTCTGGCCATTAAGAGGGAGAAGAGCTCCATTATAACGTTATTTCAAACGTTATCAGCCTACCGGTCCTTCATTACCTACTATAAAAAAATTGATAGAAAAAGCAAAAAAAGAATACTATGGATCAAAGATTCAAAAGTTTGCACATAATCCCAAAACACTTTTCAGCATAGTAAGTAAACTTACCAATGATAATAATCAGCAAATCAGGAACTACCTGAACATAGATGCGATGAAATAGCTCAGATTTTAAAAAGAAAATTGACAATCTACTCGCTAGCATAAAAACCAACACACCGCAGGAAGTAAAAATGGTATCCAGAGAAGTAACTAAATGGAATAAATTCAACAAGGTCTCAATACTAGAGATAGACAACATGATAAAAAATCTAAACCCGGCTAACCATATAATTGATGCAATTCCCACCTTAGCATTAAAACCCTTAAAACACCTGATAGCCCCAATTATTGCTAATATCTTTAATCTTTTATTAAAGGAAGGAATCTTTCCAGACACACTAAAAGGAGCTATTATTAAACCTATTAAAAAGAAAAAAACTTTGGATTCATCTATTCTAAACAATTACAGACGAGTTTCAAATTTATCTTTCTTGGCTAAGTTAATAAAAAATCAATACAAATTCAATTAACCGAACATTTAGAAAACAATAATATAATAAATCCTTCCCAACATGGATTCAGAAAACATTTTAGTACCAAAACACTATTATTATCACTGACAGATACAATTTTAAGGGGATTTGATAATGGCCAACATTACCTTCTTATTCTACTTGAAATATCAGCAGCATTTGATACAGTGAATCATGTAATATTATTAGACAGACTCACAGAAATAGGACTTAGTGGCACTACCATTTCTTGGTTTGAATCATTCCTACAAAACTGATTTTTTCAAGTACAAATAAATAATAAACTCTCAGATAAAATTAAACACGGGAGTACTGCAGGGATCACCACGTTCAGCTACGCTTTTTAATATTTATATGACACCACTATGCCACCTTTTAGCAGGATTGGGGGTTAGCCATTATTTTTATGCGGCCGATATTCAGTTGAACAGGTGAAAGATGGTCTAGATAAAACATTGAAATTAGCAGCAATGTATCTAAACATAATCAAACAGCTATTGACACAAATGAAACATCATAAATATCGAGAAAACTGAGTTCATACATTTAGAAAGAAAAGCCTCAAAAATCACCCAAACACAAATAACTATCAAAGGTAACCTAACAATTAAACTATCTGAAAAGGTACGAGATCTAGGGGAAATAATCGACAATGAAATTTGCCTAAAACAACATATAGCACAAAAGACTAAAGAAGGTTATGGAAAGCTAATGATATTAAAAAGACTAAAACCACTATTAAGCCTAAAGGATTTTAGAACGAATTTACAGGCACTGATATTCGCAACCATCGATTACTGCAACGCACTACTATTGGGCTTGCCTGATTCCTCTATAAGACCATTACAGATACTGTAGAATACAACAGCTAGAATACTAACAGGAAGTAGAAAAAAAGATCACATAATGCCTGTATTAGCAGAACTACATTGGCTCCCAGTGGAATACCGCATTCAGTGTAAAGTTCTCAGTATTTTACACAAATTGATTTATGATGAACATACAACATGGCTCAACGCAACTAGACGATTACATACACCAACAGAGGGCACTCAGATCAGCTAATAAAGGATTACTGCTGATACCATCAATAAAGACAGCACGTCTTACACAGGTCAGGGAAAGGGCCATTTCACTAGCTGGACCAAAAGTATGGAATGCAATGCCAGCTAACTTAAGACTGGAACAGGATTATAAGCAATTTAAAAAGGATTTGAAAACATGGTTATATACACAGACTTTTAAATAAATAGTAAGAGTAGCAATGAGCAAACAAGTGGCATTTTATATAATTTAGGTTTATAATGTTATTTTACTAGGATTTCCTTTTTATATTTTTTAATGATTTATATAAATATGATAGTTTTAGTTTATTTGGATATTAATATTTATTTGATTATGTTATTTTATTAATTTATTATTATTTTATAACTAATTGACTGATAAGATTGTATTTTTTCTATTGTATGTGAACTGTGAATCGTTGTGATGGCACCCCAAATGACGGTATAGAAAAATTGTCAAATAAATAAAATAAAATAAATATAAGTACCTCCTGATGTGCAACTGAGCCCATACATGTTCAATCAGTACACTTGGAGGACGTTGGACACAACCTACTGGTCTGAGCTAACACTGGGCAACCAGTTTGCAAAGAACCACAGCCTTCCCCGACTGTTACGGCTATGGCTGCTATGCAGCCGCCTCACCACCAGAGGTCCCCCACGAGCATGTTCTTCTGGCTGGCCCACTACTTCCTTCCTGTCTACTCTATACCCCAGACTTTCCTTTTTAACCCTGTCTAGCAGTTCCATCGGTGCTTCAGCATCGAGCTCGCCTGGGCTCCCTGCTCTAGCCTTCCTTGCTTTGTTGCGTGTGGCCCTCAAGCCTTATACCCTGTGTTGCCTTGCCTTTCCTTTCCTTGCTTACTCTGTGTTTGGCCTTCGGGCCTTCTACCCTGATTTGCCTTTCCTTGCTTACTCTGTGTTTGGCCTTCGGGCCTTCTACCCTGCATTGCCTTGCCTTGCTTACTCTGTGTGTGGCCTACGGGCCTTCTGCCTGCTGTGTGTAGCCTTTGGGCCCTCTGCCCTGCCGTCTGTGTGTGGCTTTCGGGTCCTCAGCCCCGCCGTGTATGTTGGCCTTCAGGCCCTCAGTCCTGCCGTGTGTGTGTGGCCTTTGGGCCCTCAGTCCTGCCGTGTGTGTGTCACCTTCGGGCCCTCAGCCCTGTCGTGTGTGTGTAGCCTTCGGGCCCTCAGCTTTACTGTGTGCGTGTGGCCTACGGGTCTTCTGCTTTGCAGTGTGTGTGTGTAGCCTTCGGGCCTTCTGCCATTCCTCGCTGTGTGTGTGTGTGCGGCCTTAGGGTCTCTGCCTTGTCTGGCCTTGTGTTAGACCTTCGGGTCCCCTTCTTGCCTTGTTGTCTTCAGGCTTATGTGTTTCATGTCCAGTGTAGGGTTGTCCTGGGTTGTCTGTCTGTCTTGTCTCCTTAGGTTCCCTCAGTCTAATCACATATACCTCCAGTCAGTTTCACCCGTACCTGCACGCTTTCAATATTCGGCCTTACCAGCACCCAGTTCCAGTTCCTGTTCACTTTTACTTGCATTCACTCTCATACATACCTTCATGCTGATCCAGTACTAAGCTCACCCATACTTCCATGCATCTAGTATCAGATATTGCCAGCCTGTGTTATACTCCATCTGTCCATTCCACCTTCAGAATTACCATAGGGTTTTCTCATTCCTGCCTGCACCAGCCAGTACTAGACACTACTGTCTCTCTACACCCCGAGACACTCCTCATAGTGGTGTTCACAACATGAGACCCGTGCCCAGTCGTAACAACTACTGTCTCTCTCCATCCCGAGACACTCCTCATAGTGGTGTTCACAACATGAGACCTGTGCCCAGTCGTAACAACTACTGTCTCTCTCCACCCTGAGACACTCCTCATAGTGGTGTTCACAACATGAGACCTCTGCCCAGTCGTAACAGTATGCTGAAGCCATTCACTTGTGGAGAGACAGAGAGGACTCTATATTCTGAGGGTGAGTCTCCACGGTTTGTTACCTGTATCTCTTGTCAAACCCTGAATTACCCCATGTACCAGAACTGTTTAGCTTGTCAGTTTTCTGACCTGGAACATTGGACGTGCAGCAATTGTCATGAAAGGAATGTTTCCTTCTATCATGAATGCCTAAACTGTAATGCTCCCAGACCAGGCTGCTGGAAGGGTCTCTGTCCCCCTTGTCTTTTGCCTCCAGGCAAACCCTGCCCCCGCTGCACAGCTAACGGGCCACCTTCTCCTCAAAAAGATTCAGCCCGCGCTATTACACTCTGCCCTGCTTCTGGCCCAACTAAGAATGTTTCCACCCTGGGCAGTTTGCAAACAGACAATTTCAGCACAACTTTTCACAAAACTTCTCACCAAAAAGCAAGTTATATCTCAGGAAAACCTAAAACTCACCTGGTCAAGAAGATTTCTAGGACTTCCGTTCAAGAATCTCAAGAACAAAAGCAAATGGAAGTAATGAACCCGAGCAGGGCTCAGCTTCCCACAGCTGCTGATCAGCCTGTAACGAGCACCTTCCCGAGACACCCAAACTGCCTGTGTCTTCACAAAGCTGCAAGTTTCCACTGCACATTCAAGGAACCATGATTTGGGGGTTGGACTCACCTCTGTGCATCAGAAAGGGCTTAAGCCTGCCCTGCTGCCCCCGGAGGGGCTGGAACCTGCTCTACCACCCCAGGTGGGGTTTGGACTCACCACTGTGCCCCAGGAGGGGCTTAGAGTTACCACTGTGCCTCAAGAGGGGCCTGAGCCTGCCGTGACACGCCATGAGGGGCCCGAACCGGTCCAGCTGCCGCCCCCGGAGGGGCCCGAACCGGTCCAGCTGTCGCCCCCGGAGGGGTCCGAACCGGTCCAGCTGTCGCCCCCGGAGGGGCCCGAACCGGTCCTGCTGTCGCCCCTGGAGGGGCCCGTACCGGTCCTGCTGCCGCCCCCGGAGGGGTCCGTACCGGTCCTGCTGCCGCCCCCGGAGGGATCCAAGCCGGCCGCCTTGCGTCAGGAGGGGTTATGGACTATTTTGCTGCCCCAGCTGGGGTTGGTGTCTGCCTCATCACCCCAGGAAGGAGTTGAACCTATCGCATCACCCCAGGAGGGGTCTGCCTTCATTATTCAGTACCCCCTGCAAAGTTGGGACCCAGGAGGAGGGGGAGGCCTTGAAGGGGGGGTACTGTTACGGCTATGGCTGCTATGCAGCCGCCTCACCACCAGAGGACCCCCATGAGCATGTTCTTCTGGCTGGCCCACTCCTTCCTTCCTGTCTACTCTATACCCCAGACTTTCCTTTATAACCCTGTCTAGCAGTTCCATCGGTGCTTCAGCATCGAGCTCGCCTGGGCTCCCTGCTCTAGCCTTCCTTGCTTTGTTGCGTGTGGCCCCCGAGCCTTCTACCCTGCGTTGCCTTGCCTTTCCTTTACTTGCTTACTCTGTGTTTGGCCTTCGGGCCTTCTACCCTGCATTGCCTTGCCTTGCTTACTCTGTGTGTGGCCTACGGGCCTTCTGCCTGCTGTGTGTGGCCTACGGGCCTTCTGCCTGCTGTGTGTGGCCTTTGGGCCCTCTGCCCTGCCGTCTGTGTGTGGCCTTCTGGCCCTCTGCCCTACCATCTGTGTGTGGCCTTCTGGCCCTCAGTCCTGCCGTGTGTGTGTGGCCTTTGGGCCCTCAGTCCTGCCGTGTGTGTGGCCTTCGGGCCCTCAGCTTTACTGTGTGCATGTGGCCTATGGGCCTTCTGCCATTCCTCTGTGTGTGTGTGTGTGGCCTTAGGGTCTCTGCCTTGTCTGGCCTTGTGTTAGACCTTCGGGTCCCCTTCTTGCCTTGTTGTCTTCAGGCTTATGTGTTTCATGTCCAGTGTAGGGTTGTCCTGGGTTGTCTGTCTGTCTTGTCTCCTTAGGTTCCCTCAGTCTAATCACATATACCTCCAGTCAGTTTCACCCGTACCTGCACGCTTTCAGTATTCAGCCTTACCAGCACCCAGTTCCAGTTCCTGTTCACTTTTACTTGCATTCACTCTCATACATACCTTCATGCTGATCCAGTACTAAAGCTCACCCATACTTCCATGCATCTAGTATCAGATATTGCCAGCCTGTGTTATACTCCATCTGTCCATTCCAGCTTCAGAATTACCATAGGGTTTTCTCATTCCTGCCTGCACCAGCCTGTACTAGACACTACTGTCTCTCTCCACCCCGAGACACTCCTCACATAGTGGTGTTCACAACATGAGTAGGCCAAAAATGTTGGGAAAGTGAAACAACAGGCTCTGCGGAAAAGAAGAGACTGAAGAGGACCTTGCATGGAAGTGTGCCTAATGCATGCTGAGCATGCTCAGTGAGGCTCAATCAAAGTTCTAGAACTTTGACATAAATTTTCTATGCTGGGCTCCATCCAATGATGTCACCTATGTGCAAGGACTGCCATTCTGCTTGTCCTCGGAAAAAAATATTAACATAGAAATGCCCATTAATGACCTTGTTTGCATTTGCATTATTCATGCATACAAATACATGCATAGCAGGTCATTGTAAAAGAGAAGGGAACATGGGCAGAGCTATACAAATTATCATGTATATCATGTGATATTCTTGCAGTAGTGGTCTATCACATGATATATGCTGATTAATGTGCATTAGAGCACTACATAATGCATCATCCAGGCAGATTGTTAGCCCTCTGGAGACAGGGAAGTACATTCAGTACCTGAATGTAATCCATTTTGAAGTCCCAAACAGTGTAATATAAATCAAATTAAAAAATGATTTGGAAGGTATAAATTCTGGATAAAATGCAGGAGTTGCTCTTTCTAGTCTGGAGCTAGAAGAGAGGAGCTGCCAGGACGTGAGGTCCTGCAGTAACCATGACGCCTAGATCTTTTTCCTGGGTGGTAGCTCCTAATATGGAACCTAACATCGTGTAACTACAGCAAGGGTTATTTTTCCCTATATGCAAAGGCATGCAAAGGCATGCTAAGGGGTGGGGGGGGGGGGGTGAGGGGGCGGGCCACCCCGGGTGGCAACAGGGGGAGGGGTGCCATTGCCGCTGGCGGGAAGGTCCTAAGGGTGGCGCAGGACAGTGATGTGGCAGGGAAAACCGCAACAGCAAAAGCAAGGAGCTGCAGTGGTAGAGGCCAGTGGCACTGCCGGCATTTCCTGGGACCAGTGTGGCAGCAAAGAACAGGCCCAGCATTGCCACCAGTTCTCCGAGAGCTGGCGGCAGAAGAAAAGACCCTATGGTGCTGCCGGAGGCCGAAGAAGGGAGAGACTGGCCCTGTGAGAGTAAGTGCCAGTGTATTAGGGTGTGTGTGTGTGTGTATATGAGGGTGTATATGAGGGAGGGGTGTGTATGAGGGTGGGTGGGTGTGAATAAGTGTATCTGAGGGTATGTGTGTGTGTATATGAAGGTGTATATGAGGGTGTGTGTGTGTGTGTGTTTGAGGGTGGGTGGGTGAGTGAGTGTATATGAGAGTGTTTGGGTGTGTGTGTGTATGAGAGGATGCCTATGTGTATATGAGACGGTAAGTGTATAGGAGTGTGCATGTGCCTGTGGGTGTATATATATATGTGAGAGGGAGCCTGTGTGCAGGGATGGGGGTGAGAGAGAGGAAGGATGTGTGTGTGTGTGTGTGTGTGTGTGTGTTTGAGGGTGGGTGGGTGAGTGAGTGTATATGAGAGTGTTTGGGGGTGTGTGTGTGTGTGTATGAGAGGATGCCTATGTGTATATGAGACGGTAAGTGTATAGGAGTGTGCATGTGCCTGTGGGTGTGTATATATGTGAGAGGGAGCCTGTGTGCAGGGATGGGGGTGAGAGAGAGGAAGGATGTGTGTGTGTGTGTGTGTGTGCGTGGATGAGACAGGAATCCCGTGTGAGAGGTAAAGAGGAAGCGTGTATGTGTGTGAGAGAGAGATGGAGGAAACGTGTGTCTGTCTCTTTCACACACACACACACACACACTCTCAAGCTCCCTCTGTCTCTCACCAAGCATGTATGTTCATGACAATCTCAGGGTGACAGGTATGAAGAGTGGGGGTTTTTTTTTTTTTAAATCCTTATTAGTTTTAATTACTGGGTGTTATTTGATGTCTGCTGTTTTGAAATATTTTATCGATGTTTAGGAAATTTTTAAAAATTTGTACAGGAGCTTCTAATTATTGAATATTATTCATCAGCTGTTTTGAAATGTATATTTTTTAGTATGGTTTTACTATTGATTGATTTATATTTCCTGATTGTATTGTTTTGAGGAATAGTGATTTTCTGCTTTTCCATTGTTGCACTGCATACAGAATCTGGCTTGTGGTTTCCAGTTCACTTTTTGTCTACATGTGTGCATGTGTGAGAGAGAGAGATAGAGGAAGCATGTGTGTGTGTTTGTGTGTGTGTGTTAGTGAGTGAGACATAGAGGAAGCGTGCGTGTGTGTTTTAGAGAGAGATTGAGGAAGCATGTCACTCTGTGTGTGCAAGAGGTATAGAGAAAGTGTGTGTGTGTCACACATACAGACATGCTTCCTCTGTCTCTCACCAAGCATGTAGGTGTATGTATGAAATAGAGGGAGCATATTGTGTGTGTGTGTGTGTGTGTGTGTGCATGCATATGTGGAGAACAGGAGATTTTTAAAATCCTTATTAGTTTTAATTATTAGAACATAAGAAATAAGAACATAAGAAATTGCCATACTGGGTCAGACCAAGGGTCCATCAAGCCCAGCATCCTGTTTCCAACAGTGGCCAAGCCAGGCCATAAGAACCTGGCAATTACCCAAACACTAAGAAGATCCCATGCTACTGATGCTAGTAATAGCAGTGGCTATTTTCTAAGTCAACTTGGTTAATACCAGGTAATGGACTTCTCCAAGAGCTTATCCAAACCTTTTTTAAACCCAGCTATACTAACTGCACTAACCACATCCCCTGGCAACAAGTTCCACAGTTTAATTGTGCATTGATTGAAAAATAATTTTCTCCGATTAGTTTTAAATGTGCTACTTGCTAACTTCATGGAATGCCCCCAGTCTTTCTATTATTCGAAAGTGTAAATAACCGATTCACATCTACCCGTTCAAGACCTCTCATGATCTTAAAGTCTTCTATCATATCCCCCCTCAGCCGTCTCTTCTCCAAGCTGAACAGCCCTAACCTCTTCAGCCTTTCCTCATAGGGGAGCTGCTCCATCCCCTTTATCATTTTGGTTGCCCTTTTTACCTTCTCCATCGCAACTATATCTTTTTCGAGATGCGGCGACCAGAATTGTACACAGTATTCAAGGTGTGGTCTCACCATGGAGCGATGCAGAGGCATTATGACATTTTCCATTTTATTCACCATTCCCTTCCTAATAATTCCCAACATTCTGTTTGCTTTTTTTACTGCCACAGCACACTGAACCAACGATTTCATGACGCCTAGATCTGTTTCCTGGGCTGTAGTTCCTAATATGGAACTTAACATCGTATAACTTCAGCAAGGGTTATTTTTCCCTATGTGTATCACCTTGCACTTAACCACATTAAATTTCATCTGCCATTTGGATGCCCAATCTTCCAGTCTTGCAAGGTCCTCCTGTAATGTACAACAATCTGCTTGTGATTTAACTACTGTGAATAATTTTGTATCATCCGCAAATTTGATAACCTCACTCATCGTATTCCTTTCCAGATCATTTATATATAAATATATTGAAAAGCACCAGTCCAAGTACAAATCCCTGAGGTACTCCACTGTTTACTCTTTTCCACTTAGAAAATTGACCATTTAATCCTATTCTCTGTTTCCTGTCTTTTTCCTGTCTGTTCACCTATCCCATGACTTTTTAGTTTTCTTAGAAGCCTTTCATGAGGAACTTTGTCAAACGCCTTCTGAAAATCCAAGTATACTACATCTACCGGTTCACCTTTATCCACATGTTTATTAACTCCTTCAAAAAATGAAGCAGATTTGTGAGGCAAGTTTCATTAAACATTGTGACTTTGTTTCATTAAACCATGTCTTATATGTTCTGTGATTTTGATCTTTAGAACACTTTCCACTATTTTTCCTGGCACTGAAGTCAGGCTAACTGGTCTACAGTTTCCTGGATCACCGCTGGATCCCTTTTTAAATATTGGGGTTACATTAGCCACCCTCCAGTCTTCAGGTACAATGGATGATTTTAATGATAGGTTGCAAATTTTTACTAATAGATCTCAAATTTCATTTTTCTGTTCTTTGAGAACCCTGAGATGCATACCTTCTGGTCCAGGTGATTTTCTATGCTTTAGTTTGTTAATCTGGCCTACTATATCTTCCAGGTTCACAGTGATTTGGTTCAGTTCATCTGCCTCACCACCCCTGAAAACCTTCTCCAGAACGGGTACCTCCCCAATATCCTCTTCAGTAAACACCGAAGCAAAGAATTTATTTAGTATTTCTGCAATGGCCTTATCTTCCCTAAGAGCCCCTTTAACCCCTCGATAATCTAATGGTCCAACCGACTCCCTCACAGTTTCCCTCTTCAGATATATTTTTAAAAGTTTTTATTATGAGTTTTTGCCTCTATGGGCAACTTCATTTCAAATTCTCTCTTAGCCTGTCTTACATTTAACTTGCCAATGCTTATGATTTTTCCTATTTTCTTCAGATGGTCCTTTTTCCAATTTTTGAAGGAAGTTTTTTTTGCTAAAATAGCCTCTTTCAACTTGCCTAGAAAAATAACATATTTTGCTTTTTATATTCTGCTTGTTGCACTTCAAAGCAGATTATATTCAGGTACTATAGGTATTTCCCTATCCTCAGGGGGCTTACACTCTAAGTTTGTACCTGAGGCAATGGAGGGTAAAGTGACTTACCCAAGGTCACAAGGAGCAGCAGTGGGATTTGTACCCTGCTCTCCTGGTTCATAGCCCACTGCTCTAATTACTAGGCTACTCCTGCACTCTGTCCCTGCTTCACTCATAAACAGAATTCTAGAATATGCACTATTGTGATTTTTCTTTTAATATAAACTGAGATAACTCAACATACATTCCTACTCATACCTCACTTTGTACAACTGTTACGCCCTCATACATCCAGCCCCAGCTCCACACGTATCACTCTCTTCCATCCTTCTTCCCTCATACTCTGACCATTTCTCTTGGCTCTTTCTGCTCTCCTTTTCTGACCTTTGGCTGAGAAGTGGACTATTGAGCTAACTTCCTCTGTTATTTTCTCCACCCACTTCTTGGGGCCGATGCAAAATTTATGCGCAGAAAGTGGGCACTGAACAGTAAACAGTCAACGCCCGCTTTCTTAATGTGCTCCCAGGCGCTCCTCCTGGGGGCACCACGCAATATTTAAATTAGGGGTCGCATTGGCAAGGAAGCGCTAGGATCGCTTGCGCACCCCTAGTGCCTCCTTGCTAACGAGAGCCCGAGAGCGTCAGCCGTCCACTGGTTAGGAAACCAACGCTGAGTTTATCGGCGTCAGTTTCCCTAAACGCTGCACAGCCAGGGGTTAAGGAAATACACACTTGTGAATTGAGCATCCGTTTCCTGCAGCTGACTGCAGGCGCTTTTTTGTTTAACATATTTTTTTAGTTAGTTTACTTTAGTTTTTCCTCCTACTTAATATCGCAATGATATTAAGTAGGAGGCAATACAGAAAAGCATTTTTTTTCTGCTTTTCTGTACTAGATTAGGAGCGCTCAGCTATTACCACCTGCTCCAGGCAGACATTAATTTCTGATTGCTAAAATGTGCGTCCTAGACACACATTTTTCTTTTGCATTGGGCGTGAATAGCTAATAGCCATGCGCTATTAGTTTCACTCCGTGTTGGAGGCACATTGTAGAGGCACTAATCCCTTTCATAGCGCCTTGAGTAAAGCCATGCTGACTTTGTTCCATTAAACCATGTCTTTCCATATTCTCTACGATTTTGATGTTTAGAACACTTTCCACTATTTTTCCTGGCACTGAAGTCAGGCTAACCGGGCTGTAGTTTCCCGGATCTCCCCTGGAGCCCTTTTTAAATATTGGGGTTACATTGGCCACCCTCCAGTCTTCAGGTACAATGGATGATTTTAATG
Source organism: Rhinatrema bivittatum (assembly GCF_901001135.1). Classification (NCBI taxonomy): domain Eukaryota; kingdom Metazoa; phylum Chordata; class Amphibia; order Gymnophiona; family Rhinatrematidae; genus Rhinatrema; species Rhinatrema bivittatum. The sequence continues at coordinate 82,307,672 of NC_042628.1, forward strand.
ATAGGTTGCAAATTTTTACTAATAGATCAGAAATTTCATTTTTCTGTTCTTTGAGAACCCATATTGCATAAGGGGATTAGTTAGCGCCTATACAACCCGTGTCCAACTGCAGTTATACAGTGCGCTGGGCTGAACTCACTGTAATGCATCGGCCCCCTTGTGTTTCCAAACCCAGTGACTTCCATCTGCCACCTCATCCTCTTTAAATGCCTTATGACAAATGATCCTAGGATCCTTTTTCCTACCGCCGAAAGATTTTGATATCTTTATCGTGTAGCCTTTTACTATTCACACACACACAGCCCTAGCCCCTATATATCTAAAAACGTTTTCTTTACACCAGTTTGGAGTCACATACTGATGTTGTCTATGGTCTAGTTTTTTTCTTTCCCCTTCCACGAACTTCTAAAAAGATTATAAGAACATAAGATTTGACACACTGGGTCAATCTGAGGGTCCATCAAGCCCAGTAGTGGCCAATTCAGGTCACAAGTACCTGGCAAGATCTTCTTCAGCATCCATCTGGAAATTTCTCAGTACTGCTGTGTGTGCTGTTTCCAGCAAAATCAGGTTTATAGTCCTTACTTTCTTCTTTAATTGCATTAACAATCTAGCTTTCATTTCTGCTAGCCGAGGCTCCTGGAAGGTATTTAACCATTGTGTGTCCTTCAAAATGCATCCCCAAATTAGTACCTTTGATCATAGAGTCTCACAACAGAACAACATTTCTGAATACTGTCAAACAGTGCAAGTAAAAGCTCCTGCAAGCCTCAGCTAGCAGGAATGAAAGCAGATTGTTAATGCTGGGAGTCATCACCTAGGAAAAAGATCTTGGAGTCATTGTGGACAATTCATTGAAATGCTCAGCTCACAAAAAAGCAAAGAGAATGATGTGGAAAGGAATGGAGAACAAAACTGAGGATGTTAATATGGGGTGAGCACACTCATATCTGCTCGCTCCATCTACAAATGGATAAAGTAGAACCAGGAAAGGTGCAGAGGAAGCCAACAAAAATGATAAAGGAATGGGACAATTCTCTTATGAAGAAAGGCAAAACAGGTGAGGGTCTTTGCTTGGAGAAGAGGCGACTGAGAAGGGATGTGAGAGAGGTTTATAAAATCATTAGTGGGGTGGGACAGGGAGATTAGAATCAGTTATTTATGGCTCTGGCTGTGTTTCTCAACCCCTGGTCTATGGTTTGGGAGCATTTTTGCTGGTTGCAGAGTGTCAGACGTTTTAGGGGGAAGCAGACCCATGCTGCAGTGGCCGCTCCCTCCCAGTCACCGGCAGCCACAAAATGTCCTGGCAGCGGCTTCCCTGCAGGCACCACAGCGCTGCACTCTGCTCTGCACCCGGATGCGGGGTCAGACTGCTAGAACCAGACTAAACCTGAACCTTCCAGCTCTGTAAATAAACAAAAAATCCAGTGGGATGGTGGCTATGCAGCCATGAAAGGGGGGATAGCATCTACGTCAACTGCCAGCAATGCATTTCTAGCTCCTACCTACACTGATCCTTTTTTCCTCCCCTGCTCAGGATGCAAGAAGCGTGCTCCTTTGTAATTCTTGCAATTAGAACAATAAAGGGGTGGCTCCTGAAATGGGGGGTGTATATTCCCACCATCTGCCACATTAGCCAGAGAGAGACCTCCATGCTGTTTGTCCACAGGAGAGAACTGCTCCTCCCCCACTGACTCTTATCAGTCAGCTTGTCCATGTCAGTCCAGGTCATCAGCCAACCAGTCCTTGGCATCAAAACATTTGAAAAACACTGAACTAGCACACACTCCATGAAGTTAATAGACAGCAGATTTAAAAGTAATTGGAGAAAATATTTTTTTGTGGTGCAATGCACAAGTGAGCTGTGGAATCTGTTGCCCAAGGATGTGATGCAGGCTGCTAGGATAGCAGGATTTACAAGGGGGTTTAGACAAGTTCCAGGAGGAAACGTCCATAAAACGTTAAGAACATAAGAAGAACATAAGAAAATGCCATACTGGGTCAGACCAAGGGTCCATCAAGCCCAGCATCCTGTTTCCAACAGTGGCCAATCCAAGCCACAAGAACCTGGCAATTACCCAAAAACTAAGTCTATTCCATGTAACCATTGCTAATGGCAGTGGCTATTCTCTAACAGGCCGATACAGTAAAGTGGGGCCGCGGTTACCCCGCTCCTAACCCGCTTTCTACTCACTTTCCGGCCGCGTTAGCACTTCCTGCGATACACTATCCCCTTTAACCCATCCTTACCGCCTCTTTAAATCACCGGGTAACCCCTTCCGCCCGCGGCATGTATATTAAATGTAAACGATCGAATTAGCTATTCCCTCCCATACAGTAACGCACGCCCCGACTATCGCTATTTTACCCTGGCGTTTTGCCACGCGTTTAACCTGCTAACTTACCGCCTCCCCTTACCCCTGTGTTAGAGGTAGGGGTAATGGTAGACGGCAAACTTTCCCCCAAAAGGAAACCTCTAAAAACCTAAAATCCCCTCCCCGAAGCGACTCGACATTACTTTTTGTTTTCTTACTTTTTGTTGCTTTCAGCTCCTTCCCTTCTCTGCCGTCCTCCGGAGGGGGCAGCCGGCGGTGAACGCGGCTTGCAGTGTTGACCCCTGCGCAGGTCCCGGTTCTCCTGGCTCGGCCCTCATCAAATTGTCAAGTCGGGTGATAGCCCACTGTTCTGTGCCCTCTCCAGTCACGGCGCGAGTGAAGCGAAGCGTACTTTCATTGGCCGTAGCGCCCGTCAAATTCGGGGGCACATGGACGGGCGCGCGTGACGCACGCCGTGACATCACGCGCGCCCGTCCATGTGCGCCTAAATTGACGGGCGCTCAGGCCAATGAAAGTCCGCTTCGCTTCACTCGCGCCGTGACTTTTGATTTGAATATCTCCGAGCAAAGCAGGAACATTCTGATCACCTTAGCTTGAGCGTGCCTAGGTTTCTCGGGGTATGTAAAACTAAGACTGGGACCAGTGGAATAATTAAAAAACAGCAGCCTTAGCCAAACAGGACGCTCTCCCATTCTGTGCCTATGAAAAATGTCCTCAATGAATTGGCGCGGGGGGGACCGCTGCGAGCCGTTTTCGCCACTGGCTGCCCCCTCCGGAGGGCGGCAGAGAAGGGAAGGGGCTGAAAAGCAACAAAAGGTAAGTTGGCACATGTCGAGCCGCTTCGGGAGGAGGGGATTTTCGGTTTTTAGGTTTTCATGGGTTAAAGTTGGGATCCACTTCCTGGTGCCTGTCATTTGAAATGACAGGTACCAGCGCACCCAGGATACTGTATAGGCGCTGTATTAAGCGCCTATACAGTAAAATGGGTTGCGCGGGCCTAACGCTTCGCCTAACGCTTCGCAGATGCGGCTTGCATTTGCATGCCATTTAAACAGAGTATCGAGCGGTATGTGATCAGAACAGTGCGTGGGGCAAACGAGGGTGCGCCCGGCACTGCCGCACTCTTTCTAACGCGGCCTTACTGTATCCACCCGTTAAGTGAATTTAATAGCAGGTAATGGACTTCTCCTCCAAGAACTTATCCAATCCTTTTTTAAACACAGCTATACTAACTGCACTAACCACATCCTCTGGCAACAAATTCCAGAGTTTAATTGTGCGTTGAGTAAAAAAGAACTTTCTCTGATTAGTTTTAAATGTGCCCCATGCTAACTTCATGGAGTGCTCCCTAGTCTTTCTACTATCCGAAAGTGTAAATAACCGATTCACATCTACCCGTTCTAGACCTCTCATGATTTTAAACATCTCTATCATATCCCCCTCAGCCGTCTCTTCTCCAAGCTGAAAAGTCCTAACCTCTTTAGTCTTTCCTCATAGGGGAACTGTTCCATTCCCCTTATCATTTTGGTAGCCCTTCTCTGTACCTTCTCCATCGCAATTATATCTTTTTTGAGATGCGGCGACCATAATTGTACACAGTATTCAAGGCAAGTTATTAGGCAAGTAGACTTGGGAAAGGCACTACTGCCGAGCTGCTGTAGGAAAGTGAGGTCTTATTGAAGCAATCGGACTTTGGCATAGGATAATGGTATCATCCTGGCAATGCTCTGGGCTTGGCACATTCCCATCGTAAGAATCTGGATTTGGTAAGCTGTGGTGAATTGTTCATAATGTTCCTTCAGCTCTGAAGACTGCAGGAAAGCAGATTGATATTAAGCTGAAACAATTTGCTTTTTTAATCGATCCTGGATGAAGTGAATGCATGGAAATAATGGTTAACAAAAGCAATAATAATTATATGAGGTGATATCTGTTTTGCATTGGTAGATTTTATTATGTTTAGTTTTTTAGTTCTAATAAAGAGTACGAGGTGGGATTACTACTCTGTTTATTTGTCTATTTTATTGTATTTGTATTGTACCTATATTACTTTATTGCACACCATTGTGATGTCTGCTCAAACGAAATTAAACGTTTGGAATTTACATGCTAACTTTAATTTCTTCCTCATCCTGGGCTCTGAGGCAGCTGCATATCCTGACTGATAGCCGGGACTGTGAAATCTCTCCCAGCCCCTCCTCCCCACCCCTGCTCCCTTTCTGACCCTCCTTTCAGGCCTGGGATGGAAGAGACCCAAAAAAGGGCCAAGTTACAGCACAGCTGCCCTGCACAGCCAGAGAGGGAGGGGAGAACCTGTACAGTAAACAAGGACTTGTTTAAATATCCTGCAGCACCCAGACCCGCCCCTCAGAGAGCAGAACCACTGTTTGACAGCTGGAGCCAGCAGGCACCCAGCACACCCCCTTCACCCTCCAAACCGGGGGAAAAGCAACTGGGACAGAGGATTCTTTGGTGGCCAGCAGCACCCCAGCAGGAAGAAAACGGTTTCCAGTGCAGGGTGAGTGTTGCCTGCCTCCTCTTCTGTCCTGCATGCCTGGGGAAACCGTTAGCAAAGTGGCAGCTGGAGCACGGGCAGTGGGCATAGGCAGTGGGCTCTCAGGACAGGGCTCGCACTGTAAGATAACACAGGCTGGGTTTTACTGGGTTACTTTTCTCTCTGTCATCCTCCCCACTCCCACCCCCTCCAGTCTGTTTTATTTGCAGAGATCAGCTGCTCTGTCTTCTTTATTTAATAAAAAGTGAGTAACTGGTAAATTCTATTAAAGTGGAGACACGGAGAGAGCAAGAAAGAACAGGAGCAGACAAGGTGAGTTGTAGCAGACAGAGCAAGAGAGACTGGCACAAGGGTAAGAGAGAGTGAAAGCAAGAAAGAGTATGAGAGAGAGAGAGACAGGAAAAGAGGGAAGCAGAATGTGAGAGAAACATGAGGGGAGAGAGCCAGGAGAGAGCACGGGAAAAAAAGAATAAAAGCAGAGAATGAGGGATGTGCTGGGAGAGACAGATAGAGAGACAGAGTGAGAGGCAGGCAGAGAGAGAGAGAGACCTCTGGGACACACGTTGGGAACCTCAATAATGGGTTGAAAAACCATTTCACATCACAGCTCACCCTAGCCCTTATTCAAAACCTCTTTAAAAGTTATCTGAGACATGTCCCGTGTTTTCTACTCCCTGTAGTTTACTATTATTATTTTGTAATGCTTTTCAATTCTTTTCTTCCCCCTTTTATTTTAATCATTCTGAAAAGTTATCTGAAACGGAATGAATTCTGCACTTATCTGAACTTGAATGTAAAGATTTGGAAACTGCAACGTAAGACTTTAGAAGCGGTTCCTCTGACCCACTGTCCTTCAGCTCTCATCCGCTTCTGCGGGCTGATTGACCAGTTTTACTCCTGCTATTGGTAATTCACTAATATTGATCAACCAGTTACCAAATTTAAAAACCATAGACTTTTAAAAGTCACCTAATACATAAATTTAAAAATCCTAATCAAATTTAGCAATCCTTAAATTGAAATATTCGTACTCCTTTCCAGCTCTTAAACTTTATCAGCTTGACAAATTGAGATATAGATAGCAGTGAGACAGTGCCACATGCATGATTATCCACCTGTCGGTGAGAGGTTGTATGTGTGCACGCAGAGCAAACAGCTCCTGGCTTTCAGACAATCTCTGACTTGCAGGAGCTGAGGAAACTCTCAGGGACATAGTAGAGCAGTCCAGCAGCCCTTGGGCTACTTTGGAGGAGCAAGGTCACCTGTGGAAGAGCATCACCTTGGTGTGGCAGGAAGTGATCCTGTAGCTAGGACCTGACCTCCACTTAATGCTTCATCCTCTGGCACAGAGCTCTAGAGGATGTGTCTGCAGGGGTCTGTGACCAGGAAGTAAGGGTTGTAGTGGGTGATTCGATCATTACAAATGAGGCTGGTGGGCATGAGGATCGCTTGGTAACTTCCCTGCCTGCTGCAAATGCAGCAGACCTCACCTAGAAAAGATTTTAGAAAATGTTGGTGAGGAGCCAGCGGGGAGGTTCTGGGGGCTAGATTTAGACTCTCTGGTAGGAAATTGAAATCCAGAACTCCAAGGCTGCATTCTCAGAAATGCTTTCTGTTCCACATTAAGTAGGCTGAGCTTCAGAATCTCAATGCATGGATAGGGAAGAGGGTTTTAGGTTTGATAGGAACTGGGACAGATTCTGGGGCTGGGAGAGCTTATGCCGGTGAAATGGGTTAACCTTAACCTTTATGTTTAGAACCAGGCTCTAGCACTAATCTTTAGCACTGAACTTATTTTATGAAAGTTGTCGAATATAAACTTTATAAATAAATAAATAAATAAAATAAAAGGAGATAGAGCAGCTTTTAAACTAGAAGATGGGGGAAGACCAACAGTGTTGCATTCGCCGGCTGTGGAGCCCGGCGGCCGACTTATAGAAACATAGAAATGACGGCAGAAGAAGACCAAACGGCCCATCCAGTCTGCCCAGCAAGCTTCACATTTTTTTTCTCATACTTATCTGTTTCTCTTAGCTCTTTGGTTCTATTTCCCTTCCACCCCCACCATTAATGTAGAGAGCAGTGATGGAGCTGCAACCAAGTGAAATATCAAGCTTGATTAGTTATGGGTAGTAGGGGAAGTAACCGCCGCAATAAGCAAGCTACACCCATGCTTATTTGTTTTACCCAGACTGTGTTATTCAGCCCTTATTGGTTGTTTTTCTTCTCCCCTGCCGTTGAAGCAGGGAGCTATGCTGGATATGCGTGAAGTATCAGTTTTTCTTCTCCCCTGCCGTTGAAGCAGAGAGCTATGCTGGATATGTGTGAAGTATCAGTTTTTCTTCTTCTCCCCTGTCGTTGAAGCAGAGAGCTATGCTGGATATGCGTGAAGTATCAGTTTTTCTTCTCCCCTGCCGTTGAAGCAGGATATGCATTGAAAGTGAAATATCAGGCTTATTTGGTTTGGGGTAGTAACCGCCGTAACAAGCCAGCTACTCCCCGCTTTGTGAGTGCGAATCCTTTTTTCTTCTCCCCTGCCGTTGAAGCAGAGAGCTATGCTGGATATGCGTGAAGTATCAGTTTTTCTTCTCCCCTGCCGTTGAAGCAGAGAGCTATGCTGGATATGCGTGAAGTATCAGTTTTTCTTCTCCCCTGCCGTTGAAGCAGAGAGCTATGCTGGATGGGGCGGATTTTCAGAGCCCTGCTCGCGTAAATCCGCCCAAAACCGGGCGGATTTACGCGAGCAGGGCCCTGCGCGCCGGGAAGCCTATTTTACATAGGCCTCCCGGCGCGCGCAGAGCCCCGGGACTCGCGTACGTCCCGGGGTTCTCGGAGGGGGGCGTGTCGGGGGGCGGGGCCGGAGCGCGCGGCGTTGCGGGGGCGTGTCGGCAGCGTTTTGGGGGCGGGTACGGGGCGTGGCTACGGCCCGGGGGCGTGGCCGCGCCCTCCGTACCCGCCCCCAGGTCGCGGCCCGGCGTGTAGCAGGCCCGCTGGCGCGCGGGGATTTACGTCTCCCTCCGGGAGGCGTAAATCCCCCGACAAAGGTAAGGGGGGGGTTGTAGACAGGGCCGGGTGGGTGGGTTAGGTAGGGGAAGGGAGGGTAAGGTGAGGGGAGGGCAAAGGAAAGTTCCCCTCCGAGGCCGCTCCGATTTCGGAGCGGCCTTGGAGGGAAGGGGGGGAGGCAGCGCGGCTCGGCGCGCGCAGGCTATACAAAATCGATAGCCTTGCGCGCGCCGATCCAGGATTTTAGTGGATACGCGCGGCTCCGCGCGTATCTACTAAAATCCAGCGTACTTTTGCTTGAGTCTGATGCGCAAGCAAAAGTAGGCTGATCGCGCTTCTTTTAAAATCTACCCCGATATGCGTGAAGTATCAGTTTTTCTTCTCCCCTGCCGTTGAAGCAGGGAGCTATGCTGGATATGCGTGAAGTATCAGTTTTTCTTCTCCCCTGCCGTTGAAGCAGAGAGCTATGCTGGATATGTGTGAAGTATCAGTTTTTCTTCTTCTCCCCTGTCGTTGAAGCAGAGAGCTATGCTGGATATGCGTGAAGTATCAGTTTTTCTTCTTCTCCCCTGTCGTTGAAGCAGAGAGCTATGCTGGATATGCGTGAAGTATCAGTTTTTCTTCTCCCCTGCCGTTGAAGCAGAGAGCTATGCTGGATATGCATTGAAAGTGAAGTATCAGGCTTATTTGGTTTGGGGTAGTAACCGCCGTAACAAGCCAGCTACTCCCCACTTTGTGAGTGCGAATCCTTTTTTCCACATTTCCTCTTGCTGTTGTAGCTTAGAGCGATGTTGGAGTCACAGTAACCATGTGTATGTTTATTGAATAAGGGTATTATCTCCAGGCAGTAGCCGTCATTCTGGCGAGCCACCCACTCTTTATTGACGGCCTCTTGATTTTATGGATCCACAGTGTTTATCCCACGCCCCTTTGAAGTCCTTCACAGTTCTGGTCTTCCCCACTTCCTTCGGAAGGGCATTCCAGGCATCCACCACCCTCTCCGTGAAGAAATACTTCCTGACATTGGTTCTGAATCTTCCTCCCTGGAGCTTCAAATCGTGACCCCTGGTTCTGCTGATTTTTTTCCTACGGAAAAGGTTTGTCGTTGTCTTTGGATCATTAAAACCTTTCAAGTATCTGAAAGTCTGTATCATATCACCTCTGCTCCTCCTTTCCTCCAGGGTGTACATATTTAGATTCTTCAATCTCTCCTCATAAGTCATTTGATGAAGACCTTCCACCTTTTTGGTCACCCTTCTCTGGACCGCCTCCATCTTGTCTCTGTCTCTTCGGAGATACGGTCTCCAGAACTGAACACAATACTCCAGGTGAGGTCTCACCAAGGACCTGTACAAGGGGATAATCACTTCCCTTTTCTTACTCGATATTCCTCTCTCTATGCAGCCCAGCATTCTTCTGGCTTTAGCTATCGCCTTGTCACATTGTTTCGCCGACTTCAGATCATTAGACACCATCACCCCAAGGTCTCTCTCCTGCTCCGTGCACATCAGCCTTTCTCCCCCCATCGAATACAGTTCATTCGGATTTCCACTCCCCATATGCATGACTTTGCACTTCTTGGCATTGAATGTCAGCTGCCATGTCTTCGACCACTCTTCCATCTTCCTTAAATCCCGTCTCATTCTCTCCACTCCTTCCGGCGTGTCCACTCTGTTGCAGATCTTAGTGTCATCCGCAAAAAGACATACCTTACCTTCTATCCCTTCCGCAATGTCGCTCACAAAGATATTGAAAAGGACCGGTCCCAACACCGATCCCTGCGGTACACCGCTTAAAACCGCTCTCTCTTCAGAGAGAGTTCCATTTACCATCACACATTGTCTTCTGTCCGTCAACCAGTTTGCAATCCAGGCCACCACCTCGGCACTCACTCCTAAGCTTCTCATTTTATTCACCAGTCTCCTACTTACCCCTCCAACACCTCCCTAACATGGCGCCGGCTGCCAGGTCCCTGGCTGCTGCGGGTCGGCCTTCCTCTCCGGCTCTGTCCACTTTCCTCACTGCCGGGGCCTCTCCTGCTTCACTAGTGTGCGGAATGTGCGTGGCTCCTGCCACAGTTTAAAGGGCCAACGGCGGGAAACCAATGCCGGCTCCGGGGGATTACATCATCGGTCCTGGTCTATTTAAGGCCCTTCCGGCTTCCCCATAGATGACTTGGCAATGAGTCTCCTTGTGCTGTACTCCTCGTGGGATCCTGTGTGCCACCGTTGAAGTACCTGCTCCTGTGACCTTGTTCCTGACTCCTGCTTCAGCCCTCTGATTCCTGCTCTACCCTACTGACTCCTGCTCCAGCCCTCCGGTAACCTCTCCGTCCTTCCAGCTCCTACTCCAGTTCCCTGTGCCTTATCTCTTCGGATGGATATCCCTGGCTTCTGATCCTCGGACCGGACTCCACCTTGCCTGCTTGCTGCCTGCTTCTGACCCTCGGTCCAGACTTCACGTTTCTTGCTTTTTGCCTGCCTCTGACCTTTGGACCATACTTCACATTTCTTACTTGCCGCCTGCCTCTGACAATCGGACTGGACTCCATGTTTCCTGCTTGCCGCCTGCCTCTGATCCTCGGACTGGACTCCACATTGCTTGCTCGACACCGGCCTTCTGACCCTCGGCTTTGCCTGGCCGTACCAAGTCATCTCCGCAGGGGCCACCTAAGACCAGCCGGCTCCGGTACCCAAGGGCTCAACCTGTGGGGAACGAGGGCTGGTAGTGGCGAAGCTCCAGCTGGCCCCTGCTCTCCTCCGGCCTCGCCTTCTCCTGAGCTGGTATTGTCTCCTCCGGCCTCGCCTTCTGACGTTGGTGACCCCTCTCGGGTAGTGACAATATCAGCTCAGACCAAGGGTCCACAGTCTACCTCATGGTCAGTAACAGATTGCCAAGTCCATGGACCCGGCAGAGGCCTCCGCCTTGCAGGCCATTCTGAGTCTCGCCCAGAAGATCCTCGAGCAGCAGAAAGTGCTGGAGTCTCTCACTTCGGCAGTGGAGCAGCTTGGCCAGCTTCTGGATTCCGCGGTTCCTCCGCTTAACACATAATTAAACTCTGGAATTCAGTGCTGGAGGATGTGGTAAAAAAATATCAATGCAACTGGAATTAAAAAGGTTTGGACAAGTTCCTGGGAGAAAAGTCCATAAACCATTATTAAGGTGGACTTGGGGAAATCCACTGCTTCTCCCTGGGATGAGCAGCTTAGAATCTATCAAACTTTTGGATACTGCCAGGCACTTGTGACCTGCCTTGGCCACTGTTGGAAGCAGGATACTGGGCTTGATAGACCTTTGGTCTGACCCAATATGACAAATCTTATGTTCTTATGATAAAAAACAGTTGATGCACTATGGGGCAGATTTTAAACCTCACACGCGTGGGGTACATTTGTGCGCGCTACCCGCTGCACACAAATGTACGCCTGATTTTATATCATGCGTGCGCAGCCGTGCATGTTATAAAATCCGGGGTCGGCACGCACAAGGGGGTGCACACTAGTGCACCTTGCACGTGCCGAGCCCTCGGGGAGACCAGAGGCAGGCGTAACTTATGCCCACCGGCCAATTGCTGGCGCACGATCCCCCGGCACAGGAGTCCCTGGCCACGCCTCCTGCCCCACCCCCGGACCGCTCTGCCTCCCCCGACCGGCCGCCCCGCCCCCTGCCCGCCCATTCAGAAAAGCCCCGGGTCTTACACACATCCCGGGGGTTTATGCGCACTGCCGGGCTTTTGAAAATAGGCCCAGTGCGTGTAACCCCCCCCCTACATGTGTAAATCCAGTTGGGTTTATGTGCGTAAGGCTTTTAAAATCTGCTCCTATATGCTCCCCATCATTTCAGACACCCAAATTGGTTTCATTTTGGGAACAGGATGTCAAGAACAGGGTTAAAGTTAGAATATTAGACATTTGGTGCAGTTTTTATGCTCCTGACTCGTAGAAATGCCCTTTCAGCTGTGTGTGCTCCTTTCCACAGCCCCTGTTTAGTTTTCTGTATCAGTATTCCCCAGCAACCAAGCCTAAGCCCCAAGCAGGCCTGAATTCTTTGCGAGATTTTCTCTAATATAAGCCATTAAGAAATAATCCACAGTAAAAATATACATTTTTTTCTGTGGATTGAAAATTGCAGCCTCATATTTTCTTCAGAGAAAGATATGAAAGTACCAAGAGTGGAAACTAATTTTAAATATTGCAGAGAAAGAGGTCAGAAACCTCAGCAAAGTGGAAAAGCAGTTACCTACTGCAAGAAAAAGAGGTGCAGCAACAGAGCTGTGTATTGGGATAGCAAGGGGTATTTCAGGGCAGGAGTGAGGTGCACTGTAAAAGAGCTGGGTGTGTGGCAGTCAGTGCTGGAAGGCAGGAGTGAGGTGCACTGTAAAAGAGCTGGGTGTGTGGCTGTCAGTGCTGGAAGGCAGGAGTGAGGTGCACTGTAAAAGAGCTGGGTGTGTGGCAGTCAATGCTGGAAGGCAGGAGTGAGATGTACTGTAAAAGAGCTGGGTGTGTGACTGTCAGTGATGGAAGGCAGGAGTGAGGTGCACTGTAAAAGAGCTGGGTGTGTGGCTGTCAGTGCTGGAAGGCAGGAGTGAGGTGCACTGTAAAAGAGCTGGGTGTGTGGCTGTCAGTGCTGGAAGGCAGGAGTGAGGTGCACTGTAAAAGAGCTGGGTGTGTGGCTGTCACTGCTGGAAGGCAGGAGTGAGGTGCACTGTAAAAGAGCTGGGTGTGTGACTGTCAGTACTGGAAGGCAGGAGTGAGGTGCACTGTAAAAGAGCTGGGTGTGTGGCTGTCAGTGCTGGAAGGCAGGAGTGAGGTGCACTGTAAAAGAGCTGGGTGTGTGGCTGTCAATGCTGGAAGGCAGGAGTGAGGTGCACTGTAAAAGAGCTGGGTGTGTGGCTGTCAGTGCTGGAAGGCAGGAGTGAGGTGCACTGTAAAAGAGCTGGGTGTGTGGCTGTCAGTGCTGGAAGGCAGGAGTGAGGTGCACTGTAAAAGAGCTGGGTGTGTGGCTGTCAGTGCTGGAAGGCAGGTGTGAGGTGCACTGTAAAGAGCTGGGTGTGTGGCTGTCAGTGCTGGAAGGCAGGAGTGAGGTGCACTGTAAAAGAGCTGGGTGTGTGGCTGTCAGTGCTGGAAGGCAGGAGTGAGGTGGAAAGTGTTCTAAACATCAAAATCACAGAACATATAGAAAGACATGGTTTAATGGAACAAAGTCAGCATGGCTTTACCCAGGGCAAGTCTTGCCTCACAAATCTGCTTCACTTTTTTGAAGGAGTTAATAAACATGTGGATAAAGGTGAACCGGTAGATATAGTATACTTGGATTTTCAGAAGGCGTTTGACAAAGTTCCTCATGAGAGGCTTCTAGGAAAAGTAAAAAGTCATGGGATAGGTGGCGATGTCTTTCGTGGATTGCAAACTGGCTAAAAGACAGGAAACAGAGAGTAGGATTAAATGGGCAATTTTCTCAGTGGAAGGGAGTGGACAGTGGAGTGCCTCAGGGTTCTGTGTTGGGACCCTTACTATTCAATATATTTATAAATGATCTGGAAAGAAATACGACGAGTGAGATAATCAAATTTGCAGATGACACAAAATTGTGCAGAATAGTTAAATCACAAGCAGATTGTGATAAATTGCAGGAAGACCTTGTGAGACTGGAAAATTGGGCATCCAAATGGCAGATGAAATTTAATGTGGATAAGTGCAAGGTGATGCATATAGGGAAAAATAACCCATGCTATAATTACACGATGTTGGGTTCCATATTAGGTGCTACAACCCAAGAAAGAGATCTAGGTGTCATAGTGGATAACACATTGAAATCGTCGGTTCAGTGTGCTGCGGCAGTCAAAAAAGAAAACAGAATGTTGGGAATTATTAGAAAAGGAATGATGAATAAAACGGAAAATGTCATAATGCCTCTGTATCGCTCCATGGTGAGACCGCACCTTGAATACTGTGTACAATTCTGGTCGCCGCATCTCAAAAAAGATATAATTGCGATGGAGAAGGTACAGAGAAGGGCTACCAAAATGATAAGGGGAATGGAACAAACTCCCCTATGAGGAAAGACTAAAGAGGTTAGGACTTTTCAGCTTGGAGAAGAGACGACTGAGGGGGGATATGATAGAGGTGTTTAAAATCATGAGAGGTCTAGAACGGGTAGATGTGAATCGGTTATTTACTCTTTCGGATAGTAGAAGGACTAGGGGACACTCCATGAAGTTAGCATGGGGCACATTTAAAACTAATCGGAGAAAGTTCTTTTTTACTCAACGCACAATTAAACTCTGGAATTTGTTGCCAGAGAATGTGGTTCGTGCAGTTAGTATAGCTGTGTTTAAAAAAGGATTGGATAAGTTCTTGGAGGAGAAGTCCATTACCTGCTATTAAGTTCACTTAGAGAATAGCCACTGCCATTAGCAATGGTTACATGGAATAGACTTAGTTTTTGGGTACTTGCCAGGTTCTTATGGCCTGGATTGGCCACTGTTGGAAACAGGATGCTGGGCTTGATGGACCCTTGGTCTGACCCAGTATGGCATTTTCTTATGTTCTTATGTTCTTATGTTCACTGTAAAAGAGCTGGGTGTGTGGCTGTCAGTGCTGGAAGGCAGGTGTGAGGTGCACTGTAAAAGAGCTGGGTGTGTGGCTGTCAGTGCTGGAAGGCAGGTGTGAGGTGCACTGGTAGGGCTGCACGTGTTGAGGGTGAGAAGGGCTCTTAGTACTAGTCTATTGATATGTATCAACATATTTACATCATTTCCAAGCTATGCACAGCAAAATCCCCTGGAATTTTCAATAGGGAATAAAGGCATTGGGGATGGTGAAGAATGCTGCAGTGGTGCAAGAGAGAAGAGCAGGTGATATCATAAGAACATAAGAAATTGCCATGCTGGGTCAGACCAAGGGTCCATCAAGCCCAGCATCCTGTTTCCAACAGAGGCCAAACCAGGCCACAAGAACCTGGCAAATACCCAAACACCAAGAAGATCCCAAGCTACTGATGCAATTAATAGCAATGGCTATTCCCTAAGTAAACCACATCCTCTGGCAAGAAACTCCAGAGCTTTATTGTGTGTTGAGTGAAAAAAAAATTTCTCTCATTAGTCTTAAATGTGCCACATGCTAACTTCATGGAATGCCCCCTAGTCCTTCTATTATTCGAAAGAGTAAATAACCGAGTCACATCTACTCGTTCTAGACCTCTCATGATCTTAAACACCTCTATCATATCCCCCCTCAGCCGTCTCTTCTCCAAGCTGAACAGCCCTAACCTCTTCAGCCTCTCCTCATAGGGGAGCTGTTCCATCCCCTTTATCATTTTGGTTGCCCTTCTCTGTACCCTTCTCCATCGCAACTATATCTTTTTTGAGATGCGGCGACTACAAATGTACACAGTATTCAAGGTGTGGTCTCACCATGGAGCGATACAGAGACATTATGACATTTTCCGTTTTATTCACCATTCCCTACCTAATAATTCCCAAGATTCTGTTTGCTTTTTTGACTGCTGCAGCACACTGAACCGATGATTTTAAAGTATTATCCACTCTGATGCCTAGATCTTTTTCTTGGGTGGTATCTCCTAATATGGAACCTAACATCGTGTAACTACAGCAAGGATTTTTTTTCCCTATATGCAACACCTTGCATTTGTCCACATTCAATTTCATCTGCCATTTGAATGCCCAATCTTCCAGTCTTGCAAGGTCCTCCTGTAATGTATCACAATCCGCTTATGGTTTAACTACTCTGAATAATTTTGTATCATCTGCAGATTTGATAACCTCACTCTTCGTATTCCTTTCCAGATCATTTATATATATTGAAAAGCACCGGTCCAAGTACAGATCCCTGAGGCACTCCACTGCTTACCCTTTTCCACTGAGAAAATTGACCATTTAATCCTACTCTCTGTTTCTTGTCTTTTAACCAATTTGTAATCCACGAAAGGACATCGCCTCCTATCCAATGACTTTTTAGTTTTCTTAGAAGCCTCTCATGAGGGACTTTGTCAAACACCTTCTGAAAATCCAAATACACTACATCTACTAGTTCACCTTTATCCACATGTTTATTAACCCCGTCAAAAAAATGAAGCAAATTTGTTAGGCAAGACTTCCCTTGGGTAAATCCATGTTGACTGTTTTCCATTAAACCATGTCTTTCTATATGCTCTACGATTTTGACCTTTAGAATAGTTTCCACTATTTTTCCCGGCACTGAAGTCAGGCTCACTGGTCTATAGTTACCCGGATCGCCCCTGGAGCCTTTTTTAAATATTGGGGTTACATTGGCCACCCTCCAGTCTTCAGGTACAATGGATGATTTTAATGATAGGTTACAAATTTTAACTAATAGATCAGAAATTTCACTTTTTAATTCCTTCAGTACCCTAGGATGCATACCATCTGGACCAGGTGATTTGCTACTCTTTAGTTTGTCAATCTGGCCTACTACATCTTCCAGGTTCACAGTGATTTCGTTCAGTTCGTCTGACTCATCACTTTTGAAAACCATCTCCGGAACTGGTATCTCCCCAACATCCTCATTAGTAAACACAGAAGCAAAGAATTCATTTAGTCTTTCTGCAATGGCCTTATCTTCCCTAAGAGCCCCTTTAACCCCTCGGTCATCTAATGGTCCAACCGTCTCCCTCACAGGTTTCTTGCTTCGAGTATATTTTTAAAAGATTTTATTGTGAGGTTTTGCCTCTATGGCCAACTTCATTTCAAATTCTCTCTTCGCCTGTCTTATCAATGTTTTACACTTAACTTGACAATGCTTATGTTTTATCCTATTTTCTTCAGATGGATCCTTCTTCCAATTTTTGAAGGATGTTTTTTTGGCTAAAATAGCCTCTTTCACCTCACCTTTTAACCATGACGGTAATCGTTTTGCCTTCCTTCCACCTTTCATAATGTGTTGAATACATATGGTCTGCACCTCTAGGATTGTATTTTTAAACAATGTCCATGCTTTTGAACACTTTTAACCTTTGCAGCAGCACCTTTCAATTTTTTCCTAACTATTTTCCTCATTTTATCAAAGTTTCCCTTTTGAAAGTTTAGGGGCATATGTCCCGGGGCTTGAAAAAAGGGGCGGGGCGCGGGCAGTCCTGGGCAGGGTGGGAGCGTGGACAGAGGTCTACAAAGGGCCTCTAGGCCCACGGGCAGGCGCAACTTGAAGAACAAAGGTATGGGGGGGGGTTTAGGTAGGGCTGGGGGGGGGGCGGGTAAGGTTGGGGCGTACATTTGTGCGCGTCGGGTAGCGCGCACATATGTGCCCCGCAAGTGCAGGTTTTAAAATCCAGCCCATAGTATTAGACCATTTTGTCCAGGTGGACGGTAGTATACTCCTATCACTATACTCTTACCCAATACACATGGGATTTCTACCCATATAGATTCTACTGAGCATTTAGTCTCTTGTATGATCTTTAACCTGTTGGACTCTATACCTCCTGGACATAAAGGGCCGGATTTTAAAAGCCCTGCGTGCGCCGGAGCGCCTATTTTGCATAGGCCGCCGGCGCGTGCACAGCCCTGGAACGCGCGTAAGTCCCGGGGCTTCATAAAAGGGGCGGGGAGGGGGTGTGTCCGGGGTCAGGGGCGGTTCAGGGCGGGGCCGGGGCCGGGGCGTGGTGCCGGCCCTGGGGTGTGGTCAAGGCCTCCGGACCAGCCCCCGGGTCGGGTGATGGCGCACCAGCAGCCTGCTGGTGCGCGCAAATTTACGCCTGCTTTCAGCAGGCGTAAATCTGCCAACAAAGGTAGGGGGGGTTTAGATAGGGCCGGGGGGGGTGGGTAGGTAGGGAAAGGGAGGGGAAGGTGCGGGGGGGGTGGTGGAAAGAAAGTTCCCTCCGAGGCCGCTCCGATTTCGGAGCGGTCTTGGAGGGAACAGGCAGCGAGCGCTGGGCTCGGCGTGCGCAAGTTGCACAAATGTGCACCCCCTTGGGCGTGCCGACCCCGGATTTTATAAGATACGCGCGGCTACGCGCGTATCTTATAAAATCCAGCGTACTTTTGTTCGCGCTTGGTGTGCGAACAAAAGTACGCGCTCGCGCAAATTTATAAAATCTACCCCAGAGTGCCACACCGCCACCAAGTTGATCTTCCCTATCATTGCAATATAATTTGTACCCTGATATAGCACTGTCCCATTGGTTATCCTCCTTCCACCATGTCTCTGAGATGCCAATTAAGTCTATGTCATCATTTACTGCTAAGCACTCTAACTCTCCCATCTTACTTCTTAGACTTCTGGCATTGGCATACAGACATTTCAAAGTGTGTTTTTTGTTTGTATTAACAACCTGCTTTTCAGTTGTTAGGGATAATTTGGGAATCATTAGCTTCGGTGATTTTTTACATATAGGCACATGGACTATGTTTGCTTTTAATGGAACCTCTCTGTTGGGATGCCCTGTTTCATTAATATCCTTCAAGGATACACTTCTCCGAACCATGCGCTGCTGAGCGACTGTCGGCTTTCCCCTTTTTTCTAGTTTACAAGCTGCTCTATCTCCTTTTTGAAAGTTAGTGCCAGCAGCTTGGTTCCACTCTGGTTAAGGTGGAGCCCATCCTTTTGGAAAAGTCTCCCTCTTCCCCAAAGGTTTCCCCAGTTCCTTACAAAGCTGAATCCCTCTTCCCTGCACCATCATCTCATCCACGCATTGAGACTCCGGAGCTCTGCCTGCCTCTGGGGACCTGCACATGGAACAGGAAGCATTTCAGAGAATGCTACCCTGGAGGTTCTGGATTTCAGCTTCCTACCTAAAATCCAAAATTTGGCTTCCAGAACCTCCCTCCCACATTTTCCTATGTCGTTGGTGCCCACATGTACCACGACAGCCGGCTCCTCCCCAGCACTGTCTAAAATCCTATCTAGGTGACGCGTGAGGTCTGCCACCTTTGCACCAGGCAGGCAAGTTACCAGGCGATCCTCATGCCCACCAGCCACCCAGCTATCTACATTCCTAATAATTGAATCACCAACTATGATGGCCGGCCTAACCCTTTCCCTCCTGGGCAGTAGCTCTGGGAGACTTGTCCTCAGTGCGAGAGGACAATACATCACCTGGAGAGCAGGTCCTTGCTACAGGATCACTTCCTGCTATACCAGGGTGATGTTCTCCTCCTGCCTTTCTGATCCAAGGCAGCACTGGGGCTGCCAGACTGGATTTGGGACTTGGCTACTATGTCCCTGAAGGTCTCATCAATGTACCTCTCTGTCTGCCTCATCTCCTCCAGGTCTGCCATTCTAGCCTCCAGAGATCAGACTCGTTCCCTGAGAGCCAGGAGCTCTTTGCACCGAGTGCACACATACTATCTCTCACCGGCAGGTAAAAAATCAGCTTCATTCTAGGCCATGGGAGTTGATATTGCAGGGTTCGTCCCTCTCGCCATTTTTCTTCAAAGGTAGCAGGTCTGAAGGGTCACTTTTTTGTAGATGATGTGCAGATTTTCTTGCTAATAGATAGAGGTGGGGGTGAGGCTAGGGGATCTAGGAAAACTCGATACAGGTTTAGGCAAATGGCTGAAGGAAAACAAACTCAGTATGTGTAAATCTGAAGCTCTGTGGGAGGGAAAGGAGGAACAGAACCCAAATTTAAGACATACTTAATAGAGGAATCTTGCTATTGTCTCTGGTTAGATACAATGCTTTCATTTGATATCCAGATCACTAGGTAGTTAAAACCATATTTCCTTATCTGCATATGATTTGGCAGCTTAGAGCCTATCTGACCCCTGAGAATTGAAAGATAATAGTCCACACATTAATACCAATAAGACTGGACTACTGTAATATGGTGTATGCAACCTGCTTCAAATATTACAAAACACTGTGATTAGGATTATTGGGGGCCTTTTTGGTAGGGATCATGAAGAGGTGACATTGGCTGCCAAGAGGGGCGGATTGGCCTGTCGGGGGATCAGGCATCCCCGGTGGGCCGGTCGCACTGTTCACATGGTATTCAGCTCAGCTCCAGAAGAAAGGAGGATAATTGAGAGGTAGGGGTGTGTGTGTGTGTGTGTGTGTGTGTGTATGACAGAAAGCGCCAGCATGTGTGTATGAAAGAGAGAGAGCCTAAATGTGTGCATGAGAATGAGCCTGCATGAGTGTATGAAAGAGAGAGAGAGCCTGAACATGTGCATGAGAGTGAGCCTGCATGTGTGTATGAAAGAGAGAGAGAGCCTGAACATGTGCATGAGAGTGAGTCTGCATGTGTGTATGAAAGAGAGATAGCCTGCAAGTATGTATGAGAGAGAGCCTGAATAAGTGCATGAGAGAAAGCGCCAGCATGTGTTTGAAAGAGATAAAGCCTGAACATGTGCATGAAAGTGAGCCTGCACGTATGTATGATAGAGAGAGCCTGAATATGGACATAAGAGTGAGCTTGCTTGTGTGTATGAAAGAGAGCGTGAACATGTGCATAAGAGTGAGCTTGCTTGTGTGTATGAAAGAGACCGAGTCTGAACATGTAAGAACATAAGAACATAAGAAATTGCCATGCTGGGTCAGACCAGGGGTCCATCAAGCCCAGCATCCTGTTTCCAACAGAGGCCAAACCAGGCCACAAGAACCTGGCAATTACCCAAACACTAAGAAGATCCCATGCTACTGATGCAATTAATAGCAGTGGCTATTCCCTTAGTAAACTTGATTAATAGCAGTTAATGGACTTCTCCTCTAAGAACTTGTCCAAACCTTTTTTGAACCCAGCTACACTAACTGCACTAATCACATTCTCTGGCAACAAATTCCAGAGCTTTATTGTGCGTTGAGTGAAAAATAATTTTCTCTGATTAGTCTTAAATGTGCTACTTGCTAACTTCATGGAGTGCCCCCTAGTCCTTCTATTATTTGAAAGTGTAAATAACCAATTCACATCTACTCCTTCAAGACCTCTCATGATCTTAAAGACCTCTATCATATCCCCCCTCAGCCGTCTCTTCTCCAAGCTGAACAGCCCTAACCTCTCCAGCCTTTCCTCATAGGGGAGCTGTTCCATCCCCTTTATCATTTTGGTTGCCCTTCTCTGTACCTTCTCCATCGTAACTATATCTTTTTTGACATGTGGCGACCAGAATTGTACACAGTATTCAAGGTGAGCTTGCCTGTATGAATGAAAGAAAGCAAATCTGAACATGTGCATGAGAGTAAGCTTGCTTGTATGTATGAAAGAGAGAGATAGCCTGAATCCTGAATCTGAAAAGATTATTTTGCATCTAAGATTCACAACCTGGTCTTTGATGCTAAAGCTCTCTTCGCTTATGTCTCCAGCCTCACTCAAACCATACCGCGAGAAATCCCCTGCGACATGGCACAGTCTAAAGCTGATGAACTCGCTCAGTTTTTCCAAAATAAAATCAACAATCTTTTAACTCAACTGCCTTCCAATACCGCTGACGCCTTTCCATTATATCAACACCCAACCTTCAAAAACTCCAGCCTAAACACTTTTGAGCCCGTCTCTTCCACTGAGATTCATGCCATCTTGAGAAGAATGAAACCTTCGTCTCACCCCGCAGACCACATCCCTACCAAACTACTTCTATCTATTCCAGACACAATAGCCACATCATTGACAAACATCATTAACTGCTCTCTAGCCCAAGGATCCTTCCCAGATGATCTCAAAATGGCTTCAATCTCACCACTCCTAAAGAAACCCAACCTTGATCCGAAGGACCCTAACAACTTCCGCCCCATAGCTAACCTTCCATTCATCGCCAAGATCATGGAAAGGACTAGTCAACTCTCAACTTTCAAACTACATCGAAGACAACAATCTTCTCTTCGCCCCACAACACGGATTCCGAAAAATCGAGGCACAGAATCCCTCCTTATCTCTTTGACAGACCATATCCTACTGGGCCTTGACAAAGGAAATTCATACCTATTGATCTTGCTGGACCTGTCCGCAGCGTTCGACACGGTCAACCACGCTATCCTCCTTAACCAGTTGTCATCCATAGGAATCAGCGGCACCGTCCTTTCCTGGTTTAAAACCTTTCTCAACAATAGAGGTTACAAAGTTAAACTCCAAAACAAGGAATCCTCAAGATTCAACTCTGCCATAGGAGTCCCACAAGGTTCGTCTTTATCTCCGACTCTATTCAATATTACCTTCTTCCTCTCTGCCAACTTCTCACCGACCTCAATCTAAAGTTTTTCCTATACGCAGATGATATTCAAATCATCATCCCTATCAAAGACACATACTCTAATACTCTTGACTACTGGGAATCATGCCACAAAAAAATCAAACAACTACTTAACAGCCTACACCTCATCTTAAATTCCTCTAAGACTGAAATCCTACTCATCTCTCCTGAGAACAACACCTCCAACAGTTCTCTTCCTACCAATCTGCCTACCACACAAGCTAGAGACCTAGGAGTAATAATAGACAACCGGCTAAACTTCAAGGCACACATCAACAAAACAACCAAAGACTGCTTCTATAAACTTCAGGTCCTGAAAAGGATAAGACCTCTTTTCCACGCTCAAGACTTCAGAACGATCATCCAAGCAGTCATTTTTTCAAAACTAGACTATTGCAATTCCCTATTGCTAGGTCTACCATCATCATACTCCAAACCCCTACAGATGGTTCAAAATTCAGCAGCCCGAATCTTGACAGGCGCAAGGAAAAGAGACCACATATCCCCCGTCCTGAAAGAGCTTCACTGGTTACCAGTCTACTTCCGCATCATGTACAAAGCCATAACCATCACCTACAAAACTATACATCAACTTACCACTCTCGATCTTCAATTCCCTCTCCAAACACATAATTCTACCAGACCTACTAGAGATGCTTATAGAGGCTCCCTCCAAGTTCCCCCAGCGAAAACGACCAGACACATCACCATAAGAGATCGCGCCACCTCCACAGCTGGCCCTCTTTTGTGGAATTCCATTCCTACAGACCTCAGACAGGAGCCCTGCCTCCCAACTTTTAGGAAAAAACTTAAGACTTGGTTATTCAAACAAGCATTTCCGGACACAACCCAATGACACATTCCAGTGACTCCTAAAACACCACTCCTCTTGTATATAACATTTATTCTGTATACTATATTTAAATTGTATATTGTTTAACCATCTCTTTTCTCTCCTCTCTTCTTCCTTCTCCAAGTTCGGCTACCCTTGTTAAATGTAACTGTACTTTCGGACACCACAGTTCTAGTTTTTGTTTATAATGCACTCCTGTTCGATGTAAACCAGCAAGATATGTTTTCATGATTGCCGGTATATAAAAACTCTAAATAAATAAATAAATAAATAAAATCCTAGTCTCCCAGGATGTCAATTATGTAGTTTCCAACAATCTTCCCACCGTTCAACCATCCCTCTCCTCCCAAGTAAGAAACCTCGGAGTCACCATGGACAATCAACTGAACCTAAAATAATTCATCAATAATACCACAAAGGATTGCTTTTTTAAATTACAAACCCTAAAACGGCTGAGACCGCTCATCCACTTCCAAGACTACCGTACAGTTCTCCAATCAATCATTTTTTAAAAAATTGACTACTGCAACTCGCTTCTGCTCGGTCTCCCAGCAAACACTATCAAACCCCTACAGATGTTGCAGAACGCCACAGCCAGGATTCTGACTAAGCCCAACAAAAGAGATCATATCACACCCATCCTGCGGAACCTGCATTGGCTCCCAATCAAATTTAGAATTATGTACAAAGTCCTAATGGTCCTACACAAAGCCATTCACAATCTCACTCCTCTGGTTCTTAATATCCCACTTCGTCCCCACTTACCCTCCAGACCGGTGAGATCTGCCTACAGAGACACTCTCTATGCCCCCCCCCCCGCCAAAACCACACTAAGGAAACGAGCTCTTTCCACAGCTGGCCCTCCGCAATGGAATGCTCTCCCACCAGAGCTCCGGCTAGAACAATGCCCGATTACCTTCAAAAAAAGACTCAAAACCTGGCTATTCGAACAAGCCTTTCCTTAATCTCAGAAGATCTCTCCAGTACTCTACCTCTGCTAGTAATGGACTAGCTCGCCGTTTAACCTTCCATGTCAGAGGATCAATCCATGTTATTTTCCCTTTTAACTTGACACTGTGTTTAATCTCTTAGTAATATGATTCTGTGTCCCTTTTAATCTCCTGCTCTCTGGAAGAGCCTATTATTTATTGGTTCTGTTGATCCCAGTTATTTTCCCTTGATTGATGTAATGCATTCTTACATGCTTGTTCTCGTTTTACTGTAAACCGAAGTGATATGTAATTTTTTACATGAATATCGGTATATAAAAGTGCAAATAAATAAATAAATAAATATGGGCATGAGAGTGAGCTTGCATTTGTGTATGAAAGAAAGAGCCTGATTATGAGCATGAGTGAGCCTGCATGTGTGTATGAAAGAGAGAAAGGCTGCAAATGTGTATGAGAGAGAGCCTGAATAAGTGCATGAAAGAGAGCGCCTGCATGTGTGTATGAAAGAGAGAGAGCTCGCATGTGTGTATGATAATGAGAGAGTTGCAAGTGTGTATGGGAGCCTGAATATGTGCATGAGAGTGAGTGCCTGCATGTGTGTGAGCGCCTGCATGTGTATGAGAGAGAGTACATGTCTGTATGAGAGTATCTGCATGTGTGCATGAGAGAGTGAGAGCCTGCATGTCTGTATGAGAGCACCTGCATATGTACATGAGTAAGAGCCTGCATGTATCCATCAGAAAGAGAGAGAGCCTGCATGTGTTTATGAGAGAGCCTGCATGTGTATGAGAGAGAAAGTGTCTATGTGTGTGAAGGAGAAGGAGGTTAAAGATTGTGTTTCCCTCTTCACCTAAATCCACAACAATCTCTGGAAAATCAAAAGATGCCAGATATTTTTTTATTTAATGGTATGGAGAGATGGAGATTTTTTAATTATTTAATGTTTTGTTATTTTAAATTTTTGGGGTGTTATTTCATGTGTTTGCAGTTTTTTAATATTTTATTGGTGTTTGCGAAATATTTGAACAAATTTATGTGACTTTTTAAATCATTAGGGGCCCAGTATTGAAAGATGGCCATTTAAGTAACTTGGTCGGAAATAACTTATCCAGCTAAATTATACCGTATATTCGGCGGCAGCACTAGGTTGCTGAATAAACACATGTATATTTGTACTTAGCCATATCAGTTATAACCATCTAATGTAGCTGGTAATCTTATGTGGCTAAGACTGAATATTACTATTTAGTTGCATAAGTTATGCTGCTTGTCCACAACTTATGCAGCTAACATTTTAGCCATATAAGGGTCTTATGTGGCTAAGCAGCAGCCGCTAAACATAAGCGCATATTCAGAGGCCGCTACTTAACCACAAAAGTCCTACTTATCCGGCTAAGTAGGATAAATGCGCTTTAAATATTGAGCCCCCTATGTTTGTTGGTTGTTTTGATATATTCATTCTTTTCATGGTTTTAATACTATGAATGATGTCTTATATCTCTTGATTTTATTGCTTGATATTTTGTGAGGAGTGATTTTAATTCTGTTTTTCCATTGTTGCATTGCATAATATAGTTGGGCTTGTTGTGGTTACCATAGCATGTTTGTGAGCAAGAGAGAACAAGTGAGTCAATGAGCATATGTTTGAGCAAGAGAACTATGTAAGCCAGTGCGCATGTGTGTGAGTATAAGAGAGAGCGAATGAGCCAGTGAGCATATGTGTGAACAAGAACGAGTCAGTGAACATGTGTAGGAGCATGTATAAGAGACAGCAACTGAGCTAGTGAGCATTTGTGTGAACAAGAGCGTGAGTGTGTGACACAGTGAGCATGTAAACCAGTGAGCATGTACAAGAGAGAGCGTGTGATCTAGTGAGCATGTATGTGAGAGAGAATATAAGGGAGTTTGTGTGAGAATGAACATGTGTGATAGAGAGAGAAGAAAGTTGGGACTATCTACCACCCCTTACTAATCCATGACAATCTCAGGGTGACTGGAATCAAAAGTTCCCAGATATGGAGAGCAGAGGATTTATTTTAGCTTTAATTTGAATTATTGGGTGTTGTTTGCTGTGTCTGCTAATTTGAAATATTTTATCAGTTTGAGAAATTAGAAAAACAATGTTATATGTTTGTAATCATTGGATGTTCTTTTCATAAATTGTTTTGAAATATTTATTCTTTTTATGAGTTTGGTCTTACTATTATGATTGATGCTTTATATTTCTTGATGTTATTGTTTGATGTTTAGTGAGGAATGATATGTGTTTTTCCATTCCATACAGAGTCTGGCTTGTTGCGATTTCAAGTTCAGTTTTTGTCTACATGTTACTATTTATACTTTATTATCTCTTCATTTTGCATTTGGTGAGGGTCTGTCTGTGTTCTACATTGATTGAAAAAGTCATCCTTAAGCAAAGAAAAGTCTCTTCACCGATGTCTGGCTGAATAAATTGGTAATAACTTTGACGGTTCATGTACAAATGAAAAAGCACACTCAGTGCAACAGTGGCAGCAGTTCATGCAGAAATGGAGTTGCGCATTGAAATCAGCAGCGGCTGAGAATGCTGTAACCTACCTCACACCACGGTATCCAATAATGTCTCTGTTGTACATCCAAGTAAGTGGCGACTCATAATCCTCCACAATGGCTCACTGGGCAGACAGAATAGGTATCTGATTGGCTTGAACTGCTGCCGCTGTTAATGTCTACTCTCAGCACAATTTTGAGTGAGTTGAATATTTTCAAAGTTATAAGGGTCATTTTCAAAGGAGTTAGATGTGTAAATGTAACAACTATCACAGCAATTTTAAAAAGCCATTTATGTGTGTAAAGTGCTCTTGGAATATTCAATGGCATACATTGTAGCAATCTTCAAAAGTCCAAGTACATGGCTAAAGTGCATTTACACGTGTATAACCCAGTTTTAAGTAGGGATGTGAATCGTTTTTTGACAATTTAAAATATCGTCCGATATTTTTTAAATCGTCAAAAATCGTTAAAGAGTGAGATACAATAGAAATTCCCCCGATTTATCGTGAAAAATTGTTAATTGGGTTTGTGTCCACTAACGGGAGTTATTTGGGGGGGGGGGAAACCGGCACACCAAAAAACCCCTAAACCCACCCCGACCCTTTAAAACGAATCCCTTACCTTCCCCTACCCTCCCAAACCCCCCCAAAACATTTTAAAATTACCTGGTGGTCCAGTAGGGGCGCGGGGAGCGATCTCCCGCTCTCGGGCCGTCGGCTGCCACTAATAAAAATGGCGCCAATGGCCCTTTGCCCTTACCATGTGACAGGGTATCCGTGCCATTGGCCGGCCTCTGTCACATGGTAGGAGAACTGGATGGCCGGCGCCATTTTTAAAGATGGCGCCGGCCATCCAGTACTCCTACCATTTGACAGGGGCCGGCCAATGGCACGGATACCCTGTCACATGGTAAGGGCAAAGGGCCATCGGCGCCATTTTTATTAGCGCAGCCGACGGCCCGAGAGCGGGAGATTGCTCCCCCCACCTCCACTGGACCACCAGGTAATTTTATAACATTTTTGGGGGTGTCGGGAGGGTGGGGGAGGCTAAGGGGTCAGTTTTAAAGGGTCAGGGTGGGTTTTTTGTTTATCGGATTGGGCGCAGCCGATAAACAAAAAACCAATCGGGCCGGACGATAAAAATTATAAGATTTAAATTGGAACTGGAACCGAATCGATTCCGGTTCCGATTCACATCTCTAGTTTTAAGCACGTAAATGCTTTTGAAAATTACCCCCTTTATGATTTATGTCTGTACTGCATATTGTAATGTGCTTAGCGTGCTTGTTCCAGTATGGGCAGAATAAATGCCCCAGGAACGCCACAGTCTCTCAGAGTCTCAAAAATGTAGCAATAGTCAACTCAGTGAAAAATCTTTTCCTGATGCAGAATCAGACATGGACGGGTGCACAAACCTATGAGGATGACAACATTTGGAGGGCATAAAATTTCCTGGCTCTCCTCAATCCTTCCCTGCCCTCCCACCCTCTCCCCTTCGGACCCCTGCTCCTCAGACAGTGCTCACAGACTCTGCTTCCTCTGGGCTTTCCTGTATTCACACACTGTAGTCTGAGACTGGAGATCCGGAGGAGGGCTTAGAGGTTCAGAGGGTGGGGGTGACATCAGTCAGACTCAGTAGATAGAGAGAGAGAGCAGTAGCCAGGAGTTCCTGGTGATCTGCCTGCTTTGTGGCTCTGTTCTAAGATGATAAAAGATGGCACCGCTGCAGACAGATGATTCAGCAGCAGCTCGGTTAGGATCATGTAATCACGAATTAGCAGCACTACGGCTCTTCAGTTTGTAGCACAGACCCTTCTTTCAGTCTGATTTGCCAGATCCTTCACCAACATTTATTATTTTATTTAGTTTAAACTTTTTCTATACCGTGGTCCACAGTAATGCACAAAGTGGTTCACAAAACAGATTTGTAGAATTCTGACTGGAGATCTGTGGCAGTTCAATGTCTTTTTGCTCCCTGGCAAGGGCCATGAGGGGCAGGGGCTGTCTCTCATGTGATCTGTGCAGCACTACATCGAATAGTGCTACAGAAATGAGAATTAGTAAACAGGTAATGGGAGCAGGAGCGCTAAGAGAAGAGAGACGAGGTGAGAGCAGAGGAGAGACTGAGAAAAGTTTAGTTAGGAAATAATGAAAAACAAAGCTATAAAAAAGATTTTCTTTTCAATATTTAGTGGAGTAAGTAATTATTTTTGTATTAAAGTATTATATAAAACTGAAAATAGAAAGCTCAAGTCTTGTTAATTGCCACTTGACCCTGATGAGTTATGGCTCAGGCGTGTGTATATGGTCTATATGAGCCACGTGAAATGTGAGGGCTTTCTCACGTTTACATTACTGTCTCTAACTCTTCTGCAAGGTTCTCCCTTCCAGTGCCAATATATACATTAGAATAACAAGGGCATTATATGCATAGATAATTTTATAGTTTTAAAAATATATGCACTGCTATAGTCCCGTTAACTCCATGTTCTGGGCTTTCCAGCTGTGAGTGCTTTTAAGCTCACATGAAACAAGCTGATGTTCAAAAACATTCTTCTGCAGTATCAGGTGGTTAATGCACCCTCATAGGTGCCAAAGCCATGCCATAACTCAGACGTATTAGCAGCATGCCTGCAACACGCGCACTTTTGTGGACATGGGGAAGCCAGATTTTACACTGGCCATGGGGCTTGTAACCATGGGTCTGCAAGTCAGTTCTCAAAGGGAAACTCTCCATGGTGTTTTCCTTTGAAAATTGTTCGGTGGCTGATGTCATGGGGATATTTCTACCAGAATACTTTTGTGGGGTAAACCACATGCAGGAATTTCAAAATAAAATCCCTGCACATATTTGACCTGGACCACCCTAATCTTGCCGCCTGTGTCACTTCTTTTCCCTGCAGTCAGAAGTATAGACGTACACTTGGATCATCTGAATAAAGGTATAAAGCATACACATCCACGTTGCACTTACATTCTTAAACTTTAATGCAAATGTGTAGATTTGTCTCTAACCAAGTTATACTCCAGGACGGTCTCTTTTAAAGCAGCTAAATGTACCCACATTGTACAACTGCATGCAGACTTTTAGATAACTAAAAATCCAGGTAGGATAGAGCCATTCTTCCCCTTCCTCTCTCCTCATTCCAGCACTCTCTTTGCTCCCTCTTCCTAGAAGTCTCAGCACTTACGCATTCTCACTCTACCCTGGAGTCACAGCTGCAGACTGAGTTTGTGTATTACAGCCCCTCTCCAGTTTCTCCCCATGTGCTGCTTGCAGTGTCTGCTCCAGGCTTACTGAGGAAGGGGAGTGGCTGAGCTGTATACAGAGAGGCCCTGAGATTTCTAGTGTTTTCCTGGAGACCCTGTAATTAATGCAAATTCCCTGAGACTCAGGATGAAATCCTAAGAGTTCCCAGGTATTTATTTATTTATTAGATTTTATATACTGCGGTTCCTGTATGAGATACAGATCGCCTCGGTTTACAGTAAACATTAACTTTGCTCGTAGGCCGACATAGAACAATAGAAAACAAGAACAGTAAAAAAGCTTAGCTCGCATGCCGAATAAATAATAGAGGACAACAAAGAGCTGGCACAACTGGTGCCACGGGTATAATTGGTGCAACTGCTAGGGGAAATATTAGAACTGGAAAAAAATTAATATCTGGAGTGCATGGAAAATAAAGCAGGGGGCATGCGTTAGAAATGAGTGTGAAGTACATAGAACAACTGTGAGACCAGTCTGGGGGATTGCATCGAGGAAAAACAATTGGAAGGCAACAGGGGACATAGGTATGGTGAGGTAGTAATTGCTTCATGGAAGCTGAAGGGATAGTCCTCGTGGACATACGATGGGGGGGAAGAAAGGGGAGGGGCATGACTGTTAAAAACAGACAGAGGCAAAGATTAGGTGTCAGGGAAAGCTTGGGTGAAGAGCCAAGTCTTAGGGTTTTTTTTGAAAGTCCGGTGGCATGGTTCCATTCGAAGGTCTGGAGGGAGAGTGTTCCATTGGTGTGGGCCTGCTGTAGACAGAGCTCGCTTCCTTCTTGAGGTTTCGCTGGCGGGGCATACAATGTGCCTTTGTATGCAGATCTGATGGGTCTGGCTGACGTGTGAGGTCTCAGTTGGATGCTTAAGGAGAGTGGAGCGAGGTTGTGCGTCGCTTTGGGAATTAGTGTGAGAACTTTGAAAAGTATCCTGAATTTGACTGGTAGCCAGTGAAGGGAACGAAGGATGGGGGTGATGTGGTCTCTTTTTTTGGAGTTGGTGAGGATTCTCGCGGCGGCATTCTGTACCATCTGTAGTGGTTTGATGGAATTAGTTGGGAGACCAAGCAGGAGGGAGTTACAATAGTCAATTTTAGATAGAATGATAGATTGTAGCACAAGGCGGAAATCGTTGAAATGAAGGAGTGGTTTGAGGTTTCTGAGGACTTGCAATTTGTGGAAGCATTCCTTTGTGGTGTTATTTATAAATTTTTTTAGGTTTAGTTGGTTGTCTAGCCAAGTTCCTAGGTCCTTGACAGCGGATGAAAGGTTGATGTTAGGGGTTGCAGGTTGAGGGGAGCTAGGCGGGTTGAGCTGGATAGTGCTGTCTTCCTGCGATATGATGAGCATCTCTGTTTTATTGGAGTTGAGAACAAGGTTGAGACTGGAGAGT
This sequence comes from Rhinatrema bivittatum, assembly GCF_901001135.1. NCBI lineage: Eukaryota > Metazoa > Chordata > Amphibia > Gymnophiona > Rhinatrematidae > Rhinatrema > Rhinatrema bivittatum. The sequence continues at coordinate 82,338,686 of NC_042628.1, forward strand.
AGCTCCTTGATCGATTGCAGACACTCATTCCAATGCGCCAGGGTTTTATGAAGGGACTCTGTGATTGGGATGAGAATTTGAACATCATCCACGTATAGGTAGTAAGTTAGCTTGAGATTGGTGAGTAACTGACAGAGCGGGAGAAGGTATATATTGAAAAGAGTTGGAGAGAGGGAAGATCCTTGGGGGACTCCTAGGTCAGAGAGGACAGGTGGAGAATCTTTATTGTTTATTCTCACTTTGAAGAACCTGTTGTCTAAGAAGGACTTAAACCAGCTAAGAGCAGGACCCTTGATGCCTATGTTTGCTAGTCGTTCTAAAAGAATTGTGTGTTTTACCGTATCAAACGCTGCGGATAGATCTAACAGAACAAGTAGGTAGGATTGACTATTTTTTAGGTTCAGGAGGATGGAGTCTGTGAGTGATAGAAGGAGGGATTCAGTGTTCAGAGTTTTACGGAATCCGTACTGCATCGGGGCGAGTATGTTGTTTTCTTCCATGTATTCCGAGAGCTGTTTGTTCACTATTTTCTCCATCAGTTTGGCAATCAACGGTAAGTTGGCTATGGGACGGAAGTTAGCTGGGTCTGTGGGAGGAAGGTTTGGTTTTTTTAATAGAGGTTTAAGAATTGATAGCTTTAGCTGGTTTGGTACTAGGCCCTGGGTTAGGGAGATATTTATGATTTCTGCGATAGGTTTGGAGATAGTGTTCATGACGGAGATGAGGAGGTTCGTGGGTAATGGGTCCGAAGGGTGAGAGGAAGGTTTGATTTTCTTGCGGATATTTTCGACCTCGAGGGAGGAAATGGGCTTGAAGGATTCCAGGCATATGGTTGGTTGAGGGAGGGTCACAAGTGCCGAAGGATGCGGGGGACTGAGTGTAGAGAGAGGATCAGTCAAGGTGGTGATTTTTTTCTTGAAGTAATTGGCCAGTTCGCTGGCTTTGTTGAGAGCTTGGTTGTCTGGGATGATAGGGGGGGGATGGTTTGGTGAGTGTTGAGACATAGGAAAAAAGAGCTTTTGAATCAAAGATGAAGTTGTGGATTTTTTTAGAATAGAAGTCTTTCTTTGTTCTGAGAATGGCGTTTCTGTAGGTGTTGAGGAGAGATTTGTAGGAAGCTTGTGTCGTGGTGGAGGGGTTTTTCCTCCATCTTTGTTCTTTTTTTCTTAGTTCTCGTTTGAGGACTTTCAGCTCTGGTGTGACCAGGGTTTCCTGTTGTCTAAGACGGGTTGAAGCACTTTGGTGGTGGATGGGCAGATTTGGTCCGCAATCTTGCTGGTGATATTTAACCATGAAGAGGTAGGTGTGCTTGCATCTGAGAGGTCCAGGTGCGATAATTCCTTGGAAAGATGCTCGCTGAGTAGTTCTGGCGAGCAGAGTTTCCTGTATTGGATAGTGGTTTTAGGGTAGGTTATAGGCGGCTGCTCTTTGATTTCCAGGGCTGTTGTTATGATTCTGTGGTCCGACCAAGGGACTGGAGAGCAAGTGGGATTGGAGGTAATGGTGATGCTATCATTGATGAAAATGAGGTCCAAAGTGTGGCCTGCTTTATGTGTAGGGCTGTTTATGATTTGCGAGAGGCCCATGTGACTGAGCGAGGAGAGGAAGGTTTCACAATTATGGGAGAGAGGAGAGGCGTCAACATGTAAATTGAAATCTCCCAGGATTATGGTTGGATTGTCGGCATTAAAATGTTTGGTTATGAGTTCAATCAGCGGCGAGGGGTCTGATTCTAGGGTTCCTGGGGGGGAGTATATAAGGCCGATTTGTAGATGCACAGATTTGAAGAGGGAAAATTTGAGCTTTGTTGTTGAGATAGTAGTTTGTAGGGTTAAACCCTAGTCCTTTTTTTGCAGCTAAGAGAAGGCCTCCGCCTCTTTTTTTAGGTCTAGGGGCTGAGAAGAAGTCGTAGGATTGAGTGGGAAGTTGATTCAGTAGTGCTGTGTCAGTGGGTTTAAGCCACGTTTCCGTGACAGCACAGATGTCAGGGTGAACATCAATCAGGTAATCATGAAGAATGTGGGTTTTTTTGGAGAGTGATTGTGCATTGAAGAGGGTTAGAGTGAAGAGAGAGAGACCCAGAAATTGAGTGATAGGGGCGATCATTATAGGGATTAGCCTTTGTGGTTGAGTAACCGGTGGGGACCTAAATTTCGAATGGATTCTGAAATTGTTCCTGATTATAGGGATAGTGAGAGTGTGTCAGTAATCTGCTGCTGAGGAGACAGGAGAAGCCTGGTGCCACCATTAGTAAGGAGGAATGGTGTTGCAATGGAGGGGCGGGGTGAGGGGAGGGAAAGAGGAAAGAAGGAACATGCTAGGTAGGGGATGGGGGTAGAGAGAGGGCTGCCACTGAGTGGGCAAGTTTAATATCGTTTTATGTCCACCAAAATAAACTCTGATATTTACCCAAAAAATAATGAATCACATTTTTCCACTGATTTTCTCCTGTTTTTGTTCTTGTCATAATAAACCCTGATAAATTCCTGGGAGAAATTTAAAAAAAACTGAAAATGAAGATCCTTAATCATCCATTATGTGACAAGGGATTTGGATTATAGGAAATACATCTACTGGCTTGAGAGCTTCCCTTTTTGACCTTTGAAGACACTGGGCAGACGTCTTTTGCTGAGACTAATGAACACATTGTGGAATTGGTTCCCCGAATGCTTGGAAACCTGCAGAGCTAGGTCACAGACATTTTTGTTCAGGCAGGCTTTTAGTTTAACTGCCTGAATGGCTGGGGGTGGCAGTGTGTGGGTCCTAGAAATTCCAGATAAGCTAGAGGACTGTACTCAGTTCTTTAGTGACAGAAAAGGCAAATTTTACATCCACTGAGCAAGACGGGACTGTGCTAATTGTGTAAATGTAATTGTGCAGTGCTACTTTGTATTTCGTGATTTTTTGGATTTGAATCTTTTAATGTACATGTCTTAAGGCTTAGGAATAAGAGATTCATAAATGTTAATAAAGTTAAAGATTACTGTGCCCTGGTGGCCCATGGACAATACACTCTTCAGGGTGACAAATTTTCTAAAGCATCAGAGCTCTTTGGCCTCACCATCAATCTCGGTAAGACATAGGTAATGTTCCAACTTGCACTTCCCTCCAACACCCGATACCAGCCCTCTCAATCCAAGGCACCAGCTGAAAAAAATATCCAGATGATAATTTGCGTGTACACACGACAAGTGCAAATAAATTCTTTTGGTCAAAATTCATAAAGTGTATTTTTTTTATTCTCAATTCGGCAACTCCACTTAGTAGAACACAATATTGTACAGCAAATCCCCAACACAGACCTGTGTTTCATCAGTCCGGCTGCTTCGGGAGGGATAGCAATTTTTAACAACCCGTACAAGTTTGAGACAGTTTATGACACAGATTGTTTGTTGTTAAAAATTGCTATCCCTCCCGAAGCAGCCGGACTGACGAAACACAGGTCTGTGTTGGGGGATTTGCTGTACAATATTGTGTTCTACTAAGTGGAGTTGCCGAATTGAGAATAAAAAAAATACACTTAAATTATTTTTTGTCAAAATTCATAATTTGCACTTGTCGTGTGTACACTTAACGTGTTGAGTGCAATATTTGCTCCAGTGTGACATTAGATGATAATATGCACCATCTCCAGTGATGGTTTCCTTGACAAGAATCAATAAAGTTAACCAGACCCTTAGTTGAGTCTAAACAAGTCTTTAACAAAGATATCATCTGTCTCTACAAAACTGAAGATCTACAACACAATGGTCCCAACATTTTTTCTCTATGGATCTGAGACATGGACTCTCTATAGATGGCACATTGAACAACATGAGCAGTGCCACATGTGCTCCCTCTATTCAATAATTAACATTTGCTGGAAGGACAGGGTGACCAATGTTGAGGTCCTAGAAAGAGTATCAAGGAAATTCTGCTGAATGAGAACATATTAAGTGGATTAGACGTCATCAGAATAGATGATTACCATTTCCCAAAGCAGATCTTGTAAAAGGAACAGAGCAAGGTAGTAGGAAGAAAGATCATCTGTCCAAGTGTTTCAGACACAGCGTGAAGATGGTCTTTAATGGGCTGGCATCAATGCCAAGGAACTTTATCAAATGGCTTTGGACAGAACTCACTGGAAGTCCTGGACAAGATTATCAAGCAGCCATTTCAGTCTGGATTGTTCACACTACTTTATCCAAGCTGGACTAATAACATCACCCTGGGCAACATGCAAAGTGCAGCAGAGCTGCATCATCAGTCATCACAGTTATATACTTCTCATACCGAAAGTATGACTGACGTTGTACATCAAGGCTCAGTCTTCCGTGCAAAGCCATAGATGAGATCGCTGACTAACAATAATATTAGAACCAAAATATTGGACTACCAAAAAAAATAATATCATATTTATTTATTTTATTTTATTTAACAGCTTTTAATATACCGGTGTTCGTGCGAGCACATCACGCCGGTTTACAATAAACTTGCGAAAGGAGGAAATTACAAAAAACAGGGAGTGGGAGATGGAGCAGGTTTGAGAAAAAGGGGGGGGGGGGGAGAGGGGGGAAAGTAAAGGAGGAAGAAGATAGCAGCTGAGAAATTAAAAGGAACGTAACATTTACATGAGAGGCAATAAATGAGGGATAAACATTGTCACAAAGTTACAGCGGATAATGAAGGAAATATGGAATGTATGGAGTATATATATGGAGGCTTATTTACGGTAGTTATGGCAAGTTATGAGGAACATATATATATGCTTATTTACGGCAGTTATGGCAGGAGAAAAAAGACAATTAATTTTTACTTTTAACATGCAGATTGTACAGGTTGTAAGGTAGATGGGGTGCGGTAAAGTGTAAGGGGGGGGTATAGGGGTGGGTGGGTGGTGGGCGGTACTGTGACTAGGGGGGTTTCAGGGGGGTAGGCTACGAGGGGTTGGGTTCGGGGTAGGCCTGTCTGAAGAGCCAGGTCTTAATGCCTTTTTTGAAGTTGGGTAGTGAGGGTTCAAGACGGAGGTGTGTGGGGAGGGAGTTCCAGAGGGCGGGGCCTGCAATGGTGAAGGCTCTTTCTCTGGTGGTGGAGAGGCGGGCTGTTTTGAGGGGGGGGGGTGTGGAGGGTGCCTGTAGATGTGGATCTTGTCTGGCCACAAGCATTCTTATAATAGTGTTATTATTATGGCTAGTGTATCCTTTTTTATTTTATGAGGTTTGAGATGGGTATGCTCTTTGAAGCCATTATTACATGTCTTTACAGTTGATCCCTTTGAGACACTTCATATCTAACAACCAGATAAAAATGATTTGTACGTGTCTAATTGCAGGTCCACTGAGGGTATACAAGCTGTGGCCTCTGCTGACAAATATCACTTGCATGAAATCACAGGCATCTTATGCGCCTGTCAGCATGGAGATCAAGCTATGCCCCACAATGTTTATTCCCTCATGAATAAATCTGTTTCTTATTGGGCAGGGAAAGAGAACCCCAAGTTTAATCTGTGAGATAACATTAATTACAGATGCTAGGTAAAAGCTCTGAAAGTATTCTTTAGAAAAACTGAATAAGTTGTTTGTAACAAGGAAAGAAAGAAGAAAAGATATAGGCTAAAGGAAAAACATTAAGACCATCAGTTTTATTAATTAATTAATTAATTAGTTTATTTATTTAACATTTTTATAGACCGACATTCATTGGGAACATCATATCGGTTTACATGGAACATTAATGTAGCGTAACTTGGCTTTACAAGGAACAGAGGTTAAAACAAATAATATTTGGAACATATAAATTTGGAACAGTAGGGAAAGATAACAATTTTTAAGTTTAAGGTTAAATGCAGTAGTATAACAATAATATTATATAACAACAAAATAAGGTTATAGTTAAGTTGTAGGACAGCGGGTTAATAATTGAACGTTAATTGAATTGCGGGGAGAGGGGTTCACAAGGAAAGGCAGAGGATGTATATGAAATGGGGAAGAGGTTGGGAGAGGGAAGGGGGGATTGGAGGGGCAGGAGTGGAGGGGTAAGGGGGGGCTAAGAGGGGCAGGTGTGGTAATTCTATTGATGAGTTTAATTATACGCTTGCTTGAATAACCATGTCTTTTGTCTGAATTTTTTGGGGCAGAGTTCTTGTTGGCATGGTGTTCCAGGGTGCTGGTCCAGCAATAGAAAGTGCACATTGTTTTGTAGTATTGAAGTCTGTAGTTTTAGGGGATGGCATGCATAGAGTTGCTACGTATTGTGTTCTGGTGGGTCTTGTGAAAGTGCGAAATATTAGTGAATCGTTGAACCATTGTATGTTTTGATTATGTAGGGATTTGTGTATGATGGTCAGGGCCTTATATTGTATTCGGTATATTGCGAGGAGCCAATGTAAATCCTCGAGAATTGGGATGATGTGTTCCCTTTTGCGGATGCCGGTAAAGATCCGTGCAGCTGCATTTTGTAGTATCTGAAGGGTATGCCATGTTTTTTGGGAGGTCAAGGAGAATGGCATGACTGAGTTGCAGTGACAGAGTTGGGTCAGTATTGGAATAGCACGAGGTGCTGAAGGCATGACTGAGGTGCAGTAGCAGAGCTGGGTCAGTACTGGAATAGTACGAGGTGCTGAAGGCAGGACTGAGGTGCAGTGGCAGAGCTGGGTCAGTATTGGAATAGCACGAGGTGCTGAAGGCATAACTGAGGTGCAGTGGCAGAGCTGGGTCAGTACTGGAATAGCATGAGGTGCTGAAGGCATGACTGAGGTGCAGTGGCAGAGCTGGGTCAGTACTGGAATAGCATGAGGTGCTGAAGGCATGACTGAGGTGCAGTGGCAGAGCTGGGTCAGTATTGGATTAGCACGAGGTGCTGAAGGCATGACTGAGGTGCAGTGGCAGAGCTGGGTCAGTATTGGAATAGCACGAGGTGCTGAAGGCATGACTTAGTTGCAGTGACAGAGCTGGGTCAGTACTGGAATAGCACGAGGTGCTGAAGGCATGACTGAGGTGCAGTGGCAGAGCTGGGTCAGTACTGGAATAGTACGAGGTGCTGAAGGCATGACTGAGGTGCAGTGGCAGAGCTGGGTCAGTATTGGAATAGCACGAGGTGCTGAAGGCATGACTGAGGTGCAGTGGCAGAGCTGGGTCGGTACTGGAATAGCACGAGGTGCTGAAGGCATGACTGAGGTGCAGTGGCAGAGCTGGGTCAATACTGAAATAGCACGAGGTGCTGAAGGCATGACTGAGGTGCAGTAGCAGAGCTGGGTCGGTACTGGAATAGCACGAGGTGCTGAAGGCATGACTGAGGTGCAGTGGCAGAGCTGGGTCAATACTGGAATAGCACGAGGTGCTGAAGGCATGACTGAGGTGCAGTAGCAGAGCTGGGTCAGTACTGGAATAGTACGAGGTGCTGAAGGCATGGCTGAGGTGCAGTGGCAGAGCTGGGTCAGTACTGGAATAGCACGAGGTGCTGAAGGCATGACTGAGGTGCAGTGGCAGTTGGGTCAGTACTGGAATAGTACGAGGTGCTGAAGGCATGACTAAGGTGCAGTGGCAGAGCTGGGTCAGTACTGGAATAGTACGAGGTGCTGAAGGCATGACTGAGGTGCAGTGGAAGAGCTGGGTCAGTACTGGAATAGTACGAGGTGCTGAAGGCATGACTGAGGTGCAGTGGCAGAGCTGGGTTAGTATGGAATAGTACGAGGTGCTGAAGGCATGACTGAGGTGCAGTGGCAGAGCTGGGTCAGTACTGGAATAGTACGAGGTGCTGAAGGCATGACTGAGGTGCAGTGGAAGAGCTGGGTCAGTATTGGAATAGTACGAGGTGCTGAAGGCATGACTGAGGTGCAGTGGCAGAGCTGGGTCAGTACTGGAATAGCACGAGGTGCTGAAGGCATGACTGAGGTGCAGTGGCAGAGCTGGGTTAGTATGGAATAGCACGAGGTGCTGAAGGCATGACTGAGGTGCAGTGGCAGAGCTGGGTCAGTACTGGAATAGTACGAGGTGCTGAAGGCATGACTGAGGTGCAGTGGAAGAGCTGGGTCAGTACTGGAATAGTACGAGGTGCTGAAGGCATGGCTGAGGTGCAGTGGCAGAGCTGGGTCAGTACTGGAATAGTACGAGGTGCTGAAGGCATGACTGAGGTGCAGTGGCAGAGCTGGGTCAGTACTGGAATAGCACGAGGTGCTGAAGGCATGACTGAGGTGCAGTGGCAGAGCTGGGTTAGTATGGAATAGTACGAGGTGCTGAAGGCATGACTGAGGTGCAGTGGCAGAGTTGGGTCAGAATTGGAATAGCACGAGGTGCTGAAGGCATGACTGAGGTGCAGTGGCAGAGCTGGGTCAGTACTGGAATAGTACGAGGTGCTGAAGGCATGACTGAGGTGCAGTGGAAGAGCTGGGTCAGTACTGGAATAGCACGAGGTGCTGAAGGCATGACTGAGGTGCAGTGGCAGAGCTGGGTCAGTACTGGAATAGCACGAGGTGCTGAAGGCATGACTGAGGTGCAGTGGCAGTTGGGTCAGTACTGGAATAGCACGAGGTGCTGAAGGCATGACTGAGGTGCAGTGGAAGAGCTGGGTCAGTACTGGAATAGCACGAGATGCTGAAGGCATGACTGAGGTGCAGTGGCAGAGCTGGGTCAGTACTGGAATAGCACGAGGTGCTGAAGGCATGACTGAGGTGCAGTGGCAGAGCTGGGTCAGTACTGGAATAGTACGAGGTGCTGAAGGCATGACTGAGGTGCAGTGGAAGAGCTGGGTCAGTACTGGAATAGTACGAGGTGCTGAAGGCATGACTGAGGTGCAGTGGCAGAGCTGGGTCAGTACTGGAATAGTACGAGGTGCTGAAGGCATGACTGAGGTGCAGTGGCAGAGCTGGGTCAGTACTGGAATAGCACGAGGTGCTGAAGGCATGACTGAGGTGCAGTGGAAGAGCTGGGTCAGTACTGGAATAGCACGAGGTGCTGAAGGCATGACTGAGGTGCAGTGGCAGAGCTGGGTCAGTACTGGAATAGTACGAGGTGCTGAAGGCATGACTGAGGTGCAGTGGCAGAGCTGGGTCAGTACTGGAATAGCACGAGGTGCTAAAGGCAGGACTGAGGTGCAGTGGCAGAGCTGGGTCAGTTTTGGAATAGCACGAGGTGCTGAAGGCATGACTGAGGTGCAGTGGGAGAGCTGGGTCAGTACTGGAATAGTACGAGGTGCTAAAGGCAGGACTGAGATGCAGTGGCAGAGCTGGGTCAGTACTGGAATAACATGGGGTGCCGCAATCTATATAAATAAAAATGTTAGTTTGGACAAAATCGCTAATCTCAGAAACCACTGAACCAATTGCTTTCAAATTTGGACACAACCTTCAATTCGCATACAGGAAGGTTCTTCTGTACTTACATTAGAGATATGTCACACCTTTGAGAGGTAAAACAGGTTTAAAATTTTTTTGGAGAAAACAGCGACATCTGCTGGACGTAAGCGCCATCTGTTACACCTTACACTAACACACGCTACACTAATCATTTCGCCAGTCCAGGTCCACGTTTCACTTCCATTTTAACCAGGGCTGGTGCAAGGATATTTGGCACCCTAGGCAAACCTTACAGTCAGGCGCCCCCTCCCCATACACAATTTTAAATTATGCATTTATAGCATATTTTACATGAACAATGACATTCTGAGGTAAAATTAATATACAAGTTGTTGTGATAATTTCATGCACTGTTGTGATGCCAACAAGAAATCTTTGCATCTTGGAATTCATATGGCATCATACCTATTGTGATATGTTTTGGCATGGTCCTCCCGTATCAACACAGTACTATTTGCCAACATTCAAAGAATAACAACCCCACCTATGAAAACGAATACCACAAATATTACACCAGAATCTAAAATATCGATACACCGCCTATCAGGAAAACAGAACAGGCCAAGCTACTACAGATCCCTACAGAGAAACCACATGCTAAAAGAATGCTTCGTCTCAGTCTTTGCATGCAGAACACAAACCCTCACCAAATACAGAATAAAGCCACATAAAGTATAAATAGAAACATGCAGACAAAAACTGAACTGTAAAATGCATCACGCCAGACTCTATACAGTGCAACAATGGAAAAACAAAAATTTCACCATTCCTCATGAAACAATCAATAAAATAAAGATATATAATCATAATCATAATTATAAAATCATACAAATAAAATAATTTCAAAACAGCTGATGAATAGAATATCCAATAATTAAAGACTATGCAAATTTTGAAAGCTTTACAAAACACCAATAAAATATTTCAAACAGCAGACACATCACATACTACCCAATAATTAAAATGATAGTCAATCAAGAAAAATGAACTTAAAAAGCCACCTTTACTTACCCTCTCCAGCAGTTCTCTTACTCCTTTCCCTTGCAGGCCATACCAGAAGCAGCAGTAGCTGCTGAAGCTGTCCTCACAGTCCTCTTCCTTAGGGACCACAACCAGTCTTTTCTCTCTCTCACACACATACCAGGCACCACCCTCAAGACCAGTTTCTGTCTCTCACACACCAATCTCTCCCCAACCAGTCTCTCTCTCTCTCTCACACAAACACACCAGTCATCTCCCTGATCAGCCATTCTCACACATACACACGTCATCTCTCTGGCCAGTCTCTCTCAATCACACATGCTCTCGCTCTCTCTTACTTACACACAGGCTTTCAATCACACACATGCTCTATTTCACTTACACACAAGCTCTCAAACACACACATGTTCTATCTCACTTACAAACAGGCTCAATCACACACATTCCCTCTCTCACAGCCACAAGCCAGCCAAAAACATGCTCCATCTCTCTTGCACACACACATTGACACACACAAGCACCCTCCCTGCCTCACATATACACCACACACACATACAGAAGCACCCTCCCTGTCTCACATACATATTACACTCTCACGGAAGCACCTTGCTTTCAGACTTGCAGCATTTTTCACTTTTACTAAAAGTGAAAGTGATGCTCCCAACCGTTAAATAAGAAAACCACATTCCTATCAAAAGGCGAAATGACACCCTTCCTTCAGGTTCTGTCCTCCCAAGGGACAGCCACCCACACAGTACAGCTTCTCTTGTTTTACGCTTCCAGGCAATAAAGCAGGTATCTTTCTTCAAACTATCAGTCGTATGATTATTCATGTGGGAGATATGGAACAGAAAGACATCCTTGGTCGGCTTCCCTTTTAAATGGGAAGATTCCAGTCTTAGTCATTTAAAAAATATATATTTTCTAAAGGCTTAAAAAAAAAAAAAAAAAAAAAGCGAAACCATTTCAGATTCTATTCTAGTCTTCATGCTTAAATTATGCTTAAAAAAAACAAACCCAAACCCCACCTGGCATCAGTATCTTAAATTTGTGATTTTGCTGAGATGAACATTTTAAATACTTTAATTTTTTTTGCTTTAGTATTTGTCTCTACCCACTTTAAGTTGAATTTTATTTTCCAGAAGAGGGATGCTTAAAATTTAGTAATTTTATCTTTCATCCAACTTTTCAAAAGTTCAGCTATATGTATTATCATATTTCATTTTTTTAAACTGGCAGATTCCTTTCTCACATACACATACACTCACAGAAAGAAGATCGGCGCCGAGACTTAGGGGGCGCCGCGGCAGGCAGGCAGCCAGCTCCCAACTCGCCCTGCCTCCCCGCCAGTGTCACCCTCCCGACACCCCCCTAGTGGTCCAGAGGCGGCCCCGGGAGCGATCTGCCGCTCCCGGGGCCTCGGCTGCCACTAAGCAAAATGGCGCCGGTGGCCTTCAGCCCCTACCATGTGACAGGGGCTACCGGTGCCATTGTTTGACCCCTGTCACATGATAGGGGCTGAAGGCAACCGGCGCCATTTTGCTTAGTAGCAGCCAAGGGCTCCGGGAGCGGCAGATCGCTTCCGGGACCTCCGCTGGACCACTAGGGGGGTATCGGGAGGGTGACACTCGGGAGGAGGCAGGGAGAGTCGGGAGCTGGCTGCCTGCCACGGCACCCCCTAAATCTCGGCGATTGGTCTCCATCTAGGCGAGTCGAAGGCTGGCAGAATTTTGAAAGGGCACTTTTTGCCCTTTCAAAATTCTGCTGCCTGCCGCAGCGCCCCCTAAGTCTCGGCGCCCTAGGCACAGGCCTAGCTCGCCTAGTGGTTCCACCGGCCCTGATTTTAACACATTCGCACACTTTTTTCACCGGAAGATAACTATTTCCTTTACAGATAAAATACACCCACCACCCTCATGCCAAACTGATTTACTTCACACAGGCTCCCAACACACACAAAACCACCCTTCTCACACCTCCCACACACATGCCAAATGTATTTACTTCCCAGGCCCTCACAACACACACAAAACCTGACAGATGTCCGGGAGGCTCCAGCGGGAGACCAGGACCGGTCCGGGACACATCTCCTGCACTACGGCCGTCGGCTGCCAGCAATCAACATGGCGCCGATGGCCCTTTCCCTTACTATGCCACTCGGGGACACTAATGGCGGCAGTAGGCCATGTGACATAGTAAGGGCGAGGGCCCCTCGGTGCCATTTTCAGGACTGGCAGCCGGCGGACCTTTGCCCTTACTATGTCAGAGGACCTACCACTGCCATTGCTTCACCCCACTGACATCGCTCCCGGACCGCTCCTGAACGCCCGCTCCACCGACAGACATTTTTATCAGGTCTCGGTGGGTCTGGAGGGTGGGGGGTGGTGATGAATTTATTGCGAACATCTTGGGTAGGGGTCACGAAGGGGGGGCAGGTTTCATTCATTTAGCAACTCGGGGGGGGGGGCAGGGGGGGGCTACTGTTTTTTGCAGGGCTGGGGGAGGGGGGGCAGGAGAGTGTGGGGTGGTTAGTTTAAGAGAACTTTTCTCATAGGGTTGTTTTTTGGGGGAAGGGGGAGGTTCACACACAAATACATACACTAAACTTGCACGATCTCGGGAATGCACCAAAATAGCCCTCCCCAGACTACAAAACAAATTTGGAAGTGCAAATTTGGTTAGGCACTCCCCTATTTGGCTACATAACGCGCACAGACGCCCAGGGACAGACCACATGTAGCACCAACAACTTTAATTTCCCAGGTCTTGGGAGGGGGCAGGAGGGTGGGGGGTTATTATTTGATTTAAAGGGTTGGGATTGGGGGGGTTTTTTTGGGGGGTGGTGGGGGGTCCCACAGAAATAGAAAGACAAAGATTTTCTGATCTGAAGGGTAGGCAGTAGGCGGGGGGAGGTGACAGTGAGGGGAGGGAGAATGAGGGGGTGGTGAGTGTCAGGGGAGGGAGAATGAGGGGAGAGGTGAGTGTGAGGGGAGAGAGTTGGAGTGGGGGTCAGGGGGGGTAAGTGACCAAGGGGGAGGAGGATGAGTGACTGAGGTAAATGAGCAAGGGGAAGGGGAAGGGAGGGTAAAGAACCTGACTCTGCCACTGCAACGCGTGGCCGGGTACCGCTAGTATAGGTATAAGGTGCACAGTAAGTTAGAACCTGGGTTTTGTGATGGGTACAGTCTAAATGAAATTTATTGATGTCTAATTCTGTTAATCTTTAAGAGTTATTTATTGACACAGGCTTTTAGTAGTCTACAGGTAAAGAGTGATTGACCTCAGTTGCAATGGTGCCTAAATAGCTCTTTAAGTTTCCCTGTTGAAGATAATTCTACATAACCTCGGTAACTATTAATATACTTGTTAGTCATGCTGCACATGTCAGGAAGTTACAGATAGGAATTTATTAATCATAGGCAGTTGTTGTCTTGTATTTCTAGGAATAAGTGTACTTGCTGATTTCAATGTTTGATTATTATGTATTTTGTGAACCACTTTGTGCACTATTGTAGCCTGCAGTATATAAACCATTTGAAATAAATAAATCCATCATTATTAGTTGTGGTGCCAGGGATCGGTCTTCCTCTCTGTCTCATGATTCCTACATCAGTGTGACATAGCTCACAGTTGAGTCAGTAAATTCCTCACAAGGGCACATGCCTGTGTCCCGCCAGAGTAATGCTTCCAGTTTGAAAACAGAATGCAAATAAAGCTGCTATAAAGGTTTGTCACAGATAATGAAAAAACTAATTTGTATAAAAGTTATTTTCCCATGGAAGATTGCAGTGAAGATCAATAAACAGCAATGTAACAAAATGGGAGATGGCAGCCTGGTTGAGTTTGACACATCCTCAGATTAATGCGAGTTATGCATAAAATCCTCTTTTTTTCTGGCCACAAATCTCAGCAAAATCTGAAATCTGATGGATTTATGGAGCAGATTGTGAGTAAATCTGCCAATGAATTTCTACAGAGTAGCTTCTGCTGTCTCTTTAGAAAGATTCACCAACTGAATCTTTTTGGTGTTTGGGAACTTGCCAGGTTCTTGTGGCCTGGATTGGCCTCTGTTGGAAACAGGATGCTGGGCTTGATGGACCCTTGGTCTGACCCAGCATGGCAATTTCTTATGTATCAAGAAACAGCAGATTTTGTGCAGATTCATTAAATTGGGTTGTGAATCTTGTATATAGATGCTTGCACATTTATAGTAAGTTCTGCCACCAGTGACCCTACCATGCAGTAAGCAGCCAGGACTCACCCAAAATAGCCTTTACCAGTTTTATGTTCTGTCAGGTAGACAACTCCAGTTCTGCAGTGCCACAAACAGGTCTGGTGAAGTTCAAGATATCCACAATGAATATGCATGGCATATATTTGCATATGTGGCCCCTGCTTGGCCACTAGAAGTAAACTAGCAGTGTAATGTATTGGGACTATATGTTAAAATGGGAATCTTCCAGCCTGGAGCGTTCATCAATAAGGAGTCGGAGATCTCCTGTCTTTTACAATGGGGAATCTTCTAGCTAAGATTTTCAGAGGAAATTCAAGGGGTGTATGTGAGATTTATTTGAATGACAAGGTGGTTCTTCCTCTACAGGGGATGGAAAATCTGGGGATATATAACTACCTCCCATGAGGCACAGAACAGAGATTTTCTGAGGAGTTTGGAGGAGTTTTGTGAGAGTTCTTTGGTGCTGGTGCCCTCGTGGACACTTGGAGGAGTCTGGAAGCAGTTGTGGGAGTTGAAGCAAGTGAGCAGGAGCTGTTCTGAGGGTCAGAAGGACAGCAAGAGGCTGTGCTCCTGCCTTGGAGCTTCAGTGCAGGGCCACTTCTAGAAAGGTTGTAAGTAATCTGAGAACTTTGCAAGAGAGAGACTGTAACTGGTTTCTTGGAGCACAAAAGGTCTGGAACAAAGGAACAGGGAAGGTGACTTACAGTTTACAAGATCTTACATTTGGAGACCGAGTTAAGGAATTTTGGACTGTGAAAGTTTGCATCTGAAGAGTTTTCCCTAATGTTTCTACCTGCTTTTTTTTCCTGTGGACTTTGAATTTTGTTTTCTATTGAACTGGTTATTTTTCAAGTAGACTTTTTTCTATATGGAGCACCAACTATAATTGGCCTTGCAGAAGAGCCTGCCCCAATTAATGGGCCCCAGAGACCGTATTCCCCCACCTGGGCTGAGCGAATCCAGTGCTGTCCAAGACTGAGAGGAGGACTCCTGACTGAGGGAGGAGCTTGGTAGGGTACACATACAACGGGGGCATTGTGCATATCCTGAAAACTAGATCTCTTTCTGGCACTCCAGGACCGAGTTGCCTATCCCTGTGGTGTTCCACTTTTTTAAATGTCATCTGGTATTTTATCTGGAAGCACCAAATTGCTTATAATTGGTTATAACTAAAAGTGTACTTTTTATTTTAAAATCAAATGAAAGGAAACTAACTAATAAGATCCAGAGGATTCAGTAAAGCTGTGAAAGAGGCAAATAGCTATTGTGAGCAGTCTGCCAGAAAATTTTAAAATGTATTACTAAAATCACTCTTGAAACTCCTACATGCAAGAGGCTGACTAAATATGAGCAGCCTTTCTGTTTCCTCACGCCCCTTGCCTCTTCTCGTTTGCAATCTCTTACAGGTCTATCCAGTAAAGTGCGGCCGCGTTTACCCTGCTCCTAACCCGCATTCTACTCACTTTCCGGCCGCGTTAGCCCTTCCTGCGATCCCGAATCCCCTTTAACCTACTCCTACCGCGTCCTAAAATCCCCGGGCAACCCCTTCCGCACGCGGCATGGATATTGCATGCAAACGAGCGAATTAGCTATTCCCTAGCATCCCGTAACCCGCGCCCCGACTATCGCTATTTTTCCCTGCCGTTTTGTCGCACGTTTAACCTGCAAACTTACCGCCTACCCTGACCCCTGCGGTAGAGGCAGGGGTCAGGGTAGGCGGCAAGCTTTCCCCCAGCCCCCGCTCACCTGCCCCGGCCGCGATCGTGGGTGCCGGTCTCCGGGGCAGCCCCAGACCTCTCCCCTCCTCCCGAAGCAAAAAAAAAAAGTGAAAAAAATGTTGCAGCCCCCCTCCGATGTCCAGAGGGGGCTGCAAAAAGTAAGTCGCTTCGCCCCTTCTCCCCTCCTCCGGAGCAGGCTGCTTTTCGCGCCCTGCTTCGGGAGGAGGGGAGGGGGGACTGGCAAGTCCCGACTTCCTGGTATCTGTCATTTCAAATGACATTTGAAATGACAGATACCAGCGTGGCGTGAAGCGTTAGGCTCCGCGCACCCAGGATACTGTATAGGCGCTCTAGCCAGTAAAATGGGTTGCGCGGGCCCTAACGCTTCACGGACCTTCTTAGACGCGGTTTACATTTGCATGAAATTATTGTTCAGGATCAAGCAGTAGGTGAGCTGCACTGTGCGTGCAGCAACTGCGGGTGCGCCGGACCCTAACGCAGCTCTTCCTACCGCTCGGTACTGGATAGACCTGTTAGTGTTGTTCATACCACTGCTCTCTATCTCTGTCCAAGGAAGCTTGAATCCTGTCACAGGACTGATTTCTACCACTGCTCCTGCTTGCTTATTCCAGGCATCCACCCTCACTAGAAATGCATTACTGAAGCTGTCCAATATGTGAATGTTCTTTCATCCAGGGTCTTAAGCCTTAAAACTTGTAGGAGCAGTCGCTGTAGGTTTTATTTACTTGTTTTGATAAAATACCTTGGGGTGAGCCTATGTGTTTGTGATGCTTTGTTTCCGGAAGGATAGGTGCAGGAGACTTCAGTTTGCATCCAAGTCATCAGGAGACAAAATTAAAAAGCACAGGGAAACAAGTACATTGGGAAGCCAGGGAACCGCTGAGGAAAGCAAAACCATGGAAGACCAAGGTAGCTCCAAATAGGCTTTTAGTAAATCCAGCGCTGAAACCTGCCGGGACAAGCCCCTGGGCTGAAAGCAGCTCTTGTTACTTATAATTCCCAGTGGGATGTGGGGAGCTTGGCATTCACTTTGGCTTGTGTGGGAGGTCTGCGGTTGCTCAGGCTGAATTTTGGCTGGAGAGCAGCTTTTCTGGCCCAGCCTGCAACAGTTTTATGCCTGTGGTTCAATCTAACAATGCTTTTTAATTTTTTTTTTCTTTTTGAGTTTTCATTTGTAAATCCAGTTCCAAAATGACCCCATTATTTGTTCTCTGCTCCATTGGATAAAAATATTTTCAGGCTCTCCTCTCTATTGGGTCCCCTATTCGAATACATTTGCATGGTCTCCCGGGTCCTCATTAAACATTGACAATTGTTGTGCATGACCAGCAATGAAACTCATGCAGAGGATGTACAGTGACACAGGAGGAATTAGCATGGAGCTGGAGCTCAGCTGGAAATGTGCATTACTGACCACACTGTAATGGGTGTCAAAGATGTGGACCCTTAGTGCTGAGGTATGGTTGGTGCTGCCTAGTGGCCAAGCCCACAAGACCCACCCTATCCGCTGGCAGAGGATCCAGGAGTTGGGACTGGCTGGAGCTTCTCCTATACCAGCTGCATTACCCAAATGTTGAGCTCTTGGGTTCTGGCGGCCAGCAGGTCTTAGGTGGGTCCCTATGGTGATGCAGAGGCGAGTCCAAGGCAGAGTTGGGGTTGAGACAGGCTGCAAAGGAGAGATGAGAGACAGTCCAGAAGTCAAGGTGGGCAGCAGGACAACAGTAACAGAGAAACAGGCCAGAGGTTGCATCAGGCGACAGACAGAGCAAGGTCAGGATCCAAAGCCAAGGTTGAGATCCAGGAAGTCAAGCCGAAGAACAAGGAGCAATGGACAGGATGAACAAGACAGACAGACCAACAGGCAACATGGTGGCTAGACAAGGCAAGGAACAAGGCATGAAGAAAGCAAGGAACAAAGTATGAAGAATAGCAAGGAACAAGGTATGAAGAATTGCAACATGCAGTGGAACAAACAATCACCAGGGGACATGTTGCTGGGCACAGATGTTCTTCAGAAAGGCTCTCACGGTAGAGCTAAGTGGGTGACATCATCCATGGGTGCTGTGGCCCATTTCCCTGCTGTGGGCCCTTTAAAGCTGAGAACGGTAGGCATGCATGCACCTAGAGGGGCTGTTGGGGGCGGCAAGCAATGGCAGCGTCCTTCCGCATGGCTGTTGCTGATGGTCTGTGCTGCGTTGGAGTGCTTTGGAGGGTAAGAGAGGTGCCTTGTGAAGTCGGCCCGGGAGCTGCCGAGCGTAACACACACGCTGACATGGAGTCACTTTTATGCTTCTCATTACCAACCGCAGACACTGCAGTGGAGTCCCACTTGCTGCTAACATGTTACTGATATATTATTATTTTCATGTTTAAGCCACTTTGAGTACAAAAACTAAGTTATCGGGCTAAATGCCAGCTTCTGAATATTTTGGAAAATTATCTGGCTACATTATAGATGGAGTCAATATAATTTAAAATAGTACATAGTCTGAATCCAGATTACAGCATCAGACTTACAAGTAATATCAGAAAATATTTCTCTATGGAGTAAGTGATAGATGCATGTGTAAAGGAGTAACTTAATAACCATGTATAATCTGTGTGGCACTAGCCTAGATGCATGGTCCATCTTAAACCCATACAATGAGAGCGCTCTGTGGGTGGGATACTGCTGGCAGGATAAGAGGTGGAGACCAGTTAGCACCAGGAGGCCCAGCATCTCTAGGGAGAACCAGCTCCTGAACCCTCTCTGGGGAAAATACAGGTGATAGTACACTGCTAAAAGGTAGGCAGTCTACTCTTGTTATATGCTGATTGCTATAATGAATGAAAAAAGGCTGGAGTCAGCTGCCTCCAGCCTATGAAGTTTTGCTCAGCTATCCCATGAATGGTGTCAGTTGGGGATTTCTGTTCTACGCTGTGCACAGAGAGAAGCAAGTCTCCAAGGGAAGAAAAAGAAAGTAGTGAAGAAATAAAAGTTTGTTGTGTGGTGCCTGTCAAAGAAGCAGTCCTGCTAAGGATCCACAAAGCGCTGAAGGGTTAAAAGACTCTTGTCTTATGTGCTCAGGGAGGAACACAGAAAATGTTTTGCTTAATGCAGAAGAGCACTGCAGTGTGTGGAAGGTCTCTCTTTCCTGGAAGCTTCCCCAAATGGTTTACTTGGTATTGAATAGAAAGCGGGCCTGATTTCAGTCTCTTACAGAAAGACCACAGTCCATCAGCTTCTCTTGTCCCAGCCCTATCTTGTGTGTCTATGCCTGACAGCAAGGGTTTATGCTTGACTTCAGCTGAAAGGCTGAAGCAATTAAGATGAGATACTGAATTTATGACATAAGGCAAGGAAAATAAACTTTCTCCCTCCTCTGCTAAGATTCTCTGTATGCAAAGTTTAGATTACTTAACAGTCTCTTAGGAGGGTGATCCAGCCATGTACTCCTGGGCTTGGATATCTCTGGAAAGGAAGTCTTTTCAATCACTCAGTTCCTGGCTCCTCTGTTCCTGGTTGGGAATTTTACATGAGGTTCAGCTATGAAGCAAGAACATCTGACTGTCTCTCTATGTCCTCAGTGTGCAGACTTCTGTCTCTCCCTCTTGATAATCAGTTCTTCAGGAGAAGAACTGATTGCAAGGTTGCCAGATACACCTCTCTCTTCCTGGCTCCTGGCTCCAATGCCTGGCAAATCCCAGCCCCTCACACACATACAGAGCCAGCCAAATTATGCCTTTTCCTTCTTTAAACTGGTCTACCATCATTCCTTTGGTTTCCTCTTCTGCGGCTATGTAGTGGTTGTTCTCTGGCAGGCTAAACAGTACAGCTATTTTCCCAACTTATTAACACTGTGAGTACTGAATGCTGGCTCTTGTAGAAAATTTGTCATTCACAGGAGAGCACATAGGGTTTTTTTTACATATTTTATATTCCTTCACCTTGGCTGCGGCAGCTTGAAATCTCTGCAGAGTTGATAAACTTTTTGACAGGTCCAAAACACATCACTCAGATCAGATGCAGCTTTGGGCCACATTGTAGGATTCAACACAGTTAAGCTCATGGGGGAAGGAACCTGGTTTATAGTATCTTACTACACAAGTTGAAAAGGAATGAATGCCGGGTGAATGAAACCTGTAGTGACTGTGACTGTTATGCAAGAGAGCTCATGGTGGGAGCTTTATAGCCTGACCTGAAAAAAGGCAAACCAGACTGCCCAAAGGAGGCAGTATCATGACCTGTTAGAATCAGCAATGGATTGGGGCTGAGGAAGACAGCATGGAGGAGCCAGCTCTAGGGCACTGCAGATAGGTCAGCTCCAAATAAGAACATAAGAACATAAGAAACTGTCATGCTGGGTCAGACCAAGGTTCTATCAAGCCCAGCATCCTGTTTCCAACAGAGGCCAAACCAGGCCACAAGAACCTGGCAATTACCCAAACACTAAGAAGATCCCATGCTACTGATGCAATTAATAACAATCGCTCCATGGTGAGACCGCACCTTGAATATTGTGTACAATAATGGTCGCCACATCTCAAAAAAGATATAATTGCGATGGAGAAGGTACAGAGAAGGGCAACCAAAATGATAAGGGGAATGGAACAGCTCCCCTATGAGGAAAGACTAAAGAGGTTAGGACATTTCAGCTTGGAGAAGAGATGGCTGAGGGGGGATATGATAGAGATGTTTAAAATCATGAGAAGTCTAGAAAGGGTAGATGTGAATCGGTTATTTACTCTTTCAGATAATAGAAAGACTAGGGGGCATTCCATGAAGTTAGCATGGGGCACATTTAAAACTAATCAGAGAAAGTTCTTTTTCACTCAATGCACAATTAAACTCTGCACCTTGGACCCAGCAAGACAGGAATTCGGAGAAGAAAACAACAAAATCAATCAGTTCAAAATAGCAGAAACGATGACTAAGAAGAGCAGCAATCCTAGGGAGAAGAGCTGGAAAGCTATGACCACAAATGCTTGTAGTCTGTGCAATAAAATCCCAGACCTGCAGGCCTTAATAGAGGAAGCGGACTTAGACATAGTTGCTGTTACAGAGACCTTGTTCACCGAGTCTCAAGATTGGGATATGGCCATACCAAATTGGTTCCTCTGATGACGGAGTCTCCCAGCAGAAGAAGCTTCCTTTTATGACCTTTGATAATGTTTAAGGGTTTCTGGGTACACAAGGTGACTACATCCCTTTCAGATATCACCTCATTTTCTATTCCTGGAGCTTCTTCGTTATCCTGTGCAGAGGGGTGTTGTGCCAGAGCCGATACCATGAAAGAAGGGAGCGCTGTGCTGGAGCCACTGCTGCTGGTAGGAGGGAGCGCCTTGCTGGGGGTACATTGGGGGAGGGCAGTGCATGATCAGAGGTTTGCTTAGGGTGCCAAATACTCTTGCACTGGCCCTGGCAGGGGGGCCAGCAAATCTGGCAAGACTAGAGGGGCCCGTGCCCTTTCTATTGTAGAGGAGAACCAGCAGAGAGGAAAGCAGCAGCAACAGATAAGCACTGCTCTGCAGATCTATGGGGCTTTGGTTGAGAAACGCTGATGTAGAGGGAGCTGGTCCATTGTGATGGGTTTATGTGTGTCTTTGCATTTCTCTCCTATTTTAAAATATGGAAGAGAAACGGATAAGGGTTTTCCATCTCTTCTTTTGTCTATAGGAGGTCTCTTCATATCTGCATTGCCTGCCTGTGGGGGTCGGTGGGCCACACAGCATTTTTGTTAATGTAGGTGTGCCTTGGGCACCACTGCTCGAGTCTGCCTGGCTAATAATGTCCAAACCTCTTTTAAACCCCGCTATGTCCTCTAGCCACAGATTCCACAGCTTGACAGTGAGCTGAGCGAGAAATCTCTTTCTTTGTTTTCAATCTGCTGGATGTTAGTTGCATGAAGTGTTTAGTGTTATCTGAAAGGGGTAAATAACCATCCTTTATTTACCGGTTCCACCTCACTCATGATTTTATAAATCCTCACTCAGCCGTTTCTTCTCCAAGGCTGAAACAGCCCTAATCTCTTCAGCCTTTCCTCATAGGGGAGCTGTTCCATCCCCTTTATCATTGTGGTTGTCCTTCTCTGTACCTTCTCCATCACAATTATATCTTTTTGAGATTTGGTGACCAGAACTGCACACACCCTCAAGATGAGGTGGCACCATGGAGCGATACAGAGACTTAATGTGAGGGCGGGACACAGCCTTATTATCATATTCAAATATAGCTAAGTAAATAGAAGAAAAATCCCACAATTTCCATGGCAACCAGCCCATGACCTGTAGTACATAACCTGATAACTGACAAATTTAGAAACTAGACTGAGAGCAGGTCCTTCAGGCCAATATTTGAAAGAGTGCAATTGGGAAATGTACTGAGAGAAAGAGATGTTGAAGTCTGCCATTTTATAAAAAGAGAACAGATAGCGGGCAGATAGCAGAAACATTTTATGGCCAAAATGAGAAGAGTTGGTATCTGTGATGTCCAAGAAAGGGTGGGGAAATCCCAAATTCTACTTCCAAAGCTTACAAGTGATAAGGGGCACTGATGGCAGCGCAGGCTTTCAGGAGTAAGTTAACTCTGGCATGTAAGAGCGGTTTTAATTCCTGAAAAATGCGTAATATAACAGGCATAAAATCCTGAGCTACGATGCATGCAAATCCCATGGAAAAAGAAGGCCTTAGTTTATTCCCCAGCAATGCAGGGAGATGCATCAAAGGGCAGACACACAAACCACATTTCCTGAACTCCTGGGTCAGGGCAGGAGTAAAACCTAACTTACATTTCTGGGTCCAGCTACTTCTACCACAATGGGTCCAGCAACTGAAGAACTTTGTCCAGTTAACTGCACCTTGGACCCAGAAGTTTAATTTTCAATGCTCTCAGGGAGGGCACCTACAGCCAGTTTAACAAAGCTTAAACTCTTGGGTGGGGCACCTAAAGCAAAACAGGATGCGAGAGTCAGAAGCAGAGCATACTGCACATTGCATACTGATCAGCTGTAGGTGCCTGCTCCAGAGAGCTTATGCTCTGATTTTGCTTGCCATTCCTTCCCAAAATAGCATTGCATGTGAGATTGGTGCTGTGCATCCCAACCTGTGGGCCTATTCTCTCATTCTAGGCCATTATGACAAGGAATGACAAGTAAAATAAAAGAGTAAGCTCTCTTGGGAAGGCACCTACAGCTAGATGAGCGAAGCACAGGCTCTGTGGATGGTCACCATAGCTGAACGGTACACACTATAGCACTACGTGCGTGTGTGATCTCCAGCTGTTCAGCAAAGCAAAGAAGACCTGCGACTGGTTGCCTGCCTAAGAGAGCTTACATTGGAAACGTAATTCCTGGGTCCTGAGGTGCAGTAAGCTTACATTTCTGGTGGCAGTGTTGTCTATTGTGCCCAGTGTGGGACTCCACCTCAGACCCAGGAGGATTTGTATTTAACGTGTAAGCTCTCTGGGGCGGGCACTTACATCTGAACAGTAATTCACAGTCAGGATGCACAGCACCAAGTGCATAGCATTCAGCTGTAGGTGCCTTCCCAAGAGAGCTTATGTTTTGTTCAACTGTAGGTAGGAGCCGCAGAGAGCTTATGCCTTCTCTGGTCTGAAGTGGAGAACATTCACATTTCTGGTGGCAAAAGTTACTCCATTGCTGTGCCCAGTCTGGTAGAAAGGCAATACTACTCTACGGGCACAGCAATACAATATTATGGCCATCAGAAATGTGAGTTCACTTTTACTCCCCCTCAGCCCAAGGAGGGGGCATTAAACCAGGAGTATGGAGGTAGGCACTTGAAGCTGGCATGCGTGTGACCAAAAATGGACTCGCATGCAAATCTGTGCCCAAATCAGAATGTCCAGAGCCATCTCTCATGCAAGGCCATTTTGGCAAGTGACATCAAAGGGTAAGCCCTCCGGATCAGGCAATACATCCATTTGAGATGCACAGCACCATAGTGCATACTGTTCAGCTGTAGGTGCCTGCTCTGGAGAGCTTACCCTGTGACTTCACTTGGCTTGCCTGTGAGATTGTGCCCAATGCCAGTCTTGGTGCAGGTGATTCCGGTCACTCTCCTTCCATCTTCAAGTACTTAATCTCCTTACTCCACTTGGAAAGCACTTTTTTTAAAGTGCTTTTCTGCATTGGTGCAGATTTTTCAGTTTAACTCACATTTTCGTGTGGTTTTTTTGATTTGCATTACTTTCCTGCATCCCATGGGAACCACAGTTAAGTAAAACCTGCTCTAAAATTTAACTCCAGTTTTAGCACGAGCTTTATTACATCGGCCCCAGATCCTCCTCTTCACTCCCTTTCTCTCTGTTCCACCTCCTTCCCTCACAGTCTGAACAAGTATAAAAGGAGAGAATTGCAAAACATTTATTCTGCCTCCTCTTCCTCCCTTGCTCTCTCTCTCTCTCTGTCCATCCCCTCTATCTCTCCTCTCCCTTCCTCTTTCCTCCCCCCATATTGCCTTTGTTCTCTCTCTCTCTTCACCATTCCACTTGCTTTTCCTTTCTCTCTCATTCTCCCTCCCTCACCCCCTGGGTTTTCTCTTTCTATCTTGCTAAAGCTTGGTGGAGCAATAGTGAAAGCTGGGAGTAAGGAGAGGGGCAGGTCTCCTGAGCTCCTCTTGCTTGTGAGCACTGTTGGTAAGCGGCAGCTGCAGGAGAAGGCGGGAGCAGCTTGACAGCAGCACTGTCAAGCTGCTCCCGCTTCTCCCGCTCCTGCTATGAAATTCCTGCTGACGGGAATGTAGGGCCTGCAATGCTTTTTCTTGTAGAGGGAACTTCATTGCTGATTTTTACCCCTTCCATTTCTTGTATCCCTGACTTTTAGCTCTGATGGGACAGAGTTCCTGTAGTTGGGTTGGATTCTTTGCAGACTGTGACATAAAAATTAGCCAAAGAAGAGTTTTCAAGGAAATGACAGTCCCTCCTTCAGATGTGAGTGCCTCCCTTGTACAAAGTCCTATATACAGAGTTGTTGACAGAGTCTGTAGCATGTTGGTAGTGAATATTTGTATTTGATGAAATTTTTATGTGCATGTAGTTGTTACGCACTGAGTATACTGGATAGTGCTGTCTATAAATCTTTTAAAATAAAATAAAAAACAAATATGCGCTATTAAGTGAGGGCGCAGTGTTAACAGCAATCACATAGCGTGCTGTCCTGGATTTCCTGCTGCTATTTTCATCTGAATGCAAAAGACTCATGGGCTCATGTTCCAGGTTATTCCTAGTGCAGGGTTACCTTGTCTAGGGTTTCCAAGATGGATCTGGGTCAGCCAGGGCGGCTGAGGCAGTTCTGGCTTCAATAGATTGCAGTTCTAGATTTGTATTTTTAAGACAAGCAGGCGCACCCTGTTCCTGAGGACATGTTAGTTTTAAAGCTTTGAACGGAATTGTTTTTCTGAGTTTTCATGTGGCCCTGAAATGATACTGTCCATCACCAACCTTAAGATTCGCTAGCCAAATGCTTTTTGAATGTTTCTTCTCCTAGGATCGTTGGTCTTGATGAATCTCGGGAGAGACTTTTGTATGTCCAGGGCCCTGTTTTGTGGAATTCTATCCCTCGAAATCTAATGGAGGAGTCTTCTCTGCTAAAATTTAGGAAACTCTTAAAGACCTTTCTATTTTCTCAGGCTCATGCTTAATGTGAACCTAGCAGGGAGCAGACTTTTAAGATGTGCACTGACGTATGAGGACAGAAGGCCAGTACCAGTTAGAGATTAAATATGACTATGAATGTAGTTAGAGATAAGGTTTTAATTTTTTAAATGTGTCTAGTTTAGGTTTTAATGAATGTTTCTTGTAAACCACTTAGTAATTTTGATTTGTGGTATATGCATTTTTAAATAAATACAAATAAATCAATCTGGTAAGCCTGCTCAGATCTTAGCCTAGCCTTTGCTGTGTGTGTACATAGGGGATCATAATGTATTTTGGGATGCAGTAGTATGACAGATGCTATCTTAATTGGGTTTCGGATTACTGACAGGATCCATGCCATCTGCAAAACCTGACCCTTACCCTGCTGCATCTATGGAACCTTTATTCCCATTTCCCCAGGAACAGGGGGATCCTTTCCAGGCTGTGCCATTCCTTTTCTGGGGGAGAGGGAAGGTGCAAATATCAGAAATATCCGGAGCTGATGATAGTTATGCGATATGCAGATTACAGAGATCCCTCCACATAAGAAGAGATCTCTGGTCTGGAAAGCTCATGGCAAATTCTTATGCTGTTTTTTCACAGGATGAGAAGGATGCAGTTACTCCAGGGTCAGCTCATTTGCTAAAACATTGCATCAAAGAAACAGCAGAAACTGCAATCAGTAGTTATATGTGGATTGCAGTCCTGGAGACCCTAGTCCCCATTCCCCAAGCACAATACACTTAACCTCCTTGCACTCAGGCACAGACTGTAAGCTCTATGAGGCAGGGACTTTGTGGGGGGCCATGTGGATTATTCTGCACTACGGTGTGAACACTGGCAGTGGCTCCAGGAAGGCCCAGAATCTTGTTGGTTGACTGTATTAGTAGTTTGAGAGCCTCATGTATTTTCTGTCTGTTTGTGTAGGACCGGATGTGGTTCCCTGCTATCTTCTCCTGCTCTCCTCCTCTTCTCCTGGTGGGCAGGGACTGGTAAGTGACAAGATCCTTTGGTAGATTGCTAATGCACTGAAGTGTGCTCACCTTCCAGTCTGTGGTGGGCTGGGAGAGAAAACTCGTGTCTTTGCATGTTGTTTACAAAAGTGGCTGCCATTAAAGTCTGTGGAGGCAGGTGATGTTGGGTAGGGGAAGAACGACTTCACAAAATAAGGACACTGTACCTTTTGGAAGAGTTGGACTGTCTGACTATCATGCACAGCCGTCTCCCTTTCATGCAGGCCTGGTCTGGCTGTCATCACCCAGGAAAGAGAATAGTCCTCTCTTACTCTTACCATTGGCAGCTCTTCCCGTTTCCTCCACCATCAAGAGGTTGTGTCCCTGAGGAAATGCTGGAGGCCTCCAGTGCTATAAGCAGGGAAGGCGCAGCACTCCTCCTTACAACACAAAGCTGTCTGCTGTGTGCCGGTATTGCACGCATATCACACACTCCTTAACAAACACACTCACAAATCCCAGCATACATATGCACCACAGCGCCCACACACAGCCTCCATCTGCCGTGGCCACAAAGTAAAATTAAACAGTTTTACTGAAAGGAAAAATCATTTTTAAAAATGCGATTATAATGAGCTCCATGACTGGCAGTGGGTGAGATTTTCTGTCTGCTAGAGAGGATTAAGTCCTCTATTCTTGTCTCTTAAATTCTATTCTTAGGAAGCACTTGGCCAGAGATAAGACAGTGTGGGGTGGGAGATGCAGACAGAGAGGGAGAGTAAGAAAGAAAACAGGCACATAGACATCTGTACACTCATGTGGACAAACACACACAGACGGACACAGACACACACACCAAACACAGACAGATACACACACCAAACACAGACACACACACCAAACACAGACACACACACCAGACACAGACACACACACCAAACACAGACACACACACACCAAACAGCAGACGGATACACACTACCAAACACAGACCCACACACCAAACACAGACAGATAACAGACCCACACACCAAACACAGACAGATACACACACCAAACACAGAACACACCACCAAACACAGACGGATACACACACCAAACACAGACGGATACACACACCAAACACAGACACACACACCAAACACAGACGGATACACACACCAAACACAGACACACACACCAAACACAGACAGATACAGACCCACACACCAAACACAGACAGATACAGACCACACACACCAAACACAGACAGATACAGACACACACACCAAACACAGACGGATACACACACCAAACACAGACAGACACAGACACCACACACCAAACACACACACACACACCAAACACAGACGGATACAGACACCAAACACAGACACACACACCAAACACAGACGGATACACACACAGACACCCACACTAAACACAGACGGACACAAACACCCACACCAAACACAGACAGATACAGACACAGACACCCACACCAAACACAGACAGATACAGACACAGACACCCACACTAAACACAGACGGACACAGACACACACACACCAAAACACAGACGGACACAGACACAGACAACCAAACACAGACAGACACAGACCCACCACCAACACAGACGGATACAGACACCCCACCAAACACAGACAACCCACACCAGCCAACCACAGACACAGACACCCACACCAACACAGACAGACACACACACCAAACACAGACACAGACACCAAAACAACAGACGCACACACCCCACACCAGACACACACACCCACACCAAACCAGACACCAAACACACACACACACACCCACACCAGACACACACACCCACAACCAAACACAGACACACACACCAAACACAGACGGACACACACACACCCACACCAGACACAGACACACACACCAAACACAGACGGACACAGACACACACACCAAACACAGACGGATACACACACAACACAGACACACACACCAAACCATACGGATACCACACCAAACCCATACAAGACACCACACCAAACACAGACAGACCAGACACCCACACCAGAGAACAGACGGACACAGACACACACACCAAACACAGACGGACACAGACACCCACACCAGACACAGACGGACACAGACACCCACACCCGACACAGACGGACACAGACACACACACCAAACACAGACGGACACAGACACCCACACCAGACACAGACGGACACAGACACACACACCAAACACAGACAGACACAGACCCACACACCAAACACAGATGGATCCAGACACACCCACACCAGACAAAGACACCCACACCAAACACAGACACACACACCAAACACAGACGGACACACCAGAAACAGACACAAACACACCAAACAGACGGACACACACACACCAAACACAGACACACACACCAAAACACAGACGGACACACCAGAAACAGACACAAACACACCAAACAGACGGACACACACACCAAACACAGACGGACACACACACACCAGACACAGACACAAACACACCAAACACAGACGGACACACACACCAAACACAGACGGACACAGACGGACACACACACTGGACACAGACGAACACAGACCCACACACCATTCACAGATGGACACACACCAAACACAGACGGACACAGACACAGACACCAAACACAGATGGACACAGACACACACACCAAACACAGATGGATACACACACACTCTCACACCAAACACAGACGGACACAGACATACTCACACCAAACACAGACTGACACCCACACCAAACACAGACGGACACAGACAGACACCCACACCAAACACAGGTGGACACAGACAGACACCCACACCAAACACAGGTGGACACAGACAGACACTCACACCAAACACAGACACCCACACCAAACACAGACGGACACACCCACACCAAACACAGATGGACACACCCACACCCACACCAATCACAGACACATACACCAAACACAAATGGACACACCCACACCAAATACAGACAGACACATCCACACCAATCACAGACACACACATCCACACCAATCACAGACACACACCCCCCCACACCAGACACAGACACACACACCAAACACAAACACAGACACACACACCAAACACAGATGCACACACTCACACCAGACACACACACCAAACACAGACGCACACACCCACACCAGACACAGACACAGACACCAAACACAGACACAGACACCAAACACAGACGCACACACCCACACCAGACACAGACACCAAACACAGACGGACACACACACACCCACACCAGACACAGACACACACACCAAACACAGACGGACACAGACAGACACATTGAAATGGAAACTCCAAGCAGCCAGACTCTGCCTGCAGAACAAGTTCAGGGAAAGAGAAACAGAACTGCATTTTCTCATGTATGGTGCAACATATAAAGATAGAAGAGATTTATAGGTAACCCTTTTTTATGGATTTGTGCTGTTTCCAAGGGCACACAAAAGTATTTGTTTCTGGGACTGTCTCCCCTCTCACTTCTCCGTGAGGTGTGGGTTCTTTCTGTGGGGGTGAAGACAGATCTTCCTGGCCCAGGCGGTGGAGTGAGTTTCCCTTTTAAGTGCATGCACTATGCTTTCTCTCTCTCGGTCATCTGTGATGCTGTGCTGCAGGCAAGACCCAAATGGGGTATTCAAAATAAACTTTACTGATTATTCAGAATAAGTAATTATCCAATCACGTTGTGCACCGTCCTTTTCACAATCTGGGGCAGATTTTCAAAGGGGTACGCGCGTACCCCCCGAAAATCTACCCCAAGTTTCCCCTGCGGGCGCCGGGCCTATGTTGAATAGGCTTGGCGGCACGCGCAAGCCCCACGACGCGTGTATGTCCCGTGGCTTTCCTGGGGGGGCGTGGCAGGGGCGTGGTGTGGCGTGTCATTTGGGGGTGGGGCCGTGGGTGTGGTTCCCGCCCGGGGGCGTGACCGAGGCTTCTGAAACAACTCCCAGGCCGGGGAATCGCGCGCCGGCCAGTTGGCCGACGCGCACGAGTTACGTCTGCCTCTGGCAGGCGTAACTTTTGCAACAAAGGTGGGGGGGTTTAGATAGGGCTGGGGGGGTGGGTTAGTAGGGGAAGGGAGGGGACGGTGCGGTGGGGGGTGGAAGGAAAGTTCTCTCCGAGGCCGCTTCGATTTCGGAGCGGCCTCGGAGGGAATGGAGGCAGCCTGTGCGCGGCTCGGCGCACACAGGCTGCCGATTTTGGGCAGCCTTGCGCGCGCCAACCCCGGATTTTAAAGGATACGCGCAGCTACATGCGTATCTATTAAAATCCGGCGTACTTATGTTTGCGGCTGGTGCGCGAACAAAAGTACGCGCAGGTGTACTTTTATAAAATCTACCCCTCTGTGTATTGTCCTTTACCTCAATCTCTGGGATTTCAACTTATCCCTCCTGTACTGAGCGTTTAAGCTGCCCCAAACGTGCAGGGAACTCCAGTGTGTGAGGGGCTCCCCAAATCCTGGAGAAACGTCCTACCTTAGGTCCAAATGTTCAGATCTTTCTTCTCCCCAACCTGTGTCCTGAAAGTGGAGATGCAGTGAGGGGTCTCCCAGATCTTTCCTGCTTCTCTGGCAAAGGTCGGAACCAGGCTCCCAGGTGAGGAGGGAGGGCAAAGCCTCCTAATGAAGAAAAGGGGAAAACACTTCCTAAAAATCTCATCTCTGGTGAATGCTGCACTGCAGCTCTCCCCCCTTCCCCTTAACCCTTGATCTGACCCGGTTATGTTATGTCCTAGGACACAGAGCTCTGTGCAAGCAGTGCTGGATGGGGGCATATTAAGTACTGCTTCATCAGGAAGCAGGAGGAGCTGATCTGAAAAGTGGAGTCAGATGGAGAGTCAGGGGATTCTTCACTTCAGTTAAACATTGAGTTTTGTAAGTGTGGATTCTCACTGCTTGCGGCCTCCCAGCTGTGAGGTGGCCGTGTGGTTAAGAATATGTTTGTTACCATCCAGAGGACATAAACTCTGAAGAGAAAGAGTTAAATCCTGCTGGGGAAGCCCAAAGTGAATCTACAGATGTGGACTTTACTGTTTCCTGAGGGTATAAAACATATTTATATCTGGGGCTGCTTTCCTCTGCCAATTCTACCAGATCCCATGTAGTGGATTCTTTCTGGGGGGGGGGAGGCTAACCTAGGCCCGGGCAGGGTACTGGAGTCCCTTTGTGATGTTTTACTGCTGCAGGAACAGGAGTGAGTGTTAAATAACTTTTACTTTGATTTGCAGAAATTAAAGAAGCATGCAATCAATATGCTAGTGGTTCCATTTCACATCTGTGTTCACATTGGGTTATATAAGTTGGACTCTCTCTTCTTTCCTCTGTTCAGGTGTCCTTTTCACTACTCCGGGAGCAGCTCAAGCCTTCCTGCTCTGAATGGGCAGGTATCTCCCCAAAACCAAGAAAAATTGTACCTGCAGTCCAACAGAGTCTTATTTGTCCCCAGCCTGTGCCCTGCATTCCCCTCCAAATAAATCTTTTCCTCCAGATATCGTAGGGGGAAAGGTCCTTTACAAACTACCAACCAGGCTTTCACAGCCCAGCCTCACAGTGAGGTCGGGTGGCACAAACATTCTCCTCACTAAACAAGGGGAAAAAATCCCACAACTGCTCAAACATCTAAAACTTCTCACTGGGTGTTGTCCTTCCACTTATCAGGAGTGTGCGGCAGGGAAAAAAATTGTTTTTATTTCATTGTCAGTTTGTGGAATAGGGGCGTGCAGGGAAATAAAATGTGTTTTCATTTTTAGTTTGTTTTCGGGAGGTTTTTTTCTCATGAATTTTGGTTCATTGAATGTTTGATTCATTTAATTTGTGTGAAGAAAAACAAATCAAACATAAAAAAAACAACCCAGACCAAAAACAAAACCAGGGCCAAACAGGGCTTCCCACCCACCCAAAAAAAATGCCGGGCCAGGATCTACCCCAGCCCCCACTTATCCAGTCAGGTGGGGATCCACTGGTGAGATTTAGGCTCAGGCTGAAGCCTCGGCCTATACAAGGCCAAGGCTTCATCCTAGTCCAGAGGCTAGGACCTAATGCCAAGGTCTTGACCCAAACCCAGGCCCAACACCAGAGCCCAGCCAGGTCTAGGCCAGGACCCTGACCCAGGTCTGACATGATGGCCAACCTGGAGGCTGGGTCCTTGGCCCTGACTCAGGCCTGATGCCATGACCTGACCCAGAGGCTGGGTCCCAATACCTGGGCCTCGGCCTAGACTGGAACCCAGACCCAATGCCCAGTTCTCAGCCCCAACCCAGGCCTGACACTGGGGCCTGCCTGGAAGCTGGGTCCTGATGCCTGGACCTTGGCCTAGGGTCAGGCCCAGGCCAGACTCCAGACCTTGCAACAACTCCTGTGTTGTCCTCTTCTTTCTTCTGACTCCATGCGCTGGGGTTGCACCAGAGATAATTATATTCGCCATGACTCCAGCACTCAGTATCAGAAGAAAGAAGAGGATGATGTGAGAGAAGCTGTGAGCTCTGAGCTCTGAGCCTGAGC
Organism: Rhinatrema bivittatum; assembly: GCF_901001135.1. Classification (NCBI taxonomy): domain Eukaryota; kingdom Metazoa; phylum Chordata; class Amphibia; order Gymnophiona; family Rhinatrematidae; genus Rhinatrema; species Rhinatrema bivittatum. The sequence continues at coordinate 82,372,079 of NC_042628.1, forward strand.
GTAGGCTGAGACACAAGCATCGCAACGTGGCCTCCAGTCCAGGCCTCTGTGTTGGGCCTGGGTCCTGCCTGAGGCTCCAATGTCTGGTCTCCAGGCCAGATTGTGGTTTCAGGCCTGGGTCTGGGTTCCAGGCTCCAGCCTAGGCGTTAGGACCTGGCCTCTGGACTGGGTCATGTCATTGGGCCTGGGTCTGGGCTCCAGCCTAAGCCAAGGCCCAGGCATCAGGTCTGGGTCCAGGTTGAGACCCCATCATCGACACCCTGCCTCCAGGCTGGGCCCCAGTCTGGAGGCAGGATCTCGATGATGGGCCCCTGATTCAGCAGCTAGGTTGAGGCTCAGGTGTCAGGACCCGGCCTTCATTGGATACCTAATGAATCAGATAAGGTTTTCTTTTTTTAAATTTTAGGGGGTCTCGGCTGAGGCCCTGGCATCATGCTCAGGCCTAGGACACAGCCCCTAGGTGAGACCCCGACTTTGAGCCTTGGCCTGATGCTTTAGTTTAAAACAAATTAGGTTCGTTTTATTCGGGTGGGGCCCCTGATTCAGTTCAAGGCTCGCTGAATGAAACAAATCAACCATATTTGTTGCATTTTGCACGTTCGTTTTAAACGAATGCACATTCTTACCACTTACAGGCTGGGAGTATATTCAGGTCTTCTTACTTCTAGACCTGTTATGAGGGTTGCTTCACCAGGAGGAACAGAATTTCTCCTAGGACACAACCAAAACTGGAAAAACTTCTTTCAAGAGTCATTATTATTCACAGGAAGGGATAGCCCTTACCAGACAAGGATTATTCATCTGGGGACCAATGATGTCATTAGAAATGGTGTCCATAAAGTACAGGAAGATTTCCAAAACCTCGGGAAGAAAATTAGACAAATGGCAAAGACTTGCATTTTCGGAAGAATTACCTGTTTATGGAAAGGGAATGGAAAGGCAAGGCCATATAGATCATTTCAATGCCTGGCTCAAGACCTGGTGTAAGGATAGTGGTTTTGTATACATTGGAGGCTGGGGCCGTGTATGGAGCAATAAAAGATTATATAGTAAGGATGGCCTACATTTTTCTATGGCAAGAAAGAGGATAATAAGTGAAAAATTCAGATCACACATTATCAGGCATTTAAACCGGGGTGGCCAGTGAAATTGACATGTCACTCCCCAGCAAAACAGGAAGAGAGAAAACACAGTAACAAAATAAATCAAGATAGCAGAAAAGGTGAATAGGAAGAGCAGCAGGAGAGCTGTGACCACAAATGCTCCTAGTCTGGACAATAAAATCCCAGACCTGAAGCCTTAATGATGCGGGCGCACTTGGACATTGTTGCTGCTACGGAGAAATGGCTCTCTCATGACTGAGAAAGGGGAGAGGAGTAGCTCTTATGTCAAAAACAATATCCAAGCAACCTGAATTGCAAGAGATGTGGGATCGAGATTATCACTATAATAAAAAGAAAAAGACACAATCCACCTCCAGGCGTCCTAGTGAACCAAATGACAATTTACTTAATCACAGCCCTACATACTAAAAGAGTACACGGTAGTTCAAATGAACATATCGATACCTCAGTTCCTCTAATCTCATCTCACCCCCACATCCCAACAACCATAATCACGCACAACAGCAGGTTTTTCAATTGAAACAACTATGGAGAAAAGACTCCATGAACCAAGAAGGCCCAATAAAAGCGTGGAAAAGCCCAGCATACAGAGGGAGAGGCACCATTCCTCGTACAACATCACACAATAAAATCAAGATATATAAATCATTAATCATAATAGTAAAATCATACTAATAAAATAATTTCAAAACAGGTGATGAATAAAATATCCAATAAGAAAAGACTCATACAAATTTTGAAAGCTTTCCCAAACACCAATAAAATATTTCAAAACAGCAAACACACCAAACGATAGCCCAATAATTAAAAATAAGGATAAAAAATATCCTGCTCTCCATACCTGGGAACTTTTGATTTTTAGTCTGAATTTGTCATGGATTAGTTGGGGGAAGTGGTGGCTGCGATACACAAACCTTCTCCTCTCTCTCACATACACACGCTCCAAAACGTAGACACTCTTTCTCCCCCATATGCTCTCTCACACACACTCTCCTCTATATGCTGTCACATTCACACGCTCTCTCTCCCCCCCATGCACTCTCACACACACACACGTTCTCTCCTCTATGTGATCTCTCATACACATGCCCACACATACACGCATTTTCTCGCTCTCTCACATGCTCTCTCACACACACACATGCTGTCTCTCTTCCTCATGCTCTCTCACAAACTTTCTCTCCCCCACAGGCTCTCATCCCCACATGCTCTCTTCCCCACATGCCCTCTCACACACACATACTCTTTTTCCCCCACATGCTCTCACACACACACTCGCTCCCTCACATGCTTTCTGACCCCCACATGCTTTTGCGCGCACACATACACTCTTTATCTCTCCCACACATGCTTACACACACACATGCTCTCTCTCTTCCCCTCATTCTCTCTCACACACACACACACACACACACACACACACACACGCATACACTATTTTTGTCTCTCCCTCCTAGGAGCAGGCAGCAGCAACAGCTTTTTTCTTACACTTCTATAGCATCAGGAGGCCTCCACTCTCTTCCTTGTCGAGCAGACACAGCTCCTATCCTTGAAAACACAGGCTGTCTTTTGCTGTTCCTCTTTTCTGCTGTGCGGCCTGGCCAATGCTGCCTCTCTTTTGCCGTGCGACCCAGCCAATGCTGCAATGTGTGATCCTCTCAATCTTTTCTTCCAGGCCTGCTCCTTCCAGCTGTGATGATTGGGCATCCTTCTTCTTGACCACATGGGTCTACAACACACTTCCTCTTCCCGTCCCTGAGGGCTGGAAGAAGGAGGTCCAATTGCCTAGGTGCTGCAGCTGCCACCAGTGTCGGGAGTTGGCACAATGTTTTTTCACAATTCTGAGCAGGTCCGGTGGACGTAGTAGGTGGCTGATGGGCCACCCCCAAACCTGTGGCACCCTTGGTGGTGGTCTAGTTTCACAAATAATATTTATTGTGAAATTATGTTACAGTATTTTAATGGCACCTGTTTAAGAGTTAGAATTCCAGACACTTTATACAACATAGTTTTTGTGCCCTAATTGTGAACCGTTGTGATGGCACCCGCTTAACAACGGTATAGAAAAGATTTTAAACAAATAAATAGTGCTTCCACCAGCCCTGACTGAAGCCTTGACATCTGAAAGGAAGATTCCTTTTGGATACTGAACTGTACTATTTCTGTAAGTGAATGCTTTGTAATGTTACTAGCTTTTTCAAAACTGCTCTTTTTTTTTTTAATTTTTAATTTATGCATTTTTAACATTCTTAGATAGCAATACATGCATATCATTAGATGGGTCTTAAAGTAATATTTGTCTTAACACATGAAATAAAGCAATTCTTTCCATTATTACATATCATGAAACATAAGGAAATTATTTATCCTATTTACCCAAAATTATATCTACCCGTTATAAAGAAAATGGGAGAATCAATTTAATAGGAGCTATTACATGAAAAGTCTTAAATCAAAATCAAGGGAGGGATGGCCATAATATAGTCGTCCCATAACTGGTTTAGGTAGCGCTTTGATTACCAAGGAATGTGTATCAAGAAACAATCGCAACTGCGGTGGATCGAAGAAACATATCATATTATTTAATCTAAGAACACATTTACTAGGATAACGTATGGTAATCTGGGACCCAATACCCCTTACCTCTTGACACACAGCCAGAAATATTTTTCTCTGTTGTTGAGTAAGCTTCGTCAGATCTGGATAAATCCATATCTTATATCCTAAATACAATTTCTCCCTATTATGGAGAAAAAGTTTCAGAATTAAATCCTATCTGAGACGGATGAAAAACTAGCAAGCAATGTCCCACAGTAATCAATCTGCTCTTCCGACGGTTGTTCCAGGAAATTTGTAAGATTTCCAACATCTAAATTAGGAATTAGTGTTACGCGCCCCGTCTGCAGCCACCCCGCGCACGGGCCTGCTCACCTTCATGGTTCCACAGCAGGTCGGCCTCCCTAGTGGCAGCTGCTAGCTCTTCCAGGCCCCGGCGTCCCACAGCCGGGCCTTCTACTGCGCACCAGGCCTCATGCCGGAGCTCGGCGTCCTTGGCAGTGTTGGCCACGCCCCTACATGCGCGTGGACTGCCCGGCCTCTTGTAGGGTCAAGGGCGGCTCTTAGCTCCGCGGCACACCCTGATTGATTCCTTGTTATAAGGAAGTCCCTGCTTGCACTTCCTTGCCTTGGCAATCGGGTCGGCTTGTATGCTAGATTGTCACCGCGCTTATTCCTGTTCCTGTCTTGTTCCAAGTCTCGTTCCAGGATCCTTCTGTTCCAGTTCTATTCCTGCCTTGTTCCTGCATCCTAGTTCCAGCATCCTCCTGTTACTGTGTTCGTCTGTCCGTCTCCCCAGGTAGTACCTCCGGACTGTCTTACTGGAACTGACCTCGGCTTGTTCCTTGACCTACCTGCCTGCTGCCTACTTACGACTCCAGTCTGTTCCTCAACCTGCCTGCCTGCCGCCTGCCTTTTGACCTCAGCCTGCTTCTTGACCTGCCTGCCTGATGCCCGCCTTCTGACCTCAGCTCGTTCCTTGACTTGCCTACCTGCCGCCTGCCTTCTGACCTCAGCCTGTCCGTGATCTCATCTGACCTCCGGTACCTGAACTTTGCTTTGTTGACCACTCCTCGGACTGACTCCCGGACAATGACCTTTGCCTACCTGAACTCGTCTCCAGATTCTGGCTCTGTTCCTAGCCTTGTCATGCTATTCTGGTTCTCTTTGCTACACCTGACCTCCAGTCTCGAACCTAACCACGCTCCCCCATTGTCTGTGGGCACGCCGGACTTCTACTCTCCCAGGAGACCCTGCGAGACCCACCTAAGTCCAAGTGGCCCGGGTTCCTACGGGCTCCTCCCGGGGGGACCTCGAGCTTTCAGTGATGAAGCTCTTCCTAGCCTCTGTCTCCTCCAGTGCTCCGCCCCCTGGGGGCAGTTACCTCCTGGTCCCTGCCTCAGGACAAGGGTCCACTCTTAATAAATCTTAATAATAGATGGAATTAATTCTCTTGATAGTTGTAGTATTTCCACTAGATATTTCTTAAATTGCCCTAACGGTGAAATTAGAATTATAGGTGGAAAATTTAATACTCTCAAATTTCTAGATCTTGTTTCATTTTCCAAGTTCTCAATTTTTCTAGAATTCATCAGTTCTCCTTGTACTAAGATGTTTTGTGTGACTTGTAGTTGAGATACACGATTTTCCAGGTCTTGTAGTTTATTTGAATGAGCTGTTAACAATGGATCTATCTGGCAAATACGCTGTTGTATTTCGTCATAATCTTTATAGAATTACTATAGAGGATTCTAAGGAGGAGAAGAGCCTTCCATGCTGTTCAAGAGTAACATTTTGCAATTTAATCGCGGTTAGGGTTGACGCTAAATCCTCGCTTATCGCACCCTCCATACGGTGTTCCTGTCCCAAACCTGGGGACGCTGACATACCTTCTTGCCTCAAAGTTGTATCAGTTATCAGGGTTGGTTCCAGCTCTTTACCCTCACTCAGTTCCAGCAATTGCTGTGATGTGTGCACTTGGGATCCAATTCCTCCGAAACTCTGTGCGTTTTTTTCCACTTCCACTGGGTTCCTCCTGAGGGACTTAGGCTCACTCGGCAACTTTGGTTGGGTAACTAGTCCCGATTCCAGTGGCTGTACAAACCGCGAAGGTGAATGCATTATAGGAACCCCGTGACTTAAAGATGTTTGTAAGTCCAGCGACGTTGGAAAATGCTCCCTGCCGACCGTCGCAGCTGACACTCCTTCCGGGGTTGATATTGCCATCGGGGCGAAGAAGTTCTCAATATTAGCTTGAGAAAGGGCAGGTATTGGCGTGGTCAGGGTTTCCATCTGAATTTTGCCCTTTCTTTTCGTGAGAGGCATCTCAACAGCAAGGTAATCTGGTAACGCTGGGAGCTCCTTACTGCCTGACCTCCCTTGTCGCAGCCATCTTGATTCTCTGATGATGCAAATTGCAAAACTGTTTCTCTTTTTGAAGTATTCTGCTAATTTTGTGTGGTTTCCAGACATTGGCCTTATTTTGGACTCTATAATAAATTTATTTTTCTTTGTCACTACGTTGTGAGTTGTGGACCCTTGTTTTGTGTGCGTGTCCCCTTAGACCTTCCAGATTTTTCAGGTCCCGAATGGTGAACTCTGGTGGACCATACCTCATGCTGGAACTACAGAAGTATTGCTCACCACCGCTGCAGCTGCCATGTAACTCTCCTTCCCAGTGGAAGGAGGGTTACATGGAGATGGAAGTCTAAGAAGTGACAATCTGGATGACATGGAGAGAAAATGGGATGGAGGCATATGGCAGAGGAAGGATACAGGGAGAGATGGAAGAGATGTGAAAAATGATGGATGGAAGAGACAAATGAAGATGGGAAAAGAAGAGAGAAAGATAGAGAGGTACAAAGAAGGAAATAGGATCAGGGGACAAAAAATACAGAAGTAGAGGACATTATGAGGAGGAAAGAAGCTCAGACATTAAAGGCAGAATTAACTTTTAGATTTATTGTTACTGTTAATGTAGCCCTTGTCCGGTGTTTGTCTTTGCCAAGCAGGGGGAAGCAATGCTTCAAAGTCATTGGCATTAGGATTGTCAAACACACCAATGAAATACGCTTCCCACTAGAGGTGATACTCCAAAAGCAAACTTTACTGAAACTCAGTTTCTATGGGCTCAGCAATTTGATACAAAGTACATTTCTTCAAGCTATATATTCACTACTACACTCTCAGGATGTGTTGTGTTTCCACGGCCATCTGCGAGAGCGCCCCCCCCTACCTGACCGCGATGGCGACCCACCGTGGCAAACCACCGGGTGAGGAGCCATGGTCCGGTGCTGCTGCCCCCGCGCGTTGGTGCGGGCCCCTGGGGTTGTCCACAGGGCTGGGAGCCGTTCCTGCTTCCCCTGCACGGCAGCTACAGTTTCTCCCCTGCGGCCGGATTCCAAGATGGCCGCCGCCATCTTAGGCATGAGGCTGCCCTCCTCACTAGATTTATAGGGACCTAAGCCCTTTAATAACCCACAGCTGCTTCCAATGATCCAGAGCAGAGGAAGTATAAAAGGAGGCTTCCTCTGCTCATTCCTTGACTTGGCAACTTCCGTGGTTGGTCAGGTCTACTTGCTTCGGTGAGTTCTTGTGTCTTGAATCCTTGTTCCTGTCTCGTCTTGGTGTTCCTGGATCCTGACTTCGGATCGGCTAGCGGTGATTCCTGGTGTTTGACTTCGGACTGGCAAACGGTGATTCTCTGGTGTGTGACTTCGGACTGGCAAGTGGTGATCCCTCGATGGGTGACCTCGGACTGGTAAGCGACGACCCTCTGGCATTTGACCTTGGACTTCTTCTTGACCATCGTCTCCAAGGGCCCACCTAAGTCCCAGTGGCCCGGGTCCCTACGGGCTCCTCCCGGGGGGACTGCGGGCTTCCAGGGGTGAAGCTCCAGTCAGCCCTTGCACTGAACGCTTGAACTCCCAAAGGTCCACCTAAGTCCCAGCGGTCCGGGTCCCTACGGGCTACTCCTGGGGGGGACCGCGGACTTCCAGTGGCGAGGACACACTTCCTTCCTCAATGTCACGACTCTTCGTCTGTCTCTACAGTTGCCTCTGCCTCCAGTGCTGAGGGTCAGCTGGTCACGTCTTCTGTTCCTGCCTCACCACCCAATGGGAGAGCCTACGGATCTTCCTCCTAAGGCAGTGGTTCTCAACCCTGTCCTGGGGACACCCCCCAGCCAGTCAGGTTTTCAGGATATCCACAATGAATATGCATGAGAGAAAATTTGCATGTTATGGAGGCAGTGTATGCAAATTTTCTCTCATGCATATTCATTGTGGATATCCTGAAAACCCGACTGGCTGGGGGGGGGTCCCCAGGACAGGGTTGAGAACCACTGTCCTAAGGTATTCCATCCTTCCGTCGGCCCAAGGGTCCACAAGCCTGAGCATAACAGGATGCTCTTCAGTTTCTCTAGCTCAGGATCTCTCTAAGGGCTCGCAGCTTGGTCAGGACCGCCAAGGCTCTGCAGGACCATCTTCACTCCTTCTTCTTCCCTGCTCAGCAGTATCACAGGGCACGCGATCCCTTCTCCCTCTGAAATAATGCCTGGGCAGCACTTGGATTGAAGAAATCAGGGTGTGAACTCCTGTTCTTCAAAAACGTTTCAGCCGGCGGTTGATAGTTTTCAGTGGGTTTCCATTTAGACTCCTGGAAATCACAGAAGCCTATCCCAGCAAACATCCTGAGGGCATGAGCACTCTTACTTCTTTACTCATCCCAGTTGTTAGGACTTGGATAGAAGGTAATTTTAGGGCAGTAAGTTCTTCCCTTCAGCTGTTGTCTCAAAAGAGAAATCCCACCAGCATGAGGCTCAGAGGGGTGCCATGCCAGAGGAAGTGATGTGCTGGAGCCACTGCTGCTGGTAGGAGAGAGCGCTATGCTAGAAGTGCTTTGGGGGAGGGGATGCATGACCAAAGGTTTGCCTAGGGTGCCAAATACTCTTGCACTGGCCCACTTACCTAAACCCCACCCGATTCTAATCTGCTTTGAAGTGTCTGAAAGGCAGCATGTAAATAAATAAATAAATGTCCTTTGTAAAAGGGATATGGACACTCTGAGTAGTAAGGAAATGAGGGAAAGGAGAGGGGTTTGGGTAGGGTTTAGGCTGGGTACTGCCGGAAATAACTACACTTTTCCCATTGACGGCATGGGGACGAAAGTGTGCAGCATGGCCACAACTGTGGTGGGCGAAAACTGACCTCCACAATGCAGCCGCCTGCTCAATATCGCCCCTCCCCGTGGCTCATCAGGATATACTAATATTTTTATAATAGATTATGAGCCTTTGAAAATCTATATATTCTGTTGTGTGCATATCATTTTTTTAAGATGGTTTAATAACTATCTGGGAGGCCAGGGGATATGGGACTTTGTGTGAAGGTTGGTGAGAGGCTGGCCTGGGGACTTTGAAGTGTCCATTTCTAAAATGTGATCTAAAGCCTACTAAAATGTGAGTTTACCTCTGGGAAGAGACAAACACATCCACAGGCACAGATTACTAGAGGCTGATATTCCAAAGAGTTTCTCCAGCACAAACCCGAGAGAGAGATGTCTTGCCCCCTCACCAGAGAAATTTGAAAGTTATTACCCTGCTAAAATTTAGCCAGATAAAGAGGGCAGGAGGAGGGCATTCTGGGGACGTCTGCAATTTATGTGCCTTGCACCAGTATTTAACCCTAGCCAGATAAAATTAGCCAGGTAAGTCTGGTCAGAAAAATCACTGTCCTATAATTATCCAGCAAACTTCTCTGGGTAACTTTTCTGCTCCCCAGCTCATTCAGTTTGGACCTCTTAGTCAATAAAAATGTTTCTGAAGGCACAGAATGGGGTAATCCCTTTCTAAAGGAGACCCATTCACAGAAAGAAAGAGGGAATTACTTTTTTACTTTTAAGATTCATTTATTTAAAGTAATCTTTAATCAGTAATATGTTGAACATTTTTATTTTGCACCAATTACTGAATCTTGATCTCTGGATTTTTCTTTTTAGAATCTGAGAAAAAAAAACGAGCGTGACCCCTTTACCTATGGTAAGTTCAACCCTTTCCTTCTGCTGCACCCCATCCCTGTCCCTATCTGCACTGTCTGACTCCTAACCCTTTCCTTCTGCTGCATCCCATCCCTGCCCCTATCTGCACTGTCTGACTCCTAACCCTTTCCTTCTGCTGCATCCCATCCCTGCCCCTATCTGCACTGAGTCTGACTCCTAACCCTTTCCTTCTGATGCATCCCATCCCTGCCCCTATCTGCACTGAGTCTGACTCTTAACCCTTTCCTTCTGCTGCATCCCATCCCTGTCCCTATCTGCACTGAGTCTGACTCTTAACCCCTTTCCTTCTGCTGCACCCCATCCCTGTCCCTATCTGCACTGTCTGACTCCTAACCCTTTCCTTCTGCTGCATCCCATCCCTGCCCCTATCTGCACTGAGTCTGACTCCTAACCCTTTCCTTCTGATGCATCCCATCCCTGCCCCTATCTGCACTGAGTCTGACTCCTAACCCTTTCCTTCTGATGCATCCCATCCCTGCCCCTATCTGCACTGAGTCTGACTCTTAACCCTTTCCTTCTGCTGCATCCCATCCCTGTCCCTATCCGCACTGAGTCTGACTCTTAACCCTTTCCTTCTAGTTTCTCCCGCTACAATTGCTGCAAAAGATAGCCAGGACAAAGTAACAGTGTGTGTAACAGCACGCCTTGCTTTCTTCTCTGAATTTATTTATTTTTACATGAGCTTTTCCTTAACTCTGAAGCAAGAAGCTTCAAAACTGCTGCTTTGAGATCCAACAGAGGAATGAGTGAGAAAATAGTGACTACTTAAAGTTTCACTTTCAAGAAGGCATGGGACAAGAACAAGGGGTCTCTGAGAGAGTGGTAGAAATTATAGTGCTGTACTCAGACTACAGACTACATTGGCTGTATGGTCTTTTTCTGTTGTCACATTTTTAAATTTACCTCAAAAAATGATTATGTGAATCCATGCAGCTGCCAGCTAGGATAGGCTAGATGGTAAAGTGCTTTAGCATGATTGGTTCTGTTCTTTTCTTGTCCAATCCCAACCCTATCTGGCTTGCAGTAAAAAAAATGCATTGCTTTACTTCCCTCATAGACTTTAAAAGCGGTATACAAACATTTTTAAATAAATAAACAACATAAATAAATGTCACCAAACCAAATGAATCAAAAAATATATTTTGGGTACCTTATTATTTTAGGTTGGTTGCAACAAACTGATTAAAAAATTAACTCATTCATCACTTATTTCTATTACATTTCAAAAGAATGCACATTCTTATTCAGCACTATTTCTATAAAAAATGAGAAAGAGGGGGAGAGATGGGAGGATCAGAGAGAAGATAAAATTGAAAAGGATAGGAGAGAGATAGAAAGAGAAGTGAAAGGGTAAGAAAAATGGGAGATAAGCGAGAGGAGTGACTGAAGAAAGATGGAAAGGAAGAAACAGAAAAGTTAAAGAAGGAAATGAAGATTGGAGAAGGAGTAACCTCTTTGCTTTCCAGATTATAAGACCCTGAGGATTGGCGGCCTAGTCTTTGCCGGGGTTCTCTTTATTCTGGGGATCATGATTATATTAAGTGAGTCTTCTTCTTTCTTTCTCTTCTGGCTCTTATGTATTAATGCTAAGGATATACATCAGATGTAATTTTAGACACTCGTTACAGTGTGTCCAGCGCCTTAGGTACCTAATCATTTGTCCCTCTGTAACGGTCCAATCTCAGAGCTGGACACATAGGTGCGCGTGCTTCTCAGCAGACACACATGGATGTGCTGATTTTATAATCCGCGCGTGCAGGGGGCCTAATTTTAGAAAAGTATGCGCGGCGACGAGATTGGGCGTCTCCCAGTTCACTCCAATCCGTTGGAGCAGAAGCAACTTGTGCTTACCGGCTGAGTGCCGGCGTGCGCTTCACCAGTATAGTGCACCAGTATAGTGCAACTTGTGCTTACCGGCTGCTGTACCGGCCACCTCCAGCCCCCCTCCCCCCGGACCGTCTCTGTCCTTTCCTTGGGCCCGGCACTTCTGCATGTAACAGTTGTTATGCGCGTGGCCGGGCCCCTTGGAAAACGTGCGAGGCTTGTGCAAAGTCCGGCCTCACCCATAAACCCCGTTTTGTACGCACGCAGCATTTTTAAAATCAACCTGATAAATGTGAAAGTTAATGCACTTACCCTGGCACAAACATCTTGTTAATTAGCACTCAGGGCAGAGAAAGTTTGCGTACTCTATACTTTCCCAGTTTTCTTTCCTTCATACCAGAGAATTCCTCCTACTCCTTTGGGCTTCCAGCTCCATCAGAAAAGTCTCTGGTGGGCTCCAGCACCATGAATCTACCCGGGGAGTATCCCCACTTGAACCCTTTCCCTTCTCTATCCCAGGCATGCCAGGGGCACAGACTGTGGCTGAGGGGCAGTGAGTGCTGCCTCTGCAGTGTCCTCACTGGGCTTGGACTCCCAGCATACAGCACTGCCACTGGGCAGTGGGGCTGGCCCAGTCAAATGCGTTCTAAGTTTGCATTCTCTTTCTCTGTTTATTCATGCTTTTTCTTGTTAATTTTATTTAATCCTAATTAGGTAGAAAATGCCGCTGCAAATTTAATCAGCATCAGAGGTATGTTCTTTCCTTTCATGCATTAAAGTACCAACATTAGTCTGCTTATTGGCTCTTGTTCATTTTTGGTCTCCTTTCTGTTTTGCATAATATATTTTATTTCTCTCATATCCTCATGTTTTCAAATAAAAATCATGTACATTTTGTAGCTACACTCTCTGATTTTTATATCTCTTCTCCTGAGATGATTTTCAGCTATCTGTCTACTTTACATGGATTGTTGTGATGCCTACATAGGGCTCTGATGAAGATCTGCATTTCAGCTGTCTGTGCTGTATTCCTGCTTTACATTTATCAGTGTGAAGCCTGCATAGGGCGCTGATGAAGATCTGCGCTTCAGCTGTCTGTGCTGTATTCCTGCTTTACATTTATCACTGTGAAGCCTGCATAGGGCTCTGATGAAGATCTGCGCTTCAGCTGTCTGTGCTGTATTCCTGCTTTACAGTTATCACTGTGAAGCCTGCATAGGGCGCTGATGAAGATCTGCGCTTCAGCTGTCTGTGCTGCATTCCTGCTTTACATTTATCAGTGTGAAGCCTGCATAGGGCGCTGATGAAGGATCTGCGCTTCAGCTGTCTGTGCTGTATTCCTGCTTTACATTTATCACTGTGAAGCCTGCATAGGGCTCTGATGAAGATCTGCGCTTCAGCTGTCTGTGCTGTATTCCTGCTTTACAGTTATCACTGTGAAGCCTGCATAGGGCGCTGATGAAGATCTGCGCTTCAGCTGTCTGTGCTGCAATTCCTGCTTTACATTTATCAGTGTGAAGCCTGCATAGGGCGCTGATGAAGATCTGCGCTTCAGCTGTCTGTGCTGTATTCCTGCTTTACATTTATCAGTGTGAAGCCTGCATAGGGCTCTGATGAAGATCTGCGCTTCAGCTGTCTGTGCTGTATTCCTGCTTTACATTTATCAGTGTGAAGCCTGCATAGGGCTCTGATGAAGATCTGCGCTTCAGCTGTCTATGCTGTATTCCTGCTTTACAGTTATCAGTGTGAAGCCTGCATGGGGCGCTGATGAAGATCTGCGCTTCAGCTGTCTGTGCTGTATTCCTGCTTTACATTTATCAGTGTGAAGCCTGCATGGGGCGCTGATGAAGATCTGCGCTTCAGCTGTCTGTGCTGTATTCCTGCTTTACATTTATCAGTGTGAAGCCTGCATGGGGCTCTGATGAATATCTGCGCTTCAGCTGTCTGTGCTGTATTCCTGCTTTACATTTATCAGTGTGAAGCCTGCATTGGGCGCTGATGAAGATCTGCACTTCAGCTGTCTGTGCTGTATTCCTGCATTACATTTATCAGTGTGAAGCCTGCATAGGGCGCTGATGAAGATCTGCGCTTCAGCTGTCTGTGCTGTATTCCTGCTTTACATGTATCAGTCTGATATCTGCATGGGGCTCTTGTGATTTGGTGATGGTGCTGTCTTAGCAGTGCTATTGATAAAAGATGCATTTTCTGGGGTACAGCTAGGTCTCAGCACTTGTTTTTAAATTTTATTAAATTTAACAATTTCCAAGAATAAGTAGAATTCAAGAAAAAAAATGCAGATATCAAAGAAAGAATACTGCATGGGGGAGGAGTAAACATAACATAAAAAAGTGCATCATAAAAAACAAATAGACCTCACTCCTAGGCAGGACAGAGCAAAAAGAAATGGGAGGTCATCCCTCACTTTCAGGGTTCAGCTGCAACAGTACCCTGCATGCAGTCTGGAGACCTGGAGCTAAGATCAAAGGCAAAGTGATTGGGCTCCAGAATACGTAATTGACATTCTCATACCTTATCAAACATTTAGCTGGATGCTTAAGGAATAACATAGCATCCAGCTGGAGAAACCCTCGTGCTTCCTTCTCTTCTGAGTCATGGCCACAACATCAGGATAAATCCTCATTTTACATCCGAAAACAACTCTCCTCTATGTTTAAAGAAAAGTCTCATAACAGTGTTAGGCTCCAGAACTGGCTGTACAATTGAAGTTGACATTTCTCTACTGCCTCTTCTGGAAAGGACTCCAAAAAAGTTGTCAAATGAAGGGTCTGCGGAAAACGGCTTTCTCTGCTGAATACTGTGCTGGAGCTGTGATCAGGAGAGATTTCCAACATTGCCTTAGGAGAAATCAACTCCATCTTTGGAAAATGAATCAGTCTCAAGTTCTTAGACTTCAAAATATTTTCAGTTTTCCAACTTTGGATGGATCAAAGAATTATCTTCAACCAACAAAGATTCATTAGTCTGTAGTTGAGAAACTTTCTGCTGGAGATCTTCAATTGTCTTTTTACTCTCCTCCTCACAAAAAGAAATAGCTTCTGTTAAATTCATGACCATTGTAGGTCACCTGAGAAATGTGAGCTGACATTAGAGAGACGCGGCACTTCCACACCCTACATTGATTTCTGCAGAGCTGTCAAGTAACCCCATGCAGGAGAGAGATTTTAGGCCAAGCCTGAATTTCTGACAACTCCTATCCTGAGGCAGTCTGGTACCAATGTGGTGATTTTCAATGGCAGAAGCAACGGAGAAGAAGTAATGCAATGCGTAGGAATGTAAGTTCTGGAACCGGATTCCTTAGCAGCTCTGTTCCTGCGTCACGCAGTGTGAAAATGCAATGCAATGAGAAGAAATGCCCTCTGAACTGAGGATGTACTAATGTGTAGTGGGATTTGACTGCTTCTGCTGAGGTTTGGCCAGCAGAGGGCTCTCCTATTCAAAGATTTAAAAGTAAAGATACAAATTCTCAAAAGGGAGTCTGAGGTGTGACTCCTCTTGATCTGGAGAAAGAGCACATTTCACTGAAACGGGAATCAGATAAATGAAGGTGTAGATCTCCTCAGCACTGGGAACGGAATAAAGCAGGAGCCCTCTGCCAGGTCACAGCTGAGGAAACATGGAAATGACGGCAGAAAAAGACCAATCGGCCCATCCAGTCTGCCCAGCAAGCTCCCACACTTATTTTCCTATACTTATCTGTTTCACCGACTACCAAGTTCAGGGCCCTTGTGGGTAACTGTTTGATTCAAATTTCCTGCCACCCCCTGCCATTGAAGCAGAGAGTAATGTTGGAGTTGCATCAAAGGTGAGCATAAGGCTTAATGGTTAAGGGTAGGAAGAGCCATGAAAGGCAGTGGAGAGAATGTGAGGAGAAGAGGAATGCCCAGGACTCCTCCTTATCAGGTACCCCAGCCTGGAGGGATCACAAGGTGTACGGTTTTGGATATAGGTTATCTGCACCCTGGAAAATCTATGTGCTGCTACCCTCTTACTGAAGGAAGTACCTCTTTGATTTATGTGAGGTTACAAAGGATTAATCAGCTTCACTATCTAAAATCTGCTTCCCCTCCTGTTTTGTGGTTTAAGCTAGCTGGACTGTCCCTTCTGCCTTCAAACAAATTTGCTGCTGGATAATGCTTACCCTGTTTGCTTCTGCCTGTTGCTGCTTTGTGAACCTGTAGGGACTTTTTAGCTGCTGTCAGGTCTGGTTGATTTAGGATCCACCCACAGACCCTAGTCTGTTACCCCACACTAGGAGAGGTGGGTTACTCTTATCAGTGCTGTATACAGCACATGGTCTGGATTACTTTCATTCCCAATATTGTAGGAAGCTAAGCAGGAGGAGCTCCTAAAAGTTTAAACAAGAATAATTCCTCAGGAATGACCATGCTCGTGGCATATACTGTAGGGATCCTCAGGATTAAGGGTGTCTTTCTCTTACAGGATTGGTGAGCCTATTATAGAAGAAGGGTCCCTGAGAGCTTCCATCAGACGTAAGTCTCATGAGTGTAGTTGTCAGTCAGATACCTTTCTCATGTGTAGTCATGGTTTATTCATGTCAGTGGCTGTACAGATATGCAGTACATGAGAATCTACATTCAGGCACCATCTTCAGGAGCTGACAGTCTGGAACCAACAACTTCTGGTGTAAGGGCAGCAGCTAGAGTTGGAGGAAGGTTGTACTAGCCATGTAGAAGAATCCCAGATGTTTCCTCAGCTGGATTGTTTTGGTATTTTATTACCATTGCCTGCTGGCAGTGGGAGTAAATGTAGAATGTGTTCCTCTACCTGCATGCTCGGCCAATCTCTATCCCTTCTCTTCTAGGTTTATCAAGCCGGAGATTATAGAATCACAACTTTTCTAAAGCCTGGTGAGTTGTTGCCATTGCTTGCAGTGTGAGATCTCCTCATTACCCTTTGGAGTGTGGCCTTTTGTATGCATAGATTTGGCAGGTAATTCTCAAAGGGAAATTGCCTACCTTAAATCATGCATTTTCAAAAGACGCATTTACTTTGCATCTTCTACTTCTGCAGGCGGTGGATCAGAGTCAGAGCAGTATGTGTGAAAACCAACTGATGAGCTCTTTTTTCTTCCTCCCTGGAATGCCTCTGGGTTAACCAGTTAAAAGTTGTGGTAGTTGGTGTGTATTTTTAGCAGGATAAACACCTGTTTACCCTTGTAAATGGCTTTGAAAATGTTTTTTGTATGATCCCAGCTGTAGCTATTAAACATTTGTTATGTTCCTGCATAGGCACTGAAATGATGGTGGAGCACGTGACATGCCCTTCCGGCAGCCACAACAGTAACATGGGATAAGCAAAGCACAGAAGATTTATTGTTTTATTTATTTATAAACATTTGATATTCTGCCTTTTCCCTGGGATGGTCTCAAGGTGAATTGCAATAAGAGTGCATTGGTAATGCATTTGATAATGTGTAGAGAAGAAAAGTAGATGGAGTGGGAGTCTGCTGAAAGATCCCTGGTTAATAAAAGTAGGGTGAACAGAAAACACGACCTAGAAATGCATGTTTTAAGTGTTCATAGTGCCATAGTTGTCTAATTGAAAGAGTGTTGGGGCTGCCAGTATGAATGGCAAAGTGGTTAATTTGAAATGTTAGTAGAGGAAACATGGGTAACCATGTAGCTATATTTCTAGAGTGGGCTGCAATGGTAGAATCAGTTAGCAGCTGGGTCTGTGATAACTAGAAACACAGGCACTCACAGAGGCAGGCTATACAGAAGGATCTAGGAGGCTCACTAGGAACAGTAACTATTTAGTTGAAGCCGAGATGATGATAGAATCAAACTAGCAGTCAAGTCTGTCTGGCAGGTGGCAGGTTCTGTAGTAACTACAAGCCCTAATGAAAATGTCTGGCAGGCTACAGAAAGGACCCAAGAGGCTGCATATTCAAGCATTGGTCATGATAGTACTGATAACTATTTAGATTATTTCAGAGCTTTGTGGTTGGGCATAGGAAAGGTGAGTGCTAGAGGGAACTAAGTGGAGTTTTTCTACCTAAGATCATAGAATATACAAAAAAGGGAGATAAAAAAACTCTTAGGTAAGAAAAAATCTTGCAAGTAATTACAAAACTTGGTGTGATGGTCTTTTTCTGTCTTTATCTACTAAGTTACTCGACTTGTCAGTGAACCTATGCTCTAGCTATTTTTTTTCCCCTGCAAAACTGCTTCTTTGGAGCTTTTAAGGGTTGTTCAATGGTCTTTATGATTCACTGCTTTCACCTAGAAAATGCATTAGGGCTTTCACTCTCTGGCTGTTTGTTATTGACGACCTGCAGGTCCCTCCTTCTCCCACTCACCCACCCACCCTATTTCCTGGTTTTCTTATACAATTTTCTCAGTGAAGTGGCCAAAATCTTTCTGTAACCTCTCAAGGCAAAGCAGTACCTTCGGTGAAATTTGGTATTTGTGACAATTTCTTAGCAGTTAGTAAAGAAACATTTTGAAAATCATTAGATTAATTTTTATGGAAAAAAATAAAAGTAGAACTGGTGGGAAAGATGTAGTATAATAATTTTGGGAGGCAGTATTTAGAGACACTAAATTTGTGGGGTCACGAAACGATTCGCGACTCCCCACGAATATAACATATCATCCGTTCCATACGTTTGGCGCGCTCGCAGTGATTTCTTAGCGGACATTTATTTGTTTATTTATTTAAAGATTTTATATACCGACATACATTTTGGGCTATATTTGTAAAGGCCTGCGGGCGTAAATCCTCCCGGATTTACGCCCGCAGGGCACTCGCGCACTGGCGGCCTATTTTGCATAGGCCGCCAGTGCGCGCAAAGCCCCGGGACGCGCGTAAGTCCCGGGGCTTCGTAAAAGGGGCGGGGAGGGGGCGGGTCGGGTGGCATGTCCGGTGTCAGGGGGCGGTCCGGGGCGGGTCCGGGGGTGTGGCACAACAAAGGTGGGGGGGGGGGGATTTAGGTAGGGCTGGGGGGTGGGGTAGATAGGGGAAGGGAGGGGAAGGTGGGGGGACGTGGAGGGAACGGAGGCAGGCTGTGCAGCTCGGTGCACGCAGGCTGCCGATTTTGCGCAGCCTTGTGTGCGCCGACCCCGGATTTTATAAGATACGTGCGTATCATAAAATCCGCCGTACTTTTGTTCGCGCCGGTTGCCCGTATCACATCGGTTTACATAGTAACGCTTTACAGGGAACTGGTCTTATATACAAGTAACTTGAAAAAGTATAAATGCGAACACAGGAACTTAGCTTAAAGTGAATAACGTGAGCTAGATTTACAGTATTTTACAGAAGATTCATTATCAGAACAACTTGTTAGGGGTAGGGATGGGAAGCTGAGAAAAGATTACAGGGGGGGGACTAAGGAGGTGAGGAAAATGAGAGGAAGGGGGTGGGAGGGAGGAGGCGGCCTGGGGGGGGGGGACAGAGAAGGGTGGGAAAGTGGGAGGTAAGAGCTAGAGAGGGGTTCAGGGAGGTATTTAGCCAGTGTCAGTATCTGCCTGTTTAAACAGCCAGGTCTTAAGTTTCTGTTTGAATTTCTTTGGGCAGAATTCCTGGTGTAGGGTAACTGCATAGAGTTCCAGCTATGGAAAGTGATTGAGCCTTTGTTGTTGCAAGGTTGTAGAGTTTGGGCAAGGGCGTGCGTAGGGTTGCTAAGTATTGATTTCTGGGCGGTCTTGTGGAGGTGTGGAATGTTAATGATTCTTTGAACCAGTTCATGTCGGGGTTGTGGAGGGCTTTGTGGATGATGGAGAGTGTTTTGTATTGGATGCGGTGTTCAACGGGAGCCAGTGTAAATCCTTGAGGATGGACGATATGCACACAGAGGTATCTCCACCAGCCTACAGGAATCTCCTGGTGTACCCCGTGCTGTGGGCCACTACCGGATCTTCTCATCTACAGCACTACCCTGAGTATCTCGCTCAAGAGCTGTTTTATTGTATTTCCTGCTCCTCAGGTTATGCATATTTTCTCTCTAATAAAAAGCTCTTTATAGTTGTGTCCTTCGTCGCTGAGACCACACCCACTGATGGTGAGGCCCACAGGGCTCCTCCCTATGGGCGGCGACATCTCTCATCTCAGCCCAGGGTTCACAATTTCCAACAAAGTCATAACAGATTGCTAACTCATGGACCCGGCTCAGCTCAGCCCTTCAGGCCATTCCTGGCCTGGCCGAACATCTTGCCGAACAACAAAGGACACTAGAGTCTCTGGCTAATGCCTTTAATCAGCTAAACTCTCGCTGAACTCCACAGGAACACCTGACAAGGCCATCTCCTCTCCACTGGTGACGCCTGTACGTCTCTCAATACGCATGCCAGCACCTACACACTTTACAGTTGATTCCCTGTTATGTAGGGGCTTTCTAAATCAGTGCGGTATGCACGTTTTGCTTCAACCTACTTATTTTCCAGACATAGTCTCCAAAACTACGTACATACTATCACTTCTAGATGGAAAAGCCCTGGCCTGGGCTTCACCCCTCTGGGAATGTAATAACCCTATACTCCAGGACTTGACGGGATTTCTCACACTCTTTCGTTCTGTATTTGACGATCCCGCCCATAAGACTGTCGCTGGATCAACCCTCCTGCATTTGCAACAAGGTACCAAACCTTTGACCAATTATGTTATTGAGTTTAAAACCTTGTCTTCAGAATTACATTGGGAATTGGGTTGACTACGGGCTGTTTTCCTGGAGGGTCTTAACTCTCGCATCAAAGACGAATTAGTGGCACGTGATCTCCCCGAAGCTTTGGACTGTGTCATTGATCTTGCTGGACGAATTGATCGTCGACTGCGTGAACACTCTCAAGAGATAGAGTCCTAAGAAGATGTCATCAGGAGTTTCTCGCTCTCATCCAATGCCAGTTTCTCAGACCACTCCTACACCTAATATCAAGGAAGAAGAACCAATGCAACTAGGGCGGAGCCATCTTACGTCACAGGAAAGCTTAGTATGTACTGTGGACAACCTGGCTACGCGATACCCTCCTGTCCTATCTGTCCGGGAAACTTGCAGACCTAGGATCCGCCTGAGGACTCTTCCTAGGTCTAACCTTTCCATCTCCTCCACTGACACTTCCAGTCTCTATTATTTCGGATGCCCTCAAATTCCACACGCTAGCCCTCGTGGACTCCGGGGCAGTGGGAATTTCATATTTCATCAACTCGTAGAACACCTATGAATCCCTATTGTTTGGACACCCACACCACTACTACTGTGATCTATACATGGCGAGCCTTTGCCTGGTGAGGTCTCTTACACCACTCAGCCTCTTTGTCTCCGCACAGGGTCTCTGCACTCTGAGACCATTAATTTTTAGTCTTGGATAAGGCTATACATCCAGTGGTACTCGGAATACCATGGCTTCAGATTCATTCACCCCAATTCAATTGGAGTACCCTCGAACTATCCCAATGGGGAAAAGCCTGCCACGGAAGATGCCTAGAGGCAGTGACTCCTATGCCTTGTTTGGCTACCACCACCTCCCTTCCAGGTTTACCTCCACAGTACCAGTCTTAGGATGTGTTTTCTAAACAAGCGGCAGATACCTTGCCACCTCACTGATCCTTTGACTGTGTCATCAATTTAGTACCAGGTTCCGAACCTCCTAAAGGAAGGGTGTAACCACTTTCTCTATCCGAAATAAAGGCTATGTCTGCTTACATTCAGGAGAACTTGGCAAAGGGCTTCATTCGGCCTTCAAAGACCCCAGCTGGAGCTGGATTCTTTTTCGTGGGTAAGAAGGACGGATCTCTCCGTCTATGTATAAACTACCGTGAATTGAATGAGATCACCATGAAGAACTGCTACCCACTGCCATTGATCTCTGAACTTTTTGATTGGCTCCAAGGTGCCAAAATATTCACAAAGCTGGACCTCAGAAGAGCATATAATCTAGTTCGCATACACCGGGGCAATGAATGGAAAACAGCATTCAATACCTGCGACGGCCTTTTTGAATACTTGGTCATGCCCTTTGGCCTTTGCAATGCCCCGGCCGTGTTCCAAAACATGATGGATGGAATCTTCAGAGACATGTTGTACGACTGCGTAATAGTGTATTTGAATAATATACTGGTCTTTTTGCAGAATCTCCAGACTCACCATTTGGATGTCTCCAAGGTTCTTTAGGGACTCAGAGATAATCATCTATATGCCAAATTAGAGAAGTGTGCTTTTCCACCAAGAGTCTGTTCCCATTTTGGGATATGTAGTGTCCAGTCAGGGATGCAAAAACCAAGAGCATTCGGGACTGGCCCCAACCTACTGGTCTAAAGGCTCTACGCCACTTCCTCGGCTTCACCAACTACTATAGATCATTCATTCATCACTACTCCACCTTGACCATGCCTCTAACTGCTATGACATGCAAGGGAGCCAATCCCTCTCAATGGTCCTCCGAAGTCATAACTGCTTTCCAGGAACTCAAAAAGGTGTTTCTTCAGGAGCCATGTCTATGCCACCCTGATCCTTGATGACCTTTCGTAGTTGAGGTAGATGCCTCGGATGTAGGAGTTGGCGCTGTCCTCAGCCAGCACAGTGACACCCATACACTACATCCATGCTCTTTTTTCTCTCGGCGCTTTTCCCCTGCTGAGCAGAACTACGGTATAGGAGATAAAGAGCTGCTTGCAATCAAATTGGCATTTGAGGAATGGTGCCCATGGTTCGAGGGTGCTCAACACCAGATAACTGTTTTTACTGACCATAAAAAACTTGAATGTTTATATCATGTGCAATGCTTTATTTATTTATTTATTTAAAAACTTTTATATACCGGTATTAGTATGCATACATCATACCGGTTTACAATGTAATTAAAAGGCAGAAATTACAATGAACAGGGAGGGCGAACAAGGAGGAGTATACAAAGAGCAGGAGGTGGAGGAATTAAAGCAATAAATAAAACTGCAACGGACTATTTACAGGAATATACAAGGCGTAGGCAAGATACTTGCGGAAGTCAGTGTTCTTAATCAGGGTAGGCTTGTCGGAAGAGCCATGTTTTAAGTTTTTTTCTGAACTTGGCGTAACATGGCTCTAGCCTGAGAGTGGTAGGGAGGGCGTTCCATTGTTTAGGGCCTGCAATGGATAGTGCACGGTCCCTAGTAGAGGAGAGGTGGGCTTTTTTCAAAGGGGGAATGGAGAGGGTGCCTTTGTTGACAGTGCGAGTGGGTCGTTCAGTGCGTATAGGACGAAAGGGTTCATCCAACCAATTGGAATTGTGCGAGTGGATGGACTTGTGCACTATGGTTAGAATTTTGAAGAGAATTCGGGATGCGATGGGGAGCCAGTGGAGTTCTTTGAGTATAGGGGTAATGTGATCAGCTTTCCTTGAGTTGGTGATGACCCTGGCGATGGCATTCTGGAGCATTTGTAAGGGCTTGGTGGTGGAGGAGGGTAGGCCGAGGAAGAGGGCATTACAGTAGTCCAGCTTTGAGGAAGGGTGGCTTGGACGACGGTGCGGAAGTCATGATAGTGGAGGAGGGGTCTGAGTTTCTTCAGGATGTGAAGCTTGAAGAAACCTTCTTTGAGGATGGAGTTGATCTGTTTTTTGAGATTGAGTTGTTGATCTATGATAACCCCAAGGTCTCTTACTGTGGGTTGGGGTGTTATGACGTTGAAAGCTGGATCGTTGGAGATCAGTGGTTTGGGAGGGAGGTGAGGAGAGATAAGGAGCAGCTCTGTTTTGGAGGAGTTTAGAGCGAGGTGGATGTTGGTGAGGAAGTCATTTATGTTGGCAAGACATGTGTTCCAGAAGGCAAGGGCATCTGAGAGAGAGTTGTGAATGGGAATGACGATTTGAACGTCATCTGCATAGAGGTAGAATTTGAGGCCGAGGTCTGTGAGGAGCTGACATAGAGGTGTGAGATAAATGTTGAAAAGGGTGGAGGAGAGGGAGGAGCCTTGTGGGACACCTTGAGACAAGGGGTAGAGTGTGGAGTTGGCGTTTCCTATCTTGACGGAGAACTTTCTGTTAGATAAATAGGATTTAAAACATAGTAGGGCTAGGCCTGAGATGCCTATTTCAGATAGCCGGTTGATGAGGAGGTTGTGGTTGATGGTATCAAAGGCAGCTGAGATGTCGAGTAGGGCGAGGAGGTAACAGTTGCCTCGGTCCATGCCTATGAGTAAGTGGTCCGTGAGGGAGAGCAGGAGGGTTTCTGTATTGAGGTATTTACGGAAGCCGTATTGGGCTGGATGCAGAATGTTGTTGCTTTCTAGATATTCTGTAAGTTGGATGTTTACAATCTTTTCCATAATTTTGGATAGGAAGGGCAGGTTAGAGATAGGGCGGAAGTTAGCGGGGTCTTTAGGGTCTAGTGTTGGTTTTTTTAGGAGGGGCTTGACAATAGCTTGTTTGAGAGCATCTGGGACAGAGCCTGAAGAGAGGGAGGAGTTTATGATGTCTGCGATGGGTTTGGATATAGTATTCGGGATGGAGAGGAGGGATTTTGTGGGAATGGTGTCTGAAGGGTGGGAAGCTGGTTTGAGTTTCTGAGAATAGATTCCACTTCTTTAGCGGAAGTCAGGTCAAGGGTTTGAGGGTGGGTGAAGTGGGGGAAGGTTGGAGGGGGGGGGGAAGGGGAGGTAGATGGAGAAGGGTGTTGAAATCTGCGGAGGATGTTGGTGATTTTTGTGAGGAAATACTGGGCGATTTCTTCGCTCTTAGTGGAGGCATCATTCTCAGGGATAGTGGGCTGAGAGGATTTGGTGAGGTTGGCAACATAATTGAAAAGGGCTTTCGGGTTGTACATGTATTGGTGGATCTAGCTGAAAAGTAGTCTCTTTTTGTTTTGAGGGTGGTTATTCTATATTGGTGAAGGGTAGTTTTGAAACTTGAGGCGAGGTTGAGGTGAGGGGGGCTTTACACCAGCTTCTCTCTCGCTGCCTGAGGGTATTTTTTAGGGATCTTAGTTCAGTCGTGTACCAGGGTTGATGATTTTTTGTGGGTTGGTAATGTTACGTCTGGAGATGGGGCCATAGTTTGTCAGCAATTTCAAGAGTCATGCTGAGCCAGGATTTGATGGCAGTCTCTGGACTAGAGCAGTCAATGCTGGTGGAGGTGTTGGAAATGGCAAGAGCCAGTTCATCTCCGGAGCAGGGTTTCCTGAAGGTGAAGGTGGTGTTGTTTGAGGGAGTGGGTGTAGTGGGGAAGTTAAGGGGAGGAGGGCTTTATGAGGAAGTGGTCGGACCAAGGTACAGGGGAGCAGGTGGGGGGGGGGATGGTAGGAAGCAGTGGTTGATGAATATGAGGTCAAGGGAGTGACCAGTGAAGAATATGTCTGATTAAGATAACCAAGAATACCCAGACTCCTCTGCTGTACTGGCCTGTCAGAGGTGAATGAACTTTGAGAGACTTTCTGACTATCACAGATTCGAAGGATGCAGAAGATTTGGGAAACTTGTAAGCTCTGCAAAGCCTATAATTACAGGCCAGGAAGGCATCAATGACAATATCTGCACCACAATACATGGCAATTTATTTTGCAGGAAATCAGGATGCAGGCTTTTATTTTGCAGATGCATGGTGTCAATGAACTGAAACCAATTTGAAATAGAAGATCTTGTGAGGTGACTGTTTTAATTAAATCCTGGTGCCAAGAAATGGAGTTCATGCTGAGCTTCTATTCAAACACCAGACTTGTTACCTGTTTATACAACAAAGAATATCAAGAGAAGAACAGAAGAACAAAGCCAGCAAAGTCATTGATAAAGGAACTTGTTTACAGTGGGAGGAGGAACAGGGTTAGAAGAATTCTTAGTTGAGGGAGGTCCTCACAAGCATTTCCTATACAGGATAGATTGTCATGACAACAGTATCATGTGTTTGTGGGCGGTTACACCTTTCTGGAAGTTTCAGCAATACTGTATGTTTTAATTATAAAAGAAGGCTCTCTTCCTGTGTGAGGGGAGATGCAAGTTATTACAGATAGAGGGCAGTTATATTGCATCTCACAGGAACATTTGACTTTTCAAGAAGCCAAATAAACTAAATTTGAAAACCTCTTGTGGATTTGAAATGTTCTTGTTGCCCTAGCTGTGAGTCCAGAGAAATTATACACCAGCTTGGTGGGTGGGGGAGGCAACAATTTGTCTAAGGCCTAGAGCTTGGAGTGCAGTAAGGAATGCCTCACAAGAAGGGGTAAGGGGGGTGGCATCGACATGGAGGTTGAAGTCTCCTAGTATGATGGAAGGGATTTCAATGTTTATGTTGGCAGATAAGAATTCAATTAGGGGGGAGGGGTCCCGTTCGATGGATCCAGGGGGGGCATAAATGAGACAAATTTGCAGTGAGGGGGCTTTGAAGAGGCCAATTTCTAGCTTGGAGGGTGATGTGGTGAGGGAGAGTTTGAGATTAAGGTGTTTCTTGAAGGCTAGGAGGATGCCACCTCCTCTTTTCTTGGGTCTTGGAATGGATAGGAAGTCGTAGGATTGTGTAGGTAGCTGGTTCAGGAGGACAATGTCTGTTTGTTTGAGCCAGGTTTCCGTGATCGCACAGATGTCTGGCTTGGTGTCAGTGAGGAGGTCATTTAAGATGGGGGTTTTTTTGGAGAGTGATTGGGCGTTGAACAGAATGATGGAGAGGGTAGTGAGTCCAAGGAATTGGTTGATGGGGGTAGTGAGGATAGGGAGGAGGGATTTGTAGGGGGGGGGTGGGATGGGGGGATGGGAATGGGGGCGTCTGTTGTGGGGAAGGTGGATGCGGTTGATGTGTTGTGTGGTCATGTTGGGTGAGTAGGCAAAAGGAGGAGGGAGGGAGAGGGGGTAGGTAAAAATGAGACTGAGAGGATATAGGGTAGTACAAAGGCGGGGATTAAGGTATCAAGGAGTTGAAAACTGAGGGAAGGGCACAAAGCTGATTAGGTAGAGTAAGAGGTGTAAGTAGTGTACCATGCAGGTCAGACAATGCAGGTTATACAGCTTAGATAACATGTAGATAACATGCACATACCACAGAATAGAGCAATTTAAGGTGTTAGGGGGGTAGTCCAGTGGCTGTAGTCCAGTGGCTGGGAGGCAGGCTCATGAACACCTGAGAGAGGGGAGATAGGCACTTTGGGGAGGTGCCCACTCACTCCGAGGTCCTGGAGCAGGGTGGTCCTGGAGCAGGATGGGTCTTGGCTGAGAGGCTGGCAAGTGAGCAGCGATACCTCAGGGTCCAAAGGGACTGCTGGGTGAGAAGGAGGTCCGTGTAGTACTTTAGGGTCTTCCAGGGTCCTTCAGGGCAGTCCGAAGGGGCTGCACGAAGGGGCGCTCAAAGGGGCAGGCCCCTTTGTCGCGCTCCTTCGGCGCGTGACGCCTGGCCTGGTTAGATTTTTATAGATGACTCTTTTCTGTGATGCTCAACAGTGATGTCATTAATATGAGTCTTGGCTTCCAGCACGGAGATTTAAAGGCGGAGTCGTTAGAAGCAGGGCAGTCTTCCAGCTGGGGGAGGGGTCAACAGCCACGAGGGTGGAGGAGGAGGAGAGGGTCCGATGGAGGGCTGGGTGCAGGAAAAGGCTCGATCCAAGCCCCCTGATCCTGGCTTGCAGAGTAAAGAAAAGCAAGTACCTGTACGGAGATTTAAAAGCACAGTCGTTAGAAGCAGGGCAGTCTTCCAGCTGGGGGAGGGGTCAACAGCCACGAGGAGGAGGAGAGGGTCCGATGGAGGGCTGGGTGCAGGAAAAGGCTCGATCCAAGCCCTGGATCCTGGCTTGCAGAGTAAAGAAAAGCAAGTACCTGTACGGAGATTTAAAAGCACATTCGTTAGAAGCAGGGCAGTCTTCCAGCTGGGGGAGGGGTCAACAGCCACGAGGAGGAGGAGAGGGTCCGATGGAGGGCTGGGTGCAGGAAAAGGCTCGATCCAAGCCCTGGATCCTGGCTTGCAGAGTAAAGAAAAGCAAGTACCTGTACGGAGATTGAACCACAGACAAGCCCGCTGGTCGTTCTTTTTCAACAGATTCAACTTCCTTTTGAGGTATCGCCCAGCAGACAAAAACACCTGTGTGGATGCTCTTTCCTGCTCATTTACTCCAGATGATACCCCGGACACTCCGCGTTATATCATTGACCCTTCCAAGGTGCTCTTCACAGCGACATACACAGTCCCAGCTGGAAGAACGGTGGTACCCCGGGTATTCAGGAAGAAAGTCCTGAGATGGGCTCACGATTCACTCTTTGCAGGTCATCCTGGTCAATCCAGAACTCTGACCACCTTGCAAAGATACTACTGGTGGCCATCAATAAAGGAGGATGTATGTATGTAGAAATCATGCTCTCACATGTGCAAAGTCAGAAACCACCTGCCAGTCATCCCTGGGGACTTCTCCAACCTTTGCCCGCTCCCAGCGAACCATGGACACACATATCCACAGACTTTATCGTTGACCTACCTGTGTCTAGTGGTAACAACACCATTTGGGTCATGGTTGATCAGTTTTCCAAAATGGCTCATTTTATGGCTTTACCCAGACTGCTTCTGAACTGGTGAAACTTTTCATCCGCCAGATCTTCCGGTTACATGGCATGCCTAAGCACATCCTCTCTGACCGAGGAGTACAATTCACAGCCAAATTCTGGAGATTTCGATGTAAAAAATTTGATATTTCTCTAGATCTGACATCTGGTTATTATCCGCAAGCCAATGGACAAACTGAAAGGATGAACCGCACATTAAAGCAGTTTCTCAGATCCTATATCAATTCCAAACAAAGCGATTGGGCCGAACTGCTCCCCTGGACAGAATTCATGCTGAACTCTCATCCTTCAGCTTCCACAGGATCTTCACCCTTTCACCTTGTCTATGGTCGCCAGCCTTTACCTCCATTACCAATATCGTTATCAGTATCCTCTCCAGCTGCCCAAGCTTCAGCACAGAAGTTACATCAGCTGTGGGAACATACAAAAGGGCTTCTCCATAAAGCTGGACAACAAGCAAAGAACTTTTATGACGCCCATCACAGAGCAACGCCACAGCTACAGCCCGGGGACAAGGTATGGCTTAGTACCCGCTTCCTTCATCTCAAATTGCCTTCAGTTCGCTTTGCACCTTGGTATATAGTACCTTTTCCCATACTTTGTCAACTGGGTCCAGTCACGTACAACTTACAGTGGCCATCATCTCTAAAGATCCACAACGCCTTCCACATTTCTCTTCTAAAACCATTCATCTTATCTGAGTTTTCTAAGAAGACACCTGAGTCGCAACCCCTCGCTGCTGAGGAGGACATTACCTACCAGGTTGATGACATTCTTGATGTGCGGAAACATGGAAGACACTGGGAGTACTTGATATCCTGGGAAGGATTCGGACCAGAGGAAAATAGCTGGGAGCCTGCCAAAAACATCCTGGACAAAGAATTGATTAGACAATTTCATCTGGCTCAACCCAGGAAGCCAAAACTCCCAGGGAGGGACCCTAAGAAGGAGGGTACTGTTGCGCCTGTCGGTCGCAGACAGCTGCGACCTCTCATGCTCACCTCTTCTTTCCCTGCACCATCAATCATTGGAAGAGTAGCGACCTCCGCCAACCAACACCGACCTCCCTAGCATCCCCAGGATGGCGTGGCGCTTGCCAACTGCCATCTTACTTCCGGAATCACCTAGGCACGCGCACGTGTGCAGGACCTGCTTTTGTCTACATCATGGCGGGAACCTCAGGGGCATCCCCTCCCAATGACGTTAACCCGCTGGTATACTTAAGTTGACCGGCCTACTGCTAAGACGAGTTAGCAAGGAGTTCTCTCGTTGTTAAATCCACTCCACACTGGGATCTTCTGTTCCAGTTTTTCCTCGTGGCATTGGGACGCTCTGGGTACCCGCTCCACGGAGGCCCTCCGCGTTTCGGCTATCTGCTCCTCGTAGGGCCTTTCTGCCTTGGTCTTCTCTTAATCCGAATCTCGGGTTCCGCTCCTGAACTTCCTTGTGTGAGTATCTTCTTCAGCTTCATTTGCTGTCTACATTGCTGGGATTCCATTGTGTACCCCATTCCTCGGGCCACTACCGTTCCTCAGCATAGCTCTGCTACCTATCCTGAGCTACAGGGTATCACTACCACCACTCAAAATCCTCTACCTAGTTCCTGGATCTTCAGACCTCTGCTACGTCACCTGCTGTACAGCTATCCTCGGCATACCCCGCACTGCGGGCCACTACTGGATCATCTCATCTACAGCACTACCCTGAATAACTCGCTCAAAAACTGTTTTATTGCATTTCCCGCTCCTCGGGTTATGCATTATATTTTCTCTCTAATACAAAGCTCTTTACAACTGAGTCCTATGTCGCTGAGACCATGCCCACCACAGTGAGGTGCACAGGGCTCCTCCCTGTGGGCAGAGACATCCCTCATCTCAGCCCAGGGTTCACAATTTCCAACAAAGTCAGAACACTCAGCCGTCATCAATACCACACTTGGTTCCCATAGCAACAAACCCAGAGTCTCCAACCATTCTGACTACTATCTTATCCAAATACTTTATACTATCTTTATCTGCTACTATCTTTATCCAAAAGACTGATAGTTTGATGCCAAGAACTTTACAAATGGCAATGGTCACAGATTTAATACCTGTATAATGCTGACTGCTGAACTATGTCCTGCTAAGTTTGTGCCAGCACATATCAGTATGTGCTGCGAGGAGCGAGAGCAGCTCATTGTAGCTGCAGGATGTGGGGTGGTCAGCATAAAGGGAAGGGAATGGCCCACATAGGATACATGTGTGGTCTGTGTAGAAGTCAACTACAAAGGAAAATGCAGATACCGATAAGAGATGATCGATGTCTTCCTACAAAGCATTGTGGGGAGATGGAAATAGAAGGAGAATGGACATTTGAACCTGAAAGAAAGAAAGGAAGAAAGAGAACAGATGTTGGGTTACAGGTGGTCTAGGGAAAGGAAGCCAGGCCAGAATGATGCATTTAGAAATGATCAATACTTGGCAAAGGAAACTAGAAAAAATGTATATAAGATTGTGACATAGGAAAGGAGGGATCTTAAGGCATCAAGCGTCTGGCTGACCCTGTATTTCTCCTTCCCAGACGCACATATTGTGATTGGCCAATCATGTATTTACAATAATAAACATTTTACTAAATTTCTAAAATTTTTCTGAGTCTTGTGACTGGTATATTGGGGCAAAAATCATACATACCTCACCAATATCTTTTGGGATGGTTGGAGAAGAGAATATATGAAAACTCTGCAGGGCTGAAGTATCAACACAGTATACCAGAACTCCAGGTGGGTGACCTTGTTTTGCTCAAAGACAAGCAAGAAACATGGAACGAATGGCCAATGGAGCTCATCACTAAGACAATGCCCAAAGGAGAAGGGAAGATCTCTAAAGCTGAAATATAAACTGTCAGACAAGGGCCTGCAAAGAGTGGAGTGGAGGAGTAACCTAGTGGTTAGAGCAGCGGGCTATAGAACAAGGAGAGCAGCGTTCAAGTCCCAATGTTGCTCCTTGTGACCTTGGGCAAGTCATTTTACCCTCCATTGTCTCAGGTACAAACTTACAGACCAATGCAGGAGAACAGGTGCTCCATGTTGAGCACTAGGGATGTTCAGAGGGACTGCACATGTTACATTAGTTATTTGAATTCATGGGGGGGGGGGGCAGATATGTTTGCATTCGGCAAGGGGGGGCCCCCGATGCGTTCCATTCTTATTCGTTTCCCAGCTAAAATTTAACTAACTACAACGCCCCACCCTCCTGACCCCCCCCAAGACTTGCCAAAACTCCCTGGTGGTCCAGCAGGGGTCCGGGAGCCATCTACTGCACACACGCCGTCGGCTGCCGGTATTCAAAATGGCGCCGATAGCCTTTGACCTTACTATATCACAGGGGATTCCGGTGCCATTGGTCGGCCCCTGTCACATGGTAGGAGCAATGGACGGCCAGCGCCATCTTGTGCTCCTACCATGTGACAGGGGCCGACCAATGGCATCGGTAGCCCCTGTGACATAGTAAGGGCAAAGGCTATCGGCGCCATTTTGAATACCGGCAGCCGACGGCCCGAGTGCAGGAGATAGCTCCAGGACCCCCGCTGGACCACCAGGGACTTTTGGCAAGTCTTGGGGGATCAGGAGGGTGGGGGTTTTGTTTAAATTCACTCCTTTAGATGGCCGAATAATTCGGTGAAGATTCGTTGTATTCGTGGGAATTGCGATACGTTTCGCTTCCCCACGAATACAACAAATATGGCCCTATATGTTGCGGATTGCCAATACGTTGGAAACGAATGCACACCCCTATTGAGCACCTGCTCTCTCAACACACACCAAGGCACCTCTCTT